>NW_019154097.1:26407593-26477052 GCF_002288905.1 Enhydra lutris kenyoni | reverse complement strand
CCCAACCCCCCTCCCCCCATTAACCCTCAGTTTGTTTTGTGAGATTAAGAGTCACTTATGGTTTGTCTCCCTCCCAATCCCATCTTGTTTCATTTACTCTTCTCCTACCCGCTTAACCCACCGTGTTGCATCTCCTCTCCCTCATATCAGGGAGATCATATGATAGTTGTCTTTCTCCGATTGACTTATTTCGCTAAGCATGATACCCTCTAGTTCCATCCACGTCATCGCAAATGGCAAGATTTCATTTCTTTTGATGGCTGCATAGTATTCCATTGTGTATATATACCACATCTTCTTTATCCATTCGTCTGTTGATGGACATCTAGGTTCTTTCCATAGTTTGGCTATTGTAGACATCACTGCTATAAACATTTGGGTGCACGTGCCCCTTCGGATCACTACGTTTGTATCTTTAGGGTAAATACCCAGCAGTGCAATGGCTGGGTCATAGGGTAGTTCTATTTTCAACATTTTGAGGAACCTCCATGCTGTTTTCCAGAGTGGTTGCACCAGCTTGCATTCCCACCAACAGTGTAGGAGGGTTCCCCTTTCTCCGCATCCTCGCCAGCATCTGTCATTTCCTGACTTGTTAATTTTAGCCATTCTGACTGGTGTGAGGTGGTATCTCATTGTGGTTTTGATTTGTATTTCCCTGATGCCGAGTGATGTGGAGCACTTTTTCATGTGTCTGTTGGCCATCTGGATGTCTTCTTTGCAGAAATGTCTGTTCATGTCCTCTGCCCATTTCTTGATTGGATTATTTGTTCTTTGGGTGTTGAGTTTGCTAAGTTCTTTATAGATTTTGGACACTAGCCCTTTATCCGATATGTCATTTGCAAATATCTTCTCCCATTCTGTCAGTTGTCTTTTGGTTTTGTTAACTGTTTCCTTTGCTGTGCAAAAGCTTTTGCTCTTGATAAAATCCCAATAGTTCATTTTTGCCCTTGCTTCCCTTGCCTTTGGCGATGTTCCTAGGAAGATGTTGCTGCGGCTGAGGTCGAAGAGGTTGCTGCCTGTGTTCTCCTCAAGGATTTTGATGGATTCCTTTCTCACATTGAGGTCCTTCATCCATTTTGAGTCTATTTTCGTGTGTGGTGTAAGGAAATGATCCAATTTCATTTTTCTGCATGTGGCTGTCCAATTTTCCCAACACCATTTATTGAAGAGGCTGTCTTTGTTCCATTGGATATTCTTTCCTGCTTTGTCGAAGATTAGTTGGCCATAGAGTTGAGGGTCTATTTCTGGGCTCTCTATTCTGTTCCATTGATCTATGTGTCTGTTTTTGTGCCAGTACCATGCTGTCTTGATGATGACAGCTTTGTAATAGAGCTTGAAGTCTGGAATTGTGATGCCACCAACTTTGGCTTTCTTTTTCAATATTCCTTTGGCTATTCGAGGTCTTTTCTGGTTCCATATAAATTTTAGGATTATGTGTTCCATTTCTTTGAAAAAAATGGATGGTACTTTGATAGGAATTGCATTAAATGTGTAGATTGCTTTAGGTAGCATAGACATTTTCACAATATTTATTCTTCCAATCCAGGAGCATGGAACATTTTTCCATTTCTTTGTGTCTTCCTCAATTTCTTTCATGAGTACTTTATAGTTTTCTGTGTATAGATTCTTAGTCTCTTTGGTTAGATTTATTCCTAGGTATCTTATAGTTTTGGGTGCAATTGTAAATGGGATGGACTCCTTAATTTCTCTTTCTTCTGTCTTGTTGTTGGTGTAGAGAAATGCAACTGATTTCTGTGCATTGATTTTATATCCTGACACTTAACTGAATTCCTGTACAAGTTCTAGCAGTTTTGGAGTGGAGTCTTTTGGGTTTTCCACATATAGTATCATATCATCTGCGAAGAGTGATAGTTTGACTTCTTCTTTGCCAATTTGGATGCCTTTAATTTCCTTTTGTTGTCTGATTGCTGAGGCTAGGACTTCTAGTACTATGTTGAATAGCAGTGGTGATAACGGACATCCCTGCCGTGTTCCTGACCTTAGCGGAAAAGCTTTCAGTTTTTCTCCATTGAGAATGATATTTGCGGTGGGTTTTTCATAGATGGCTTTGATAATATTGAGGTATGTGCCCTCTATCCCTACACTTTGAAGAGTTTTGATCAGGAAGGGATGCTATACTTTGTCAAATGCTTTTTCACCATCTATGGAGAGTATCATATGGTTCTTGTTCTTTCTTTTATTAATGTGTTGTATCACATTGATTGATTTGCGGATGTTGAACCAACCTTGCAGCCCTGGAATAAGTCCCACTTGGTCGTGGTGAATAATCCTTTTAATGTACTGTTGAATCCTATTGGCTAGTATTTTGGCGAGAATTTTTGCATCTGTGTTCATCAAGGATATTGGTCTGTAGTTCTCTTTTTTGATGGGATCCTTGTCTGGTTTTGGGATCAAGGTGATGCTGGCCTCATAAAATGAGTTTGGAAGTTTTCCTTCCATTTCTATTTTTTGGAACAGTTTCAGGAGAATAGGAATTAGTTCTTCTTTAAATGTTTGGTAGAATTCCCCTGGGAAGCCTTCTGGCCCTGGGCTTTTGTTTGTTTGGAGATTTTTGATGACTGTTTCAATCTCCTTACTGGTTATGGGTCTGTTCAGGCTTTCTATTTCTTCCTGGTTCAGTTGTGGTAGTTTATATGTCTCTAGGAATGCATCCATTTCTTCCAGATTGTCCCAAGGAAACAATTTTAATGGAAATTTTAAAACAGGGTGATTCAGAACTGGGTACATAGTAGGTACCAATTGCAATTTGTGGGAATAATTCTTTTTTTTTTTTTTTTTTTTAAAGATTTTTATTTTATTTATTTGTCAGAGAGAGAGAGGGAGAGAGAGTGAGCACAGGCAGACAGAGGCAGAGGGAGAAGCAGGCTCCCCACAGAACAAGGAGCCCGATGTGGGACTCGATCCCAGGATGCCAGGATCATGACCTGAGCCGAAGGCAGCTGCTTAACCAACTGAGCCACCCAGGCGTCCCAATTTGTGGGAATAATTCTTATGCAGATAGTAGATTGGCAGTCTCTACATCTAATTCTGTTATCCTGGCAAAACCACCCAGGTTGCTATATATTGGTTCAGAATCTGACCTAATAGATGTATATCTAGAAACTTGACAGGAGTTTTTGTGATACAAAAGTAAGTCCTAAGATTATTGCTTTACAACATGGAGATTGATTGTATGTGATTAACTCTTTGGCTCTTTAGTAAAAAGGGCCACATGTGACCTGAAATTTATGCACTACACTGCTCAATCTATGGCTGCTTTTAAAAATAAATAGCTTTATTGAAATGTAGCTTGAATAAAATAAATTGCACATAACAAAATAAACAATTTGAGGGATTACCTGGGTGGCTCAGTTGGTTAAGCGTCTGCTTTCAACTCAAGTCATGGTCCCAGGGTCCTGGGAAGAAGCCCCATGTCCAGCTCCCTGCTCAGCAGGGGGGAGTCTGCTTCTTCCTCTACCTCTGCTCCTGCCCCCAGCTTTTGCCCTCTTTCTTGCTCTGCTCTCTCTTTCTCTCAAATAAATAAATAAAAATTTTTAAAAAGAGTTTTATATAAATGAAATCCCACAGTATGTACTGTGGTTTCTTTTATTCATCATAATTACTTAAAATTCTTCCATGTGTGGTGTGGATGAATACTTCATTCCTTTTTATTGCTGAGTAGTAGTCCCTTGTCTAGATGTACCACATTTGTTTTCTCTACCTGCTGGTGTACATTTGAGCTGTCTTCAGTTTGACTCTATTACAAATAATACTGTTATGAATATTTGTGTACAAGTCTTTACATAGACATATTCTTTTCTCTTTGAATTAATACCTAGGAGTGAAATGGCTAGATCATATGGTAGGTGTATATTTAACTTTTTACAAAACTGCCTGTTTTCCAAAGTAATTGTACCATTTTACATTCCCACCAACAGTGTATGAGAGATTATAAGCCTAAATATAAAACTTGAAACTATAAAACTTCTAGAAAAAAAACCTGGGAGAGGTTTTTTTTGTTTGTTTAATCTTGGATTGAACAAGGATTTCTTTGGTTTGATACCAAAAGCAAGATCCATAGAAGAAAAAATTGATAAATTGGACTTCGTCAAAATTAAATACTCTGCTCTTCAAAGGTCACAGTTAAGAGAATAAAAAGGCAAGTCAAAAATGGAGAAAAATCTTTGCAAAGAATATGTCTGATAAAGGACTTGTATTCAGAATATACAAAGAACTCTCAAAATACAGTAATAAGAAAAGTATCCAATTTAAAAATGGGCAAAATATTTGAACAAGAAGATATATGGATGGCAAATAAGCACATGAAAAGATACTCAACATCATTAGTCATTAGGGAAATGCAAATTGAAATTACAATAACAAAGCAATTCAATTATCTACCAGCAGAAGAATAGATAAAGTGTGGTGTATACATGCAAGGGAGTATTAGTCAGCCTTAAAAGGGAAGGAACTTCTGATACATGTTAAAACATGGAGGAAACTTGGAGACACCATTCTTTTTTTTTTTTTTTTTTTTTTTTTTTTTTAAGAGAGAGAGAGAGCGAGCACAGACACAGAGTGGCAGGCAGAGGCAGAGGGAGAAGCAGGCTCCCCACAGAACAAGGAGCCCGATGTGGGACTCGATCCCAGGACGCTGGGATCATGACCTGAGCCGAAGGCAGCTGCTTAACCAACTGAGCCACCCAGGCGTGGAGACACCATTCTAAGTGAAATAATGCCAGTCACAAAAGGACAATACTGTGTGATTCCAATTAGATGAGGCACCAAGGGTAGTCACATTTATAGAGAGAGAAAGTAGAGTGGTGGTTGCTAGGGGCTCAGGGGAGGGGAGATTGTGAAGTTAGTGTTTAAAAGATACAGAGTTTGGGGCGCCTGGGTGGCTCAGTCAGGTAACTGTCTACCTTCGGTTCAGGTCATGATCCTGGGGTCCTAGGATCGACTCCCATGTTGGGTTTCCTGCTTAGCAGGGAGTTTGCTTCTCCCTCTCCTTCGCCTTCTGCCCCCATCCCCTGCTCATGCTCTCTCGCACTCTCTCTACCAAATAAATAAATGAATCTTTAAAAAAAAAAACAGATACAGAGTTTTCCATTTGGAAAGATGAAAAGGTTCTAGAGATGGTTGATGGTGATGGTTGCACAATGTGAATGAACTTTAATGCACAGAACTGTACATTAAAGAAATGGTTAAAATGGTAAATTCTGTGGTATATCCAGTCACAGTTTTTTAAAAAGGAAAAGAAACCCATATCCATTAACAGTCCTTCCTCCCCCTTCCTCTTCTCTATCTCTCCCCCAGTCCTTGACAAACAGGAATCTATAGGTTTGTTCTGGACATTCATATAAATGGAATCATCATCAAAAGGAAGTTTTTTTATATTTGGCTTCTTTCACTTAGCATAGTATTTCCACACTTCATCCATGTTATATAATATTCCATGGGATGGATAAAACTGGTTTGTGTTTATCCATTCATTAATTGATGGACATTTGGGTTGTTTCTCTTGCTGTGAACATCCATGTACAAATTCTTGTGTAGACATACAGTTTCAATTATCTTGGGCATAATAAACATTCTTAATTATTCCCTTAGGTGTAGTTATACAAAGTGGAATCTCTAAGTTAAAAAGGTTATGTTCATTTTTAAGGCTTTTGCTATGTATTGCTTAATCAACTTTTAGAAAAGTTGTGTCAGGGGTGCCTGGGTGGCTCAGTTATTAAGCGTCTGCCTTCAGCTCAGGTCATGATCCCAGGGTCCTGGGATCGACCCCCACATCAGGCTCCCTGCTCAGGGGCAGGAAGCCTGCTTTTCCTTCTCCCACTCCCCCTGCTTGTGTTCCCTCTCTCTTTGTGTCTCTCTCTGTCAAATAAATAAATAAGATTTTTAAAAAGAGAAAAGAAAAGAAAAACTGTATCAATTTAATTGTATCCTCCTATTAACAATATATGAGTGCCCGGGCTATTTACTTGTGCTGCCCATTAATAGAAAAGAAAGTTATTCTTGAAACATCTTCTTTATCCACAACTGGTAATCATCAAGTTCTGATTAATTTACTTCTTTAATTGCTCCTGAATCTTTTCCCTCTTCTCCATCCCTCCTTAGGATTCCCTCGTTTCATTCCCTTATCACCTGCCTTCTAACTGAAAAATTCTAACTGATGCAGAGTGACTTCCTCAAGTCAGATCTCATCATGTTACTTTCTGCTTAAAACCACTTCTTGGGGGGGAGCCTGGGTGGCTCAGTGGGTTGGGCCTCTGCCTTTGGCTCAGGTCATGGTCTCGGGGTCCTAGGATCCAACCCCGTATCGGGCTCTCTGCTCAGTGGGGAGCCTGCTTCCCCCTCTCTCTCTGCCTCTCTGCCTGCTTGTGATCTCTGTCAAATAAATAATTAAAATCTTAAAAAAAAAACAAAAACAAAACAATTCTTGGCTTGCCATTGCTTTCTGGAAAAAGTCTGAGTTCTGTAGCGTGACAAAAAAGACCCATCAAAATCTGGCTTCTGTGCATCTTTCCTGTTTTATTGCTCCCCATTCATACACCCCCTTTTTCTTTCTCCCCACTTCTCTCCCATTCTTCCCCCTTGTACTTCCTTGAATGTATAACACTTCCTTATTCCTCTGTTCCTCTTCATGTGTCCTACCTGGAACACTTTTGTCCTCCTAGGTAATCCCCACTTTTTTTCTTAAAATTTAGCTCAGCTGTTACCCCTCTGGGAGGGCTTCCTAATCCCTGTGTTCTTTTTTGAGCTCCCGTAGCTTCCAACCCCAACCTCTAACATTTATCCACCTAATTATAGTTGCCTTTCTGTTCTTCTGTATTTTCCATTAGACTGAGTTCATTGAGGCTAGAGAATATATATTATCCTTCTTTGTAGCCCCAGCACAGGCATGGCACATAATAGGTACTTAGTAAATGTTTAATAAATTAATAGGAGTTAGTATTTTTTTAAAGATTTTATTTATTTATTTGAGAGAGAGGGAGAGATAATGAGAGAGAGCATGAGCAGGAGGGAAAGGGAGGCTCCCCATCCAGCAGGGAGCCTGACATGGGGGTGAGACTTGACCCCAGGACCCAGGGTTCATGATCTGAGCCGAAGAAGACAGTTACTTAACTGACTGAGCCATTCAGGTGCCCCTGAAGTTAGTATTTTAAAGGAAAGTCTGTGTGGAGAAGATCCACATTGAGCCAGGCTTCAGATATTAATAGGTTGTTAGTTCATACCTGGCAGGACACAAACTAATGAGATCTGTGATGTTTTCTTTAGGGAACAGACCACTTTGTGTGTATCCATTCTGGAGAGATTGCTCCAAGCTGTGGAGCCAGTTCATGTGGCCCGGAACCTCGGGGCTGACCTTCAGAGGGGACTGACTCACCCCAATGATTCCGTAAAAATTCTCACTCTATCCCAGGTATGAAGTTTTACTAGCACATAATAAGGGAACTGACATTTAATGACCACCTGCTCTGGACTAGCTCTGTGTTGGGTGCCAAAGACAGAGAGATGAAGAAAACGGCATCTGTCTGTGCCTAGGAAGTATCTAGTCTATTCCAGTGTGCGTAGCTAACTACAACCAGGAGGATCCAAGCTAGAGGAAGGAGTTCTAGTAAGTATTATCTGAAATACTCATTCATCAAATACTGACTAAATTCCTTTTACATGCCAGGCGTTGTACCATATACTGTTAGAGTTACCAAGATAAATAAAGCCTATTTCTTCCTTCAGGGAGCTCCTAGTCTAGAGAAAGTCATTGCCATCGTAGGTCTTATTATAGTGGCATGGAAAAAGTACTCTTGTAAAGGTCACTAAAGCAAGAATTAAGACAGTGACTCTTAGAACCCTGGTAACCAAACTACTCTACTATTCAGGTGAAGAGCTGCTGCTGAGGATTATCTTGTTAAGTTGTTAGCGCCCAAGCAGTTAGTTATTCAGTAGACATTCAAGTACTGTTTCTCCTTTTCTCCTCTGGAAGTATGAGTTCAACAGAAAAGGAGAAAGTATTGATTGATTCTCTAACCATTTATGTGCTAGACACCATAGTAGGTACTTTCCCTCTTTAGTCTCCTTCAATCATCATAATATCCTTCAATTAAGTATTGTATCCTCATTTACAGATAAGAAATTAGGTTCAAAGAAGTTAGTTAATTTGCCCGAGGTCAGTACAGCTAAAAATGGATAGAACTAAAATTTGTATTGTCTTCTGTCACTGAAGTGTCAACTTTTTACTGTTAATTTTTTTTTCTTTCTTTTCAGTAATGTGACTATACATGAGTGTGGTCAGCTTTAATGAATTTGGGTCATTTGGAATTTTTTTTTTAATTTTATTTTTTATAAACATATATTTTTATCCCCAGGGGTACAGGTCTGTGAATCGCCAGGTTTACACACTTCACAGCACTCACCATAGCACATACCCTCCCCAATGTCCATAATCCCACCCCCCCCTCCCAACCCCCCTCCCCCCATCAACCCTCAGTTTGTTTTGTGAGATTAAGAGTCACTTATGGTTTGTCTCCCTCCCAATCCCATCTTGTTTCATTTACTCTTCTCCTACTCATTTGGAATTTTTAATGGCTTGTCTTATAGCTGTAATCAGTAACTCCTAAGATAAATGAACACTAAGGAAGTTTCTGATTGCTTTTTTATTTTAGGTTGGAAGAATTGTTGAAAATTCTGAAGCTGTTACTGAGATTCTAAATAACGCTGAATTACTAAAACAGATCGTTTATTGTATTGGTGGAGACAATCTGTCTGTAGCTAAAGCGGTAAGTCACCTAGAACCATCAAATTAAACACAAAGAGTATCCTAATAAACAAAAGAAGCCCTTCCGGATGGAGAGGTGAAAGTTTAGGATGAATGATTTGTATAGTTGAATTCCTAAACTCATATAGATGGTATCAGATAAATAAATGGTGTCAGATAAATACCAGTAAACCCCTTCTGTTTTCTAGGATGCACATATCCAAAGTATCCATCATGGAGCTTATATTAGGTCGCTTGAGAAGACAACAAAATTACATCATTGTTTTCTAGAGGGAATACTATGTATCTTTTTCAGTTTTAAATAATGATAGCTAAAACATAGTGAATGCTCATTGTGCAAGATACATTCCACACACTAATTTCACTAATTTCACATCAATTTCATGAAGTAGATATTAATAGTCTACATTTATGATTTAAGAGGTATTTTCTTTCCTTATAAGGCCATTAAGTCCTTATCAAGAATATCACTAACCCAAGCTGGACTGGAGGCTTTATTTGAAAGCAATCTGCTGGATGATGTGAAAAGGGTAATGAAAACAAATGACGTTGTTCGATACAGAGTGTATGAGGTAAGACTGAAAGCATGCTTTTTTTTTTCTCAAGAGTGAATGCAGGAGTGCATGAGGAGGGGCAAAGGGAGAGGAAGAGAAAATCTTCAGCAGTCTTCTAGCTCAGCATGGAGCCCAACGCACGGCTCAGTCTCAGAACCCTGAGATCATGACTTGAACTGAAATCAAGAGTGGGACGCTCAACCAACCTAGCCACCCAGGCATCCCTAAAAGCACACTTTCTGAGGCCTACAATTCAGAATGCAGTAGAGCTCACACTGGAAGGCAAGATGGCTTGTTTGCCATGCATTTATTGGGTGTGTTAGGCCCTATATTAGATGCTGGGGATGTGGGGCTGAACAACCAGCCTAGTATGTGGGACAGTCATATAAAAACTATTTACAGTGCACTACATAAAGTACTATAATAAAGGAGATAATGTTAAAACTAGACTTTGAAATGATTATAGTAGTAAGATGAAGAAATGACTCTCATTTGCACCCACTGTGTACTTAACATTGTGATAAATCTCCACATATATTGTCTTCAGTTTTTATAGTAAACACTATACATGATCATCATTAACCTCACTATATTTTTTTAAAAAGATTTTATTTACCCATTTGACAGAGATCACAAGTAGGCAGAGAGGCAGGCAGAGAGAGAGGAGGAAGCAGACTCCCCACGGAGCAAAGAGCCCGATATGGGGCTTGATCCCAATACCCTGGGATCGTGACCCGAGCTGAAGGCAGAGGCTTTAACCCACTGAGCCACCCAGGCACCCCTAATCTCACTATTTTTTTAATCTTTATTTTTTCAGTATTCCAAGAGTCATTGTTTATGCATCATACCCAGTGCTCCATGCAATACGTACCCTTCTTAATACCCACCACCAGACTCACCCAACCCCCCACCCCTCTCCCCTCCAAAACCCTCAGTTTGTTTCTCAGAGTCCACAGTCTCTTATGGTTCGTCTCCCCCTCCCAATTTCCCCCAACACCCTTCTCTCCTTCTCCCAGTTTAACCTCACTATTGATGGAGTAGCTGACTGAGGCCATACAGTTAATAGACTGCATATTCAAAATGGAACTGCTGACAGTCTAATTCCCTGTTCAAAACACTTTCTTTGCATGTCTTAATACCATGCTATCCTGGTTTCCCTTCTGCCTCTCTGGTTATTTCTTCTCAGTCTCCTGGCTCATTATCCTCTGTTGAACTTTTAATGGGTAGAGTTCATGAAGGTGATTTCCTGAACCTTATTCTCACTGTATATTCATTTCTAGGCATTTTTATTCACCTTATGATTTCAGTTCCCATCTATATGGGATGACTCCATAAACCTCCAACACAGACCTCTCTTCTGAGCTCAGACCCTCATGTCCCAACAGCTTACTCACTGTTTTCTCTTTAGACCTATGTATCCTGGGCCCCTCACACTCATGCTCAAACCAAACTCCTGTGGTTCCTTACCCAGCCCATGCTCCCGTCAAAACTAGCCACAACACCCTGGCCCTGTATCATAGTCAACATGGTTGGGTATTAAACCTTGAGCTCAATCTCTGTGAGACCTTGTTTTCCCTGCTACATAACCATTAGGTCATCACACGGGGTCAGTTTTACTTAAAGCATGCACTTCTCTTCCTCGATACAGCCACCACCAGCCTAGTCTAAACTACCAGTATCTCTCACCACTAGTCTATTTTCACATGCTGTCAGGATGATCTTTTAAAAATTCAAATCTGGTTCTGTCATTCCTCTGCTTAAAATCCTTCAGTGTCCTATTTCTCTCCATAAGCCCTCAGGACAACCTTGTGGAATGAGTAAGTGAATGACTGACTGATAGAATGTATGAATGAATGAATGATTTATAACCATCTTTGTGCTGATTTAGGCTTTTGTACCCTGATTGATGAATTGATGATTTCTTAAGGAAAAAAAAAGGTACAGATACAATCAGATATAGTAGAGTATTTATGTGCCAAAGTAATTCTTACATGTTTTATGAAGTTTCTCTACTTATGGAGACAAGTAATGGACTTTTTTTAAAAATTCAGTTATATAAAGTGCCTAGTCCTGTGTTTAATTTAAAATGATATCTAACACATGAAAAAATGTTCAACGTCACTAGCCATCAGGGAAATACAAATCAAAACCACATGAAATACCACCTTACACCAGTGAGAATGGCAAAAATTAACAAGACAGGAAAAAACAAATGTTGGCGAGGATGCAGAGAAAGGAGAACCCTCTTACACTGTTGGTGGGAATGCACACTGGTATAACCGCTCTGGAAAACAGTATGAAGATTCCTCAGGATGTTAAAAATAGAGCTACCCTACAACCCAG
Organism: Enhydra lutris kenyoni; assembly: GCF_002288905.1. Classification (NCBI taxonomy): domain Eukaryota; kingdom Metazoa; phylum Chordata; class Mammalia; order Carnivora; family Mustelidae; genus Enhydra; species Enhydra lutris. The sequence goes on along the minus strand of NW_019154097.1, from coordinate 26,465,376 downwards.
CAATTGCACTGCAAGATATTTACCCCAGAGATACAGATGTAGTGAAAAGAAGGGGCACATGCACCCGAGTGTTCATAGCAGCAATGTCCACAATAGCTGAATTGTGGAAGGAGCCATGATGCCCTTCAACAGAAGAATACATAAAGAAGATGTGGTATATATATATATGTACATACATACAACGGAATATTCCTCAGCCATCAGAAAGTATGAATACCCACCATTTGCATTGACATGGATGGAACTGGAGGGGATTATGCTAAGTGAAGTAAGTCAAGCAGAGAAAGACAATTATATGGTTTCACTTATTTGTGGAACATAAGGAGTAGCATGAGGACATTAAGAGAAGAAGGGAAAAATGAAGGGGGGAATCAGAGGGAGAGACAAACTGAGAGAGACTATGGACCTCGAGAAACAAACTGAGGGTTTCAGAGGGGAGACGAATGGGGTGATGGAGTAACAAGGTGATGGGTACTAAGGAGGACACGTGTTGTGATGAGCATGGGGTGTTATACGCATCTAATGAATCATAAAACACTACATCAAAAACTAATGATGTACTATACAGTGGCTAACTGAATATAACAAAAAAAAAAGAAGTAGTATTTAAGGCCTTGGGCCAGGGAATTTTGAAAAGAGTAGAGTCTTCCTTATGTTAGAAGAGGCTTCATTTCATCTTGTCATCAGAAGAATCTGAGAAAGGACAAGAAAACCTGTTTGGTTATAAAAATCCAATTAACTATTTTAAAAAAATGAGATCTAACAGATTTGGGGCTGTTCTGACCTTTTTGCTTTTTCTGTTTCTTTTTTGTTAAGTTAATTGTGGAGATTTCTTCCGTGTCACCAGAATCTTTAACCTACTGTACCACCAGTGGATTGGTAACTCAGCTCCTCAGAGAGCTGACTGGGGAGGATGTGCTGGTCAGGTATGTTGGTTGAGAGAGCTCTTAAAGCAAAATGTCTTTTTTTGGAGGTCCAGGAAACAGCTTGGGACTTAGTAACCAGAACACTAAGATCATGACCTGAGCTGAAATCAAGTTAGCTGCGTAACTTACTGAGCCACCCAGTTGCCCTGATACCAAGCACTTTTATCAATTTTTAAAATATGTGGAAATGACATAATTGTGTGAGGAAATGTTCATGTTTTTTAGAGATGCATACCGAAATATGCAGAGATAAATGGCTAGATGACTAGAATTTGCTTTAAAATAATTCAGCAAAAATGGAGGAAAAAAGATGAAAAGTAAAACCTTGTTAGAAATCTTATGTAAGGTGGGGGGTTAAGGGGGTAGGAGAAGAGTAAATGAAACAAGATGGGATTGGGAGGGAGACAAACCATAAGTGACTCTTAATCTCACAAAACAAACTGAGGGTTAATGGGGGGGGAGTTGGGAGGGGGGGTGGGATTATGGACATTGGGGAGGGTATGTGCTATGGTGAGTGCTGTGAAGTGTGTAAACCTGGCGATTCACAGACCTGTACCCCTGGGGATAAAAATATATTATATGTTTATAAAAAATAAAATTAAAAAAAAAAAAAGAAATCTTATGTAAGGGGGTGCCTGGGTGGCTCAGTCGTTAAGCATCTGCCTTTGGTTCAGGTCATGATCCCAGAATCCTGGGATCAAGCCCCGCGTCAGGTTCTCTGCTCAGCGGGAAGCCTGCTTCTCCCTCTCCCATTCCCTGGGCTTGTGTTCCCTCTCTCTCTGTGTCTCTCTCTGTCAAATAATAAATAAAATCTTAAAAAAAAAAAAAAAAAAAAAGCCTTGTGTAAGGCAAAATCTTGATGGCTATGCAATCAGGATTATGGGTACATGGGGGCATACTGCACTGATCTCTTTACTTTTGTATATGCATGACATTTCAAAATAAAAATTAAGAAAAATTCTTTAGAGCAGGTCTGTTATAGTGGAAATAGTAATGGGCCTCAAGTCAGATCAAAATTTAAGTCTAAACTCTATCTTGTAATAACAATGTGATTCTGAACAAATCACTGCAATTTTCTCATCCTTGTGTCCTCATCTGAAAAGTAGAGCCAGGTTACTGACATTCCGATTAAAAGAGTTAAGTAACATAGCCTATGAGAACAGTTTATAAACTATGTTAACCATATGCAAAATCTTGGCATTTCAGAGCCACCTGTATAGAAATGGTGACATCACTGGCATATACTCATCATGGACGACAGTACCTTGCTCAAGAAGGAGTAATTGATCAGATTTCTAATATAATTGTTGGGGCAGATTCAGACCCTTTCTCAAGTTTCTATTTGCCAGGTAAGAAATACTGGTTTCTGTAAAGATGATGGTATATGTTTTTTCTGAGTTATCTCTGACAGGAAAGGCCAGGGATTATTTTCTTTAGAGCAGATTCCCTTTAGATGATACCTGCAGGCCCTTAATGAGGTGCAATGTATTGCCGTGGGAGCCATGCCTTTTTAATTCTGATTTGCTGGAAATACCATTGCTTTTTAGAGCATTAGGATAGTTTCCTTCAAACCTCAGTCAAAAGCAACATAAATAAAAATGCTACTACTGACATTTACAGTATATTTCACAGATTCAGCAAATCTCTCTTGGAATCTTTATCTAATACAGGATCTAGTCCAGCCGCGCTGTTCTAGGATATGGCTAATTAGCTTTTCTCGAGCACTTGCAGAAACTGGAACTGTATTCCTTCCTTAGGTAGCCTGCTTACTTCACCAGTGAACATCTCTGTTTAAAAATTTCTTGGGGCGCCTGGTTGGCTTAGTCAGTAGAACATGCGATTCTTGATCTCAGGGTCGTGAGTTCCAGCCCCACATTTAGGCATAGAGCTTACTTTAAAAAAAAATTTCTTCCTAACGAGCATTCCAAACTTGCTTTCCTAGAGTTTGTATCCAGTGGTCCTTGTTCTTTGCTCTTCCCCCCTACATATGATAGTGTTTCAGTGTTTGACTTCAGCTCCACTGACAACCTGGGGTTTCTGTTCTCAGGAACACACATCATAGGTCTTCTAGTATCTCTTTATAGGCGGTCTGATTGCCAGGCAACCGAGTAGAGTACTATAACCATTTTCCCCTTCCTGGCCGGTAGTTTATTACCATCCCTGGGAAAGCACCGGGCCCACAATTTGTATGGTCTTCCTCCTCTATTAATGTATATTTTTGTAAATATCTTTAGGATTTGTGAAGTTTTTTGGAAATCTAGCTATCATGGATAGTCCTCAACAGATCTGTGAGCGTTATCCTATCTTTGTGGAGAAAGTCTTTGAAATGACAGAAAGTCAGGACCCCACCATGATTGGTGTAGCAGTGGACACAATTGGAATCCTGGGATCCAATGTTGAAGGGAAACAAGTTTTACAAAAAACAGGTTGGTATGAATTATTTTGGCTTTCTTTAGAGATATCTTCATTTTTGACAAGAATTAAATATATAAGCTCACTTGCTGGTGCATTAGCTACATTGTAGAAACTAACTCTTAGAGAGGACAGTCTTTTTACTGTGACTTTGGAGTCATCCCTAGAAAGTCTCATAATTATTAATGAATTTTTGTTTATTTATCTTTTTATTTGGCTAGACCAAGCACTGTGTCCCCTCTACACCTTCCTTGATAATATTCATGGTTCAGAAACCGTGGACTGGAGTCAGACCTGGATTCATGTCCCATTTCTAACACTGACTTCATTACTGTAGGCCCTGTGTTCCTCATTCATTCATAAAAAGAGTAAACAACTGCTTCTTGGGATTGTGACTACTTAATGAAAACACATATTTGTTTTATGTTTGTAATGTTCAGGAAGAAAAAGAAACAAAAATTTGTTAGAAATTTTTTGTTAAGAGTGATACTTTATGGCATATCCATGAGTATCATTTTTTTAAAAATTTTATTTTTTTTTCAGTGTTCCAAAATTCATTGTTTATGCACCACACCCAGTGCTCCATGCAATACATGCCCTTCACAATACCCACCACCAGGCTCACCCCATCCTTCACCCTCCTAAAACTCTTAGTTTGTCTCTCAGAGTCCATAATCTCTCATGGTTTGTCTCCCCCTCTCATTTTCCCCAACTCACTTCTCTTCTCCATCTCCCAGTGTCCTCCGTGTTATTCCTTATGCTCCACAAGTAAGTGAGACTAAATGATAATTGACTCTCTCTGCTTGAGTTACTTCACTCAGCATAATCTCCTCCAGTCCCATCCATGTTGATACAAAAGTTGGGTATTCATCCTTTATCTGAGGGAGGCGTAATACTCCCTTGTGTATATGGACCATATCTTCTTTACCCATTCGTCCGTTGAAGGGCATCTTTGTTCTTTCCACAGTTTGGCAACTGTGGCCATTGCTGCTATGAACATTGGGGTACTGGTGGCCCTTCTTTTCACTGCATCTGTGTCTTTGGGGTAAATACCCAATAGTGCAATTACAGGGTCATAGGGAAGCTCTATTTTTAATTTCTTAAGGAATCTCCACACTGTTTTCCAAAGTGGCTGCACCAACTTACATTCCCACCAAGAGTGTAAGAGGGTTCCCCTTTCTCTACATCCTCTCCAACACTTGTTATTTACTGTCTTGTTGACTTTGGCCATTCGAACTGGTGTAAGGTGGTATCTCAATGTAGTTTTGATTTGACTCTCCCCGATGGCTAGTGATGATGAACATTTTTTCATGTGTCTGTTAGCCATTCGTATGTCTTCTTTGTATCGGTTCATGTCTTCTGCCCATTTTTTGACGTGATTATCTGTTTTGTGTGTGTTGAGTTTGAGGAGTTCTTTATAGATCTTGGATATTAGCCCTTTGTACTGTCATTTGCTAATATCTTCTCCCATTCCATGGGTTGCCTCTTTGTTTTGTTGACTGTTTCCTTTGCTGTGTAGAAGCTTTTGATCTTGACAAAGTCCCAAGGGATCATTTTCGCTTTTGTTTCCTTGCCTTTGGAGACGTGTCTTGAAAGAAGTTGCTGTGGCCGATGTCCAAGAGGTTGCTGCCTACGTTATTCTATAGGAGTTTGATAGATTTCTGCCTCAGGTTGAGGTCTTTTATCCATTTCAAGTTTATCTTTGTGTATGGTGTAAGAGAATGGTCGAGTTTCATTCTTCTACACATAGCTGTCCAGTTTTCCCAGCACCATTTATTGAAGAGAATGTCTTTTTTCCACTGGATATTTTTTTCTGCTTTGTCGAAGATTAGTTGACCATAGAGTTGCGGGTCCATATCTGGGCTCTCTACTCTGTTCCACTGGTCTGTGTGTCTGTTTTTGTGCCAGTACCATGCTGTGATCATTGGTGATCACAGCTTCGTAGTAAAGCTTGAAATCAGGCAACGTGATGCCCCTAGTCTTGTTTCTCTTTTTCAACATTTCCTTAGCAATTCAGTGTGTCTTCTGGTTCCATACAAATTTTAGGATTGTTTGTTCCACCTCTTTGAAAAGTGCCTGTGGAATTTTGATCGGGATGGCATTGAAAGTATAGATGGCTCTAGGCAGTATAGACATTTTGACAATGTTTATTCTTCTGATCCATGAGCATAGAATACTCTTCCATCTTTTTGTGTCTTCTTCAGTTTCTTTCATCAGTGTTTTGTAGTTCTTTGAGTACAGATCCTTTACCTCTTTGGTTAGGTTTATTCCAAGTATCTTATGGTTCTTGGTGCTGTAGTAAGTGGAATCGATTCTCTAATTTCCCTTTCTATTTTTTCATTGTTAGTGTATAAGAAAGCAACTGATTTCTGTACATTGATTTTGTATCCTGCCACATTACTGAATTGCTGTATGAGTTCTAAGTAGTTTGGGGGTGGAGTCTATGAAGTCTGTGAAGACAGAGAGTTTGACTTCTTCTTTGCCAATTTGGATACCTTTTATTTCTCTTTGTTGTCTGATTGCTGTTGCTAGGACTTCTAATACTATGTTGAACAACAGTGGCAAGAGTGGACATCCTTGTCATGTTCCTGATCTCAAAGGGAGGGCTGTGAGCTTTTCCTCATTGAGGATGATATTTGCTGTGGGTTTTTCATAGATAGATTTTATGAAGTTGAGGGATGTTACCTCTATCCCTATACTTTGAATTGTTTTAATCAGGAACAGATGGTATATCTTGTCAAATGCTTTTTCTGCATCAATTGAGAGGACCATGTGGTTCTTCTCTCTTCTTTATTGATTTGTTCTGTCACATTGATTGATTTGCGAATGTTGAACCACCCTTGTATCCCATGGATAAATCACACCTGGTCATGGTGGATAACCTTTTTAATGTAGTGTTGGATCCGGTTAGCTAGGGTCTTGTTGAGAATCTTGGCGTCCGTATTCATCAGGAATATTGGTCTGAAATTCTCTTCTTTGGTGGGGTCTTTGCCTGGTTTGGGGATCAGGGTAATGCTGGCTTCATAAAAAGAGTCTGGAAGTTTTCCTTCTCTTCCTATCTTTTGAAACAGCTTTAGGAGAATAGATACTTCTTTGAATGTGTGGTAGAATTCTCTAGGGAATCTGTCAGGTCCTGGGCTCTTGTGTTTTGGGAGGTTGTTTGTTTGTTTGTTTGTTTGTTTGTTTTTTAAAGATTTTATTTATTTATTTAACAGAGAGAGAGGAAGGGAAGCAGGCTCCCCACCAAGCAGAGAGTCCAATGCGGGCCTCGATCCCAGGATGCTGGGATCACAACCTGAGCCGAACGCAGAGGTTTTAACCCACTGAGCCACCCAGGCGCCCCTTTTGGGAGGTTTTTGATCACTGCTTCAATCTTGTTACTAGATATTGGTCTATTCAGGTTGTCAGTTTCTCCCTGATTCAGTTTTGGAAGTTTATAGGTTTCCAGGAATGCATCCATAGGTTGCTTAACTTATTGGTATATAATTGTTGATGATAAATTCTGATGATTGTTTCTATTTCCTTGGTGTTAGTCATGATCTCCCTTTTCATTCATAGTTTTATTAGTTTGGGTCCTCTCTCTTTTCTTTTGGATTAATTTGGCCAGTGGTTTATCGATCTTATTGTTTCTTTCAAAAAAGCAGCTTTTAGTTTCATTGATGTGTTCTACTGTATCCCTAGTTTCTATCTCATTGATCTCTGCTCTAATCTTGATTATTTCTCTTTGTGTGTGTGGGGGGGTTGGCTTAATTTGTTGTTGATTCTTCAGTTCTTTGTATTCTAGATTTTTCAGTTTTTTTGAGGGAGTCTTGGATGGCTATGTATCTCCCCCTTAGGACCGCTTTTGCCATATGCCATAGGTTTTGAACCAAAGTGTCTTTATTCTCATTGGTTTCCATGAATTGTTTAAGTTCTTCCTTGATTTCCTAGTTAATCCAAACATTCTTAAGCAGGGTGTTCTTTAGCTTCCAAGTGTTTGAATTCCTTCCAAACTTTTCCTTGTGATTGAGCTCCAGTTTCAAAGCATTGTGGTCTGAGAATATGCAGGGAATAATCTCAGTCTTTTGCTATCGGTTGAGCCCTGATTTGTGACCCAGTGTGTGGTCCGTGGTCTATTCTAGAGAAAGTTCCATGTGCACTCGAGAAGAATGAGTTTTCTGTTGTTTTAGGATGGAATGTTCTGTATATATCTATGAGGTCCATCTGGTCCAATGTGTCATTCAGTCTCTTATTTCTTTATTGATTTTCTGCTTGGATGATCTGTCTGTTACTGACAGTGGCATGTTAAGATCCCCTACTATTAATGTATTCATATCAATATGACTCTTTATCTTGATTAACAGTTGTCTTATTTAGTTGGCTGCTCCCGTATTGGGGGCACAAATATTTATAATTGTTAGATCTTCTTGGTGGATAGACCATTTAAGAATGATGTAGTGTCCTTCTGTATCTCTGACTACAGTCTTTAGTTTAGAATCTAATTTTCTGATACGAGAATCATTACCCCAGCTTCCTTTTGAGGCCCATTGGCATGAAAGATGCTTCTCCATCCCTTCACTTTCAGTGTGGATGTATCCTTGGGTTCCAGATGGGTCTCTTGTAGGCAACGTACATCCATGAGTATATTAAAGCACTCTGAATTCTATACAAAAAATAATACGGGCAAAAAAAAAAATAATATGGGCACTGTAAAACCTTCATGACATATATTTTGAATTGAAAATTGAAAATGCTATTGTGTATCACAACCAGTATCCTTGTGATACATACTTTTCTAAGTGCTTTTACCTATGACATGTAATCCTTTTACAGTCCTGCGAAGAACATACTCTGGCGTTCTTTTTTTATAGATAAGGTAGCTGAAATTCAGAGAAGTTAAGAAAACTTTTAAGATCACGCAGACGGGGTGGGGCAACTCATACTCAAATCCAGGTCCTTTGATTCCAAATCCTCTGTAATTTGTCTTATATATATATATATATATATACTGTATTACATACGAATGTGTGTTTTAGGTTTGTCATTTAGTCTCTGACTGCATGTTTAATTTTTGTGTTGGTTTAGGTTGGTAGAGGTCATAGTATATGAAAGCATACTTTTTTTTCTTTTTAAAGATTTTATTTATTTATTTGACAGACAGAGATCACAAGTAGGCAGAGAGGCAGGCAGAGAGAGAGGAAGGGAAGCAGGCTCCCTGCTTCACAGAGAGCCCGATGCGGGGCTCGATCCCAGGGCCCCGGGGTCATGACCTGAGCCAAAGGCAGAGGCTTTAACCCACTGAGCCACCCAGGCGCCCCTGAAAGCATACTTTTAAAAAAATCCCATTGTTCACTTCATACCCATTTGGATGCTATTAATGACCAAAAAAAGATAACAAAAACATAAAATAACAAGTGTTGACAAGGACATAAATTGGGACCCTGGTACATATTTGGTGGGAATGTAAAATGGTACAGCTGCTGTGGAAAACATTATGGTGGTTGGTTTCTCAAAAAATTATACATAGAGGTGCACCTGGGTGGCTCCGTTTGTTGAGAGACTAACTCTTGGTTTCAACTCAGATCATGATCTCAGGATCCTGAGATTGGGCCCCACATCAGGCTCCACACTCGGTGTGGAGTCTGCTGGAGATTCTTTTGCCCTCTCTTGCCCTCCTCTTCTGCTCCTCTCCCCAGCTTGAGTGTGCTCTCACTCTCTCTTTCTCTCTAAAATAAATAAATAAAATCTTTTTTAAAAATTTACATAAAATTACCCTATGATCCAGCAAATACACTTCTAGATATACACCCAAGGAAATTAAAAGAAGGGACTCAAAATTTATTTGTACACTTGTATTCGTAACAGCATTATTCATAATAGCCAAGAAGATAGAAACAATCCTGTTCATTGATGGACAAGTGCATAAACAAAATGTGGTGCATACAATACAATGAAACATCCAATCTTAAAAAGGAATGACGGGCACCCAGGTGGCTCAGTTGGTTAGGTGTCCGACTCTTGATCTCAGCTCAGGTCTTGATCTCCAGGTCATGAGTTAAAACCCCACACCTTGGGCATGGACCAGTGTGAACCAAAAAAGGGAATGAAATTCTCATACATGATATATAACATGTAGGGGCCTTGAAGACATTATGCTAAGTACAATAAGCCAGACTCAAAAAGAGGAGTATTACATGATTCCACTTATAAGAGATACTTAGAGTCGTTGAATATGCAGAGACAGAAAGTAAAATCCTGGTTATCAGGGGATGGAGGTGGGGGAAATGGGAAGTTACTGTTTAATGAATACAGAGTTTTGATTTGAGATGATGGAGTTCTGGAGATGGATAATGACGACGATTGCACAACAATATAAATGTACTTAATGCCACTGAGCTGTATACTTAAAATTGGCTAATATTAATTTTATCACAATAAAAAACATTTTGTTATCCTTCAAAGGAACTCGCTTTGAATGCTTGCTCATGAAAATAGGATATCAAGCAAAGAATGCCTCGACAGAGCTCAAAATTAGGTGTTTGGATGCAATTTCGTCGATTTTTTATATACCGGTAAGTAAATCAGGAAGTTAATGAAGGACAGTGGGATATGTTTGGGAGAATAAATCTGTATAAATCAACAAAATACTGGTTAACTTAATATAAATGTTACTCAACTTTTAGTAAAAGAAGATAACCCTCGGTATATGACTAGTGACAGTTTTTTTTTGTTTTGGTTTTTTAAAGATTTTATTTATTTATTTGACAGACGGAGATCACAAGTAGGCAGAGAAGCAGGCAGAGAGAGAGGAGGAAGCAGGCTCCCTGCCGAGCAGAGAGCCTGACGCGGGGCTCCATCCCAGGACCCTGGGATCACGACCTGAGCTGAAGGCAGAGGCTTTAACCCACTGAGCCACCCAGGCACCCCTGGTGACAATTTTTAAGTTAAAGTGGAGTCAGCCAGGTCAGAACTGGAGAGGGAGGACCCTAGAGCTTGCCTAATCAACCCCATCAGGAAAATGAAAAACGACTGGGGAAGTGTGAGCTGGGTTTGGGAAAGTGTGCTCCAGACTTAGCAGAGATCACAGAGCAAACTCAGGACAATGTGCCGTCAGACCCAGGCTTCCTGACTTCCAAAGGCTTGAGATTTTTCCTTTCGGTCCTGTAGCCAGAGCAGCAGACTGATGACCTCCTGCGGATGACAGAATCCTGGTTTTCTTCTTTATCTCGGGATCCGCTGGAGCTCTTCCGTGGCATCAGTAATCAACCCTTCCCTGAACTGCACTGCGCTGCCTTGAAAGTGTTCACGGTATGCATCCTCTTCTTTTTCACAGGTCCTTCCGGTACAAAGCTAGTTCAGCACGTGAGTACTTAGAATGCGCCAGTACCTCTGCCATGCAGATATACCAGCGCATAGTGCACGTTCTGCCCTATGTGCTTAGTGTGGACTAATGAGGGAGACAGATGTGTAAACGATTGTTTCAGTTAAAGGTATCGGGTATAATGGCAGAGCTTTAGGTTTCTATGATCACAGAATTAATTCCAGATTCCTTATCTGCCATCACGCAAACCCTCTACTGACCCAGCCCTGGTCCTCTTCCTGAGCCGTATTTCCTGCCATTTCCCCTTCTGGCACTTAATGCTCTAGTGACACCAGACTGCTTGCTTCCCATCTCTGGACCTTTTTGGGCCCTCTACATTCAACAGTGTTCCCCAACTTTGCTTGGTAACCTCTTATTCTTAAAGGACTAGCTCAGGTATGTCTTCAGCAAGCTTTGCCCAAACCCACAAGGTTGAGTTAAGCTGTGTCAGCTCTCATAAAAGCTGTTTATTCATTATTTTAAAATTTGGTAAACATTAAGTAGAAATTTTTGAAATCACTTAAAGTCAGACCTGTTTTGTGTATTTCCTTTTAGTGTTAGTATTTATTTACTTTTTTTTTGGTGAAGTTTTGTTTTTTAAGATTATATTTATTTATTAGAGAGCGAGAGCAAGAGAGTACACAAGCAGGGGGAGGGGCAGAGGAAAAGGGAGAAGCAGACTCCCCGCTGGGCAGGGAGCTTGATGCCGGGCTCAATCCCAGGACCCTGAGATCATGACCTGAGCCGAAGGCAGACACTTAACCAACTGAGCCACCCAGGCGCCCTTTGGTGAAATATTTCAGACATCAGTAACACTTTCCAATCTCTGCCAACCGCCCCCTTCCTCCCTTTCTGGATGTGATCACTGTCGTGGGGTTAACAAGCCTATGCATGATTTTATACTTTTGCTACATATGTGTGTATCTTTAAATGAATTACAGTATTTTGTATATTCTTTTTTTTTTTTTTTTAAGATTTTATTTATTTATTTGACAGAGAGATCCCAAGCAGGCAGAGAGGCAGGCAGAGAGAGAGGAGGAAGCAGGCTCCCCTAGAGAGCAGAAAGCCCGATGCGGGGCTCGATCCCAGGACTCTGAGATCATGACCTGAGCCGAAGGCAGCGGCTTAACCCACTGAGCCACCCAGGCGCCCCAACAGTATTTTGTATATTCTTAAACTTTGTGAATGGTATCATGTTCATACCATTCTTTTCAACATTATGTTTCTAAAGTTTGTGTATGTTAAAAGTGGCAATTAGAAAGTCTTTATTTCGGGGGTGCCTGGGTGGCTCAGTCGGTTAAGCATCTGACTCTTGATTTCAGCTCAGGTCATGATCTTAGTGTCCTGAATTTAAGCCCCAATTGAGCTCTGCCATCAGTGTGGAGTCTGCTTGAGATTCTCTCTCTCCCTCTGCCCCTCCCCCACTTGCACTCTAAATAAATAAATAAATAAATAAATAAATAAAATATTTATTTTCTTTAAAAAGTCACTATTTCATTGTATAGCCACAGTGAATCATTCTATCAGTGAAGATTTCAGTAGTTCTCTATTACAAATGGTACTACAATGAACATTCTCAAAACTATCTGTGTGCACAGGTATGAGAGTTTCTTCAGGGTAGTCTTTTCTTCTCTAGTTTTTGTTTTTATTTTTCCACTGTTGTAATCATGCCATGTATATAATTTGGATCTACTTTTTTAATATCATAGGTTTACCTATTCTTTATAAACATTCTTTTTTTTTTTTTTTAAAGATTTTATTTATTTATTTGACAGAGAGAGATCACAAATAGGCAGAGAGGCAGGCAGGAGGTGGGAGGGAGCAGGCTCCCTGCTGAGCAGAGAACCCGATGCGGGGCTTGATTCCTGAGATCATGACCTGAGCCAAAGGCAGACGCTTAACCCACTGAGCCACCCAGGCACCCCCTTTATAAACATGCTTAATGTTTATTTAATTTTTTCTTGCTCTATACTATAGTTTACTTACCTGTCCCTCCCACTATTAGACATTTATAACTTTCACCCTATGATATACATCTTTGTAAACAAAGCTTTTTAATATTTAGATCTTTTTTTTTTTTTTTAGATTTTATTCATTTGCAAGAGAGAGAGGGACAAAGAGCACAAGTGGGGGGAGTAGTAGAGGGAGAGGGACAGGTAGAGTCCACGCTAAGGATAGAGACCAACACTGGGCTCGATCTCATGACCCTGAGGTTATGACCTGAGCTGAAAACAAGAGTCAGATGCTTAACTGAATCAGCCATCCAGGCACCCCTAGATTATTTTCTTAAGTTAGATTTTTCGGAGGGGAATTTATTTAGGCAAAAGTATCATTTTTTTAAAGATTTATTTTTATTTTAGAGAGAGTGTGAGTTGGGGGAGGGACAGAGGGAGAGAGAATCTCAAGCAGACTCCCTGCTGAGCATGCAGCCTGACGTGGGGCTCAATGCCAGGACCCTGAGATCATGACCTGTGCTGAAATCAAGAGTCAAAGGCTTAACTAAGCAAGCCACCCAAGTGGCCCAAAAAGTAACATTTTTAAGGTTAATGTGCTATCCAAGTAACACATTTAACTTCTTAAGGCTCAGAGGAGTTGTAATCATTCTGCTTTCCATTTCAGGCCATCGCAAACCAACCCTGGGCTCAGAAACTTATGTTTAATAGTCCAGGGTTTGTGGAATATGTGATGGACCGGTCTGTGGAGCACGATAAAGCTTCAAAGGATGCCAAATATGAACTGGTGAAAGCACTTGCCAATTCCAAGACAATTGCAGAAATCTTTGGGAACCCAAATTATTTGAGGCTCAGAACTTACCTGAGCGAAGGTCCATACTACGTGAAACCTATTTCCACAACAGCCGTGGAAGGAGCTGAATGATTCCTTCTAGAGTCTAGACCATTTTTGACCAAAACTTCTCATAAGGCATTTGATTTCACCTGTATTTTACAAAAGAGAGTCTTCCCTTCCCCCAGAATTAACATGGAGTATCTAATGTTAATATATCACTACGTCTGTGGTGTTTCTACATGGAAGCATAGTGTGGAACCAGGAAAGCAGGCAAACTTGGTCTTCATGGCACCGGGTATTTTTCAGATTCCTTTGACTGCCTTAATCTTTCCAAGAAGATGGTGTTTTTGTTCTCCCAGAAAATTTCCATGGACTTACTCAATGTTTTATTTAAAGTTCTGCTTCAGATGGAATGGAACCAAATTGTTTCTGAATTCGCTTTACCACTTTTTTTTTTTTTTCCTTTTTGGTCCTTTCACCTTTCTGATTACACTGTCAAAGTCTTGAGTATAAATATTCTTTGAAAAACAATATGGAATCTTGAAATTATGTTCTCCATACTAAGAATAAATACTTTTAATATGATGTCTTTGGGTTTTTTGTTACCATTATATCCCTTTGGAAGATGGACAATAAATAAATCTTTTAAAAATGTTTCTAGTGTTCTTTGCTTTTTTTGTTGTTTGTCATTGACTTTTATTCTGTTGTGGTTTGGAAGGATTGCTAACATCCTAAAGCAGGAAGATTCCCCAAACTCTTGTTTTACTTATTGGTGGATCAGCATCATTGAGGGTTTCGCTTTTAATCTTTCAGAGCCATCAAGTCAGAATTGAAATGACCAGAGAGAGAGACGCTGACTCCTTAATAACCAGAGTCTGATGGCAGGGCACTATACAAAAACCATCTCACTGATTAACAAAGGATGCACTTTTCATTGACAAAGAAAAAAAAATGTTCCCACCTATTTCCATTGCGCTGCTTTCTAACTGGAAAAGCACTCTGCACACCAATCACCTGTCAGAGGTTTTGGCATGAGTGTATTATCAAGAGTGTGATTCAGAATCGAGAGGTAGATCTCTTTTAAGCCATAGTGATGTTGATAAACCATTCCCACTCTGTAACAAAGTGGTTCACAGGTGCCTGGAATTCCCTTGTCCCAGATTAATCATCTCGTTTCTATCATCTCTGATATCCCTCTGTGGGTGTTTTGTTTGTTTCCATGCTCATTGTTTCTCTATAGCTAATACCACTAATTAGGCTATAGCCAAGTCTTTCCTAGCCTGAGAAACATTCTATCTCTAAGTTGACTTTTGTTTAATCTCATTCATGATGTTGATTTTAGTCATTTAATGTCCAAGTTCAGAGAGTTCCCCTCTCTCCTACGTGTGGCCTATAAACTCATTCTGATTTTGCACCTGTGACTTTTTTTTTTTTTAAGATTTTATTTATTTATTTGTCATAGAGAGAGAAGCGAGAGCGAGCACAGGCAGACAGAGTGGCAGGCAGAGGCAGAGGGAGAAGCAGTCTCCCCGCCAAGCAAGGAGCCTGATGCAGGACTCGATCCCAGGACGCTGGGATCATGACCTGAGCCGAAGGCAGCCGCTTAACCAACTGAGCCACCCAGGTGTCCCTGTGACTTCTTTTTTTTAAGATTAAATAAAATTTGCAAATTATTTTATTTTGCATTTAATCAATAAACACTATTGACTGCTCATTGTGTGCTTGGCATTGGGAAAAGCATTAGACATTGTCCTAAGTGCTAAGTTCATCGTGTTGACATTTTTACATCTGTTATTTTGCTGATGAAGAAACCCAGGCTCAGAAAAATTAAGTAGGTTATCTCAAAATCATACAGGCAGCAAGCCACGAATAGTGGAAGAAAAAAGAAATTCTGTTAGAAATAGAAATAGAACATTAGTGTATAGTAAGTACAATAAGAGAGAAAAACAGGAAACACCTACCCTAGATCTGAAGGAAGGATTTCCAGAGAAGGAAGCACCTGAATCTTGAAGAACCAGTAGGATAGAGTCAAGTGAAAAACAACAGAGAGTAGCAGGGGAAGCAGAGGTCCAGATATGAAAACAAGAAACATTGGGAGGAACTGCAAGGCAATGTGACCAAAACCTGGAACTTAAAAGGGAAAAATTAACAAAATTCTTTACCATTATTACTAATAGTGGCTACTATTTCTGACAGATTGCACACTCCAGAGCTAGAATGCTAACCTGGCTTCCTGGTGGCTACTCAGATGTGTTACTCGATTATATTTTGAAGATATCAGCAAACAAATGTTTGTGAAGCATTGTTCTAAAAGCTTTTCAGGGGCACCTAGGTGGCTCAGTAGGTTAAGCATCCAACTCTTGATTTCAGCTCAGGTCGTGATCTTAGGATTGTAAGACTGAGCCCCACGTCAGGCTCTTGGCTCAGCGAAGAGTCCGCTTGTCCTTCTCCCTCTGCTTCTCTCCCACCCCAATAAATAAACAAATAGCCTTTCATCTATTAACTCATGTTGCTGTCCTTCCTCTCCCAGGAATAAAATACTGTTATTACCCTGTTTACGCATGAGGCCAAGGCACAGCAAAATTAAGGAACTTGCACAAGATCACAGATCAAATAGATGGAGCCAAGATTTGAATCTAAGCTATTTAACTCAGAGCATACGTATTTAAATGCTGCCTCTTCCTCTTATTGGACATTTACTATGGGCCAAATCCAATGCTAAATGCTTGACAGATCTCATTTAGTCCACAAGTCTGATTTTATACGTAAACTGAAGCTCAGATATTTTAGTCATTTGTCAAAAAATACGATCTAATAAGTGTAATGGCAGGGGTTTTCAAAGTGTGTTACTTTGGGGACACCTAAAATCCCAAGAACCCCGGGATGGGAGCTATTGATCTAGCACCTGGTCTTTATACAAGAGAAATCAGAAAGTGTGTTGTAAGTTTAATTGTGTCCCCCCCGAAAGATAATATTGAAATCCTAACCCCTGATTCCTAATGTGACCTTATTTTGAAATAGTTTTGCCAATGTAATCAAAGTACA
Organism: Enhydra lutris kenyoni; assembly: GCF_002288905.1. NCBI lineage: Eukaryota > Metazoa > Chordata > Mammalia > Carnivora > Mustelidae > Enhydra > Enhydra lutris. The sequence goes on along the minus strand of NW_019154097.1, from coordinate 26,448,867 downwards.
ATGGGGACATTTGGGTGCCAGTCCAATGACTGGTGTCCTTAGAACAGGGAAATTAGGACACAGCACAAAGGGAAAATTATGTGAAGTCACAGACACATAGGAGAAGGCCATGTGTGAAGATGGAAACAGAGATTAAAGTGATCTCTCTGCAAGCCAAAGAATGCTAAGTATGGCTGTCCACCACCAGAAGCTAGAAATGGCAAGGATTTTCCCTCCTATAGGCTTTAGAGAGAACAGGGTCCTGCCAACACCTTGATTTCAGACATCTAGCCACCAGAACTTTGAGCAAATACCCTTCTGTTCTCTTAATTCACCCAATTTGTGGCACTTTCTTACAGAATTCTTAGGAAACTAATGAAGAGTATACACATAACACAATGTGAATTTATTGCATCCCATCTGTAAAGCAGTGTCTAACTAGGACTTGATGAAAAGTGCTTTACAAAGAGAGATCCAAGTCTTTGGTATGGTTTAAGTTAACATATACTAGGTGGTTAATGCTTTTAAATTAAGTGTAATTCCACCACCCGTTACCAAAATGTTTCTTGCTTACATCCAAGATGAAAATTTTGTTCAACACATTCCTTAGTGTTCTCTTTCAATTCTGAGCATTCTCAAAAATCAGTCACTCTTTCTGTTGGTGAGTCATGACAGTTCCACAGAATATGATGTTGACAAATTCACTTACTGTAAAGAGAAACAAGACTTCTGGTTATAATTAATGTTCTCTCATTTCTGGATAAAAGGTTTTATTTTTTTTTTTTAAGATTTACTTTTTTTTTTTTTTTTTGAGAATGAGAGAGAGAGAGAGAAGCAGCAAGGAGGGGTAGAAGGAGAGGGAAAAAGAGTCTTAGGCAGACTCCACACCGAGCGCAGAGCATCATGTGGGGCTCGATGTCACAACCCTTTGATCATGACCCGAGCCAAAAACAAGAGTCTGACGACGCTTAACTGACTGTGCCACCCAAGCATCCCAAAAGGTTTTATTTTGAAAAGAATCATACTCTATCAACTTAAATATCATAAAATAAAATCTCAATATGATGTAGTATATCACAGCACTAATAACATTTTAAAACTTGCTAAGAGAAACTACAGAAACACAAGGAAGGAGGGACGCTTTTTACAGCAAGGTATGAGTTAATTTATGAAGAACACATTTATAAGAAAACGCCAAAAAAAAAAAAAAACCCACAAAAATCCCTCCTAATCACCAAAATACATGTCATAGTTTTTTATGGTATTCATGTGAAAACGTTTAAAGCTATCAAGGTATGTCAGAAGTTTGCAGGAAATGAGCCCGTAGTAAGTCTCAAACAGGGAACATTCTTTCCCACTGCTAATTTCCTCCCATGCCAGGGGCATTTCAGCATCTGTAGTTTCCAAGGACGTAAAAATGAACTTATAGCAACATCTGTTGTATCTGATGTGCTTTTTCCCAGAAAACCTTGAACTGTGGATGGGTATAAGGCCAATGGACTTGGCACAAATCCCTACAAACACATCAGCAGGAACCATTACGGGTACTTCATTGAAAACCACATACATCATCCGAGCCACATCTTGGGACATAATAAAGGCTTCACCACTGCAGTAATCTGGGTAGTACTTTTCTGGGTACTTGCTAAAAGGGACAAATTCTTGACTATTGGAGTCTCTGTTGGGTGTATCCTGATGGATAACTCTTCCCACATAGATATCCTCAAGGTGTTCTTTCAGATTGAGAAGATAGTCTACCAAGCTTGGAAGATTGACAAACATCTCTTCATCAACCTTGAGAATGAATAGGGCATTAGGGCAAAAAGTCACAACCCATTGCATCATTGTGATGATCTTCAGGGTTTGGTTCTCAGAAGTGTCCAAGAAGATTCCTTCAATTATATCATTATTCTTATGGGACTCTTCATCTATCTCTTGCTGGGTAGTTACCAAAACAGGCATTCCTAAAGCAAACAGTGTGAGAATGTGGTGCCCTTGGACACTGGTCACATTACCCCAGGTTTTCCTGATGAGGTCCCGCCTTGTTCCATTTCCTGGGCTACTGAAGATAAGAGAGAGTAAAAATATATTCTTCCCTTTACACACCTCCGACTGGCTCAGGATATAATACTTGGAAAGGTTACTTCTTAGGGGTTCCACGTTCAATTTTCTTGCCTTATCCTTTATTTCAAGAACTTTCATATCTACATAAGGCAAAGCACGCAAAAAGTATTCTTCCACAAAATCAGCCCCAAAAAGCAAGGCATGAAATAGGATAACATTAAATAGAATGAAACACCACTGGTGAGTCCGAAGTCTGCAGAATGTCACCTAAATAAGAAGAAAACACATGTTCATTCAAACTTCATCTCCATTCTTGTTTTTGCCCCCACTGAATGTTATAAGTACTCCTCACAGCACTTAGAAGTACACTATTTTAAGGGTTTCTGACTTATTTTTGCTGTAAGTCTCTCCTACCATATCATGGCTCCTTGGACAGGTGATATCATGCCTCTTTCTTCTTCAGTTCTGCAGAGTTCAGTGTTTGGTATGAGGTAGAAACTGAATAAAATGTTAATTGGTTGTTTTCTTCCTCGTTTGGATGAAAGCCTACTTACTAAATGCAAGGCATTGTGTCGGTCGCTGGAGAAGCAAAGAGGAATCAGACACAGACACATGATATAAAGTAGCAAGTGGCATCATTGTGCTAAAAACCTATAGGAAAATATATGATGTTCTTTCATGAAGTGAAACACTTGGATCGGTTTCTTCTCTAATTACAAAGGTCAAGGGCTAATTTTCCATGAAGTAGTTGCTTTTGTTGCCCAGTGAACAATGGCTACTATAAAACATTTATCTCCTTCCCGTATGATTTTCCAATTTAATCCAATACTGAATTCTGACATTGTCTGTTTTGGCAATGTCCCCTAATCCATCTGACACGTCTATCAATATGGACAAATTACCACTATCTGCATAGCACCCCTCTGGAGATCTAGGGTGGACCTATGCCAAGTTTACTCCACATCATTGAAGAAGATGGAAACTTTCCATCTGGAAGGGTAAATACAGTATTGTAACATAATAAAGCAAGGGAAAATTAAAGGAATTAAATTTCTACTGGAGCTTCAATTGACAAAGCTTCTCATAATAAAAGTAACCTCTTACTGAGCACTTGCAGTGTTCCAAGCACTGTGCTAAGCACTTTATATGCCTTAATTAGCCCTGGTAATGCTTTCAGATAGGTTATCTTCAAAATTAAGTTAAGCATCCAGGTTTCTTTACTTGCTGAAGATCACTCAATGGGTAAGTACAAAGAGTAATGTCATGATTTGAATTCAAGTCTGCAAAATTCCAAAGCTCACTCTTAACCCCTGAGAATCCTGACTCTCTTCCTTCTCCGTGTCCACTGAATTGGAAAGGAACAACAAAACAAAACGAACCCCTGCAATTATCATCTGAACTCCTTTCCGTTTGCTCAATTGCTAATGATTTAAACAGAGAAGAAACTTCAGTTTCCTCAAGCCTATTTTAATAGACATCAAATGCTTCGAAGATTTAAGAAGCTTACCTGCATGTTGTCTGTAAGCAATTTCAGGGCTTTGGAAATTATTGAGTCCAGATGCCAAATGATGCCCGAATGTAGCTCAGCATCATTCCAGTCTAACAGCAATTGAAGTAAAGTACTTTGTGCCCAAGACTTTAAGGATAAAGTTTCTTCCTAATCAGCTTGAGCTTTTGTCCCAGAATACCTGCTGGCTACATAGGAAAGCAAGTGCAGATTATGTTACAGCTAGAGTGAATCCAGAACAAAAGACAGAGAACACAAACCTGTTCAAATGCTCCCAACCTTGTGTACCTCTTGAAACGGACTCCTTGCCTTTATGCTGAATTCCTGGTGAAGTAAGTGTGGGAGTTGAAAGAGCAGCTCACCTACATCACCCCTCCACACATCATCACACAAGGAGAAATGTCATACAGTCTGTTTTGGAGTGTTTTCAAGAAACTAAACAATTGGAATAGTTCCTGCTCCCTAGTATATGCACGTGCAAGACATAGACTAAAAACATCAAGGAATAGTTGTCATCCCTAATGGGTGCATACTTTTTTTCCAAAGAAACATCATATGGTGAGGTTTGTTTAATGTTTGCCATTTTCCTAGGGCATGAATGTGTAGGAATTATTCCAAACACTGTTCCTACCAGCAAGCTGAAGAAAAGAAACAACATTCAGCATATTTTCATGTTCTTGTCACATAAACAGTTGTATTGAGCATTCTGTTTTTAGGCAGGGCTATATTTCATCTTTGTTTTTTCTCATGTTGATCTTCCTGCCTGCCACTCACAGCATTTTTTTTAATTGTTTGGCTAGGAAAATCTTATTACATTCAAAGTTGGCTATGTTTTCTCAACCACTGTCATGCAATCTTGGAAATTTGTTTCACAAATTGGGAAAATATAACCTAAAAAAATGCAAGTGAAAAGAAATTGTTTATACATTCTAAGTTTAGCAATTAAATAGGTCTTGTATTTAATTAAATACAAATCCTGTTTTGCAACTTTCAATTCTCAGCTATAAATTTTGTTCCCAGATCTCCTCTTGGCTTCAACTTAATTTGGTTTCTTTCTTTCTTTCTTTCTGTTTTTTAGACAGTTTGGTTTCTTTGTCCATGGGAAGGTCTAACAACGTTATCTCCAGGCAGCTCCATCTGGGATTTTCAGTTTGATTCATCAAACTCCTACCACACTGGGGTTGAGACACATAGGGTTGCTTGGTTTTCTTAATTTCCTTGGCGCTGCCTTCCCTTTCATAGAGGTTATCTGATCTTTGTGCGCATTTCTTCTTAAATTTTCTTATAATGTTGTCATCAGTCACTCTTTGGCTACAGAGACTCCCTTTTGCTCTCTTGAGACCTGACTTTCAAGCCATCATAGTGACTTCTATCTCACATAGTCAAATTTTTACTTCCCATGTTTTAAGGACACTAGATGAACCCAGGATGCCTGGAGTCTTGGCTATTCTCTACCACTAACTGGATACGTGACTGTCTTATTGTCTATATAATGTGATATATCTCTTGGACCAGTCTGTTCAACAGGTAGCCATTAGCCGCATGTGGCTATTTAAATTTAAATCCATTAAAATTGTATTTCCTCAGTCGTATCAGGCATTTTCAAGTGTTTAATGGTCACAAGCGGCTAGTGGCTGCCCTATTAGACGATGCAAATTAGAATATCATTGCTGAAAATCTTATCAGATGGTGGTGGTATAAGATAGGAGTATGTGTATGTGGTTTATGAGCCTTTACAGAGAGACAAGGAGAATTTATGCTTTGAAGGGGGCTTGGGTTGAAATCCTATGAAGCCAGTTACTAAGACTTTAGGCAAGATGCCTTTTGACCTCGGTTTCCCCATCTCTAAAAACGGAGCTAATAATAGTAACTGCGGTGTAGGGCTGCTGTGGGAATTGAGTGTGGTGACACAAATTGATTTAGGATACTGCCGGGGACATCGGAAGCACAGTTCTAGTTTTTTGACGCTTAAAGATTTATGCTTCAACTTTCAGTCCTCAGAAGGATGACATGAGGAAGATACTAGAACTACTATGCAGAAGAAGGAAATAAATGCAGAGAGGTTAAATAAGTAGGCCATAGACACAGCATGAGTGTAAGAACTGGGATTCGAACCTAGATCACCTGACTGTTCTTTCGCTCACCAATCCCCTTAACTTGCTTAATTATTCTCCTTAGCACTTGCTAAGACTTGCACATGCCTTGCTTAGTTATTTATCTGTCTGCCTCCCTAGCTAGGACGTAAATCCCAGGCGGTCCCTATTTTTGTGCTTTTCGCTCATTAACCCTATCTCCCAGAACAGTGTTTGGGAAATAACCGGTGACTCAATGGGCTGCTTGACTTGGGACACGTCTCTGAAATTCTCCTGCCTCTCCTCCGTAAAGAAAGGATAAAAAAAAGGGCCACACGGGGCAAGGTCAGGTCGGATGAGACACATCCCCGATACACAGCAAAAAATAAGTTTAGGACCAAGGTCCACAAGCCTAAGCTGTAGCGCGCACGCTCCACCCCCACGCCCTCCGCGCTCTCCCGGGCCAGCCCGCTTCCCCCGGAGGCCGGGGCCGGAAGTGCACCCGCGTCCGCTGGGCGCCGCGGGCGGAGGGACGCGCGGAGATGACGCAGGCAGCACCGGAAGCCGCTCCCCTGTGAGGTTGCAGACCCCGAGCGGCGGCCGCTGGTCCAGGTCTGTATGTGAGGCGGGGTCAGGCCGAGGACGGGGTTCTCAGGCGCCCGCGCCTCTGCTGACCAGCCGCGCCTCGGGCCGTTTGTCTTTCTTTCTCTGCAGGCGCCATGGCTGCGGAGCGGACCCGGCCGCTGCGAGGCTCTGGCGGCCCGAGCGCGCCTAGTCGGTGTGAGCCCGGCGCGAGGTCCTGGGCCCCGGGGCGCTCGCTCAGGTCAGTGCTGCGCGGAACACGACTCTGGAAGCGGGGGACCTGGGAACGACGAACGGGTTGAAGGGATCTGGAGTTGCTTTTAGAGATGGGAAAATTGAGTCTCGGAGTTACTGCCTGTTAGTTGCTCAGTTTCCTTAGCCGCGAAATGAGTTAACAATGATGTTCCAGGGCTACCATGACTTTGAAAGATGATGAAGTGTGGCGAGGTGGTTTATGAATTACAAAGCGCTGTATTAATGTGAGGGACTGCGCCATAGTTGTGGGTATGCGATGGAAACAGGTGTGTATGTGGGGTGCCGCTTGAGATACAGATAACAATATTAATGCTGAATAATAATGGTAACTGGCATTTCTTGGAAGCTTACAATGTGTCGGGTACTGTGCTAAACGCTTTACGTGCGTTATCCGACTTAATCCTCACAAAAAACCCTTGTACGGAATGCTGTGCGTGGTTGCATTTTACAAGTGAAGAGACTGAACTTGAGATGGGTGAAGTGATTTCCCCAGGGTCACTCAGCAACAGGTGGAGTTGCAGAGCCTGTAACACTGTTTCTTTCCGAGCTGTTTTTATTTATCTTAGAGCTAAAGGCGGTTTTATTTTACTTTTTAAAAAATATTTTATTTATTTATTTGACAGATCACAAGTAGGCAGAGAGAGAGGAGGAAGCAGGCTCCCCGCTGAGCAGAGAGCCCGATGCGGGGCTCCATCCCAGGACCCTGGGATCATGACCCTAGCCGAAGGCAGGGGCTTTAACCCACTGAGCCACCCAGGCGCCCCTAAAGGCGATTTTAAAGTAAATAGTATATTCACATGGTTTTAAATTCAAGAAAGAGCTCCTCGCTCCAATTCCTTAGCTCTCCAGTTTTCCTGGGAGGCAACCAGGGTTACCAGCTTCTTGATATTCAAATGATACCGGGCATGTGTATGTTTATAAATAACATGTTTTCAGAACCTCTGTACTGTAACTGCTGATAGTGCTTGATAAGAAAACAGGGAAGATGAATCCTCCTCTCCAACAACAAATGTCTTGCTTTCGTTCTTAACTAGGCCAGGTCCTGGTGGAGAAGAGGAAAACACATATGTGATGTTTTATCCAGAATGGCTGTCTCCAATAAAACCTAGGGGTATAGTTTTGTTTTGAGGGGGTGGGGGCTGAGAAAGATGTTAAGGTGCTTCCTATGGGACCCTGGGAAAGTCACTCCACTTCTTAGGCCATAAATTTCCTCATTTTATTCGTTAAGGGTGGTAGTACTGATACTTTCCATGAAGTTCTGATAATCCAGTGAGGTAATGTCTGTGAGTAGTACTTGAGTCTTTTAAACCAATACAAATATGAGAGTTGCCTGAGGGAACATAGGGAGCCAATGGCAGAACTAGAGATCAAACCTAGACCTCCCATCTTCCAGTTAAGGTGTCTTCATCACGCCACCCATTTCGGAGCCTTAGTGATTCTTAATATTGAGGGCAGAAGGGCAGGCTTAATGTTTAATCTGAAGTGGGGGCAGGGGCGGGCAAGACACAATGAAGTGTGGGTAGAGACAAAAATGCACCTAGTGGGAAATTCTAGCCTCAAGTCAATAACTGCCCTTAATTATAAAACTAAATCTCAGTAAGTTTGAGCCGTTGAGTTTTTCCTCCATGTGTTTTAAGCCATTTTAAGGGAAATTTTATGGTTAGGGTCATAGGGTTGAAAGGGATGTTGGTGGCCCTATGTTTTCCAGCCTTAGGGCTACTATCAGCTTTCCTGGCAGGTATTCATAGTGATAAAACTAAGAAAAATACCATGTGAGTTACTTCAGACTGTGTGTTAAGGATGTCCTGGCCCTGTTTCTGATTTTCGTAACTCTCAAAATGAGTGATAGCTTCCATTTTACAGATGACTGAAGTTTAGAAGTTGGTCTCAGAGTTGCCCATAATCCCATAGGAAGTGGCTGAATCAGTAGAAGATTTGACTGACTCCAGGGCATTTTCACTTACCTCATTCTGCCTCTGTTTCTACTGTCTTTGACTTTCCCAGCAATGGGAATCGCACAGCGTTCTGGAGACAGCCCTTACGTTATTGGGAAGCTCCTGTTGAATTGAAATCCTTCTTCATGAAGTTGTCCTGTTTGGGCCTTGTGCTGCCAGGAGTACATGATATTCCTAGAGGCTCTCCAAAAAGGTTCATTTTAGACCTGTGACCTTAAGAAAGTTCCCTCCAAAGTCAGTTGATTTTTTGTTAGAAAAGTAAAAACTGGTGGTTTTTGTTTTGTTTTGTAACAGTGCAGAGTAGGGTAAAAAATTATTAGGGGTTAAGAGAATATCTGAATCTCAGAAATGGCTGAGTTTTTTAAAGGTGCTCATTGGAAAGTTTGTCCCATAATCTTCTATGTTGTCATGACTACATTAACTTGGCATTCTGTAGGATGTCTCTTAGTTTTTGTCAATGGTGGAAACCTGATAACATTTTCATGGGTATTATAAATTTGCCTTGTAGTCATTTAAATAATAATTCAGCTTCTTATAAGCAGAAATAAGCATTTCTGTGATGGATGTGTGGATACTTCTGTGTGTGTAGGTGTGAGAGAGGAAGTCCTCCACACTTATTCCTGGGTAGATGTTTTGGTATATGTTTTTAATTGGCCAGTATTAATTAATTAGATTTTGTGACATTTTGTGAGTGTCCACAGAAAAGGATTGTTTTGACTTGCTATGAGTGGTTTTTTTAAAGTAAAAAATTTCCAGAAATGTTACAGATAGAATGTTGTTTGGATTCAGAAAGAGGAAGCTTGTTAGCTTGTTTTGTTGATAAAACTTTTGGTGAACTGATTATTTTTTGGCTGCCAAGTAAATCCATGAATTAAAAAATCCTGCCTAGCCCAAACCCTGAGGATTCTGGAGTATTATTTTAAAGTTCATTCACTGTTCCCAAAACCAAACTGTTAGGAGATAATATGATTGGAAGGTTTGGTCGCTTTTACTCTTTTGTGTCCAATAACATTCTTGCCAAATTTGATATTGAGAAATGAATGAAAATGATTTTTACTGACCTACATGAACAGAGTTGGAAGATGAGATCTGGCTTTTGACGTAGACTTGACCTAGATGACATATATGGGAAGGAATTTATTTTCCTCTTCCACATTAATTTGGATATAAATTTTTAAAATTAGTATGACAATCTTGTCATCTGGTTGGAGAATAAATGATCAGATAGAAGGAAGGTTTTTTTTAAATTATGGAAATGTTTAAACATATAATAATAAAAAGAATAAAAAAACCTCTGTGTACTGATCATTCAGCACCAACATCTATCAACATATAGCCAACCTTGGGAAAGATGTTTTTATGGATTTGCTTTATTTTTTGTTTTCTTTTCATTAGTTTAGTCCCTTTTGTCAAAAGTGGATTGACACCTTGACACAGTATGTAATGCTGTATATTTGTAAGGTTTTTTTCTGTTTCGTTTAGTCCTGGAGCAATTTGTCATTCTCCTAAAGGAGAAGGTGCTATAATCAGATAGTCACAGTGCCTCCAGATTTTATAACCAGGTTGTGGCTGTGTCTCATCAGAGAGAGACAGCTTGGTGTGGTTGGAAGAGTACGGATGGTGAGAGCACTGACCTCTGGCTTGTTCTGATGCTATTTTGATAGCTCTGTTGACTGTAGGCAAATCACTTACCTTCTCTGACTTTTAACTTCCTCCTCTGCAAAGTAGAGATGATGCTTCTTGATTTATTGGTATTTTCGAAGCATCGGGATTACTAATTTGACTTGTGAGGCTTCCTTGACCCTCACTGCTCTGTGTGGCACATGGTTAGGAGTTGTCACCAGCTCATATGAGGCTTATAAAAACTATGTAAGGACATGTAAGGCCTTTAGTAATTCATGTTCTAACAGGCTGTGCCATAAAGGAAGTAGAAGAACCAGAATACCTGAGCCATGTAACTTATGACATCTGCTTATGTTTCTTCCCTAAACCTTTTTGTCTGAACATCTATCGCAAAGCCAGTAGTCCGTTTTGTGATTTTGGTAACAGGTCAGGCTGTGCCTAGCATGATAACTAAAATGTCTAGTTACTGCTCAGGAGACTTGCCTTCTGGTTGTTTTTGTGATTTTAGTACCCAAATAGAGTGTACTAAGTAAACAGTGTTATGAAGGTTTTGATGGGTGATGGGGTGGGGAGAAGTATATTACATAGAATAAGCTATTTTATAATGAACACTTTGTAAATCTTTTACTGTGAAGATGCATGTAGCATGTGCTAGACTTCAAAAGGAGCAAGTCACATACACCTACATAAGTCTCACTGACTTGGGTTTCAGAGATCATGATTTATTAAAGTATGTTTTCTCAGTATGTATTTTCCTCTGTGTGCATGGAAGATTTTCAGATGGAATATATTTACTGTAAAGTTGTAATGTGGTAACTAAGCATAAAGTTGTAATGCCAAGTTTTTTACACTAATTTTCATTTATTAGCAGTCTTGCTTGAACAGTCTTTTTGAGCAGAACTAATACAATATTTTGATGTGCCACAGGTAAATTTTTCCATAACCTTATGGAGAGAAAGGACTTTGAGACATGGCTTGATAACATTTCTGTTACATTTCTTTCTCTGACGGACTTGCAGAAAAATGAAACTCTGGATCACCTGATTAGTCTGAGTGGGGCAGTCCAGCTCAGGCATCTCTCCAATAACCTGGAGACTCTCCTCAAGCGGGACTTCCTCAAACTCCTTCCCCTGGAGCTCAGTTTTTATTTGTTAAAATGGCTCGATCCTCAGACTTTACTCACATGCTGCCTCGTCTCTAAACAGTGGAATAAGGTGATAAGTGCCTGTACAGAGGTGTGGCAGACTGCGTGTAAAAATTTGGGCTGGCAGATAGATGATTCTGTTCAGGACGCTTTGCACTGGAAGAAGGTTTATTTGAAGGCTATTTTGAGAATGAAGCAACTGGAGGACCATGAAGCCTTTGAGACCTCATCATTAATTGGACACAGTGCCAGAGTGTATGCACTTTACTATAAAGATGGACTTCTCTGTACAGGTAAGAGACCCTGGAACTGTTTTGTTGTTGTTTTGTATTTCATAGGGTATAATTTTAGAAACAGAAAAAAATTACTCCTTAGGCTTGAGAATGGCAAGATTAATTATATGAGATATCTATAGTGGCATTCTGCCTTCCCCCATCCCTAACCCTTTCCTCTTTCCCTCTAGAAAACAAATCATTTTTATAAAATTGTATGAGAAGAAAGCTCCAGACATTCTTTTTAAAATGTGATGTGAATCAGAAAGCTGTAACTATTTTTTTTTTTTCCAGCGCTTTTTCCTTCCATGTACAGTTCTCCATGTTGGTTAAAATTTTTTTTTCTGTGAGCAGTATTTTTTGAGAAAAATCAGTGGAAAAGTTGGTGTCTAGAGCTAGCAAGTAGTTAGATCATCTTGGAAGAATTACTTAACCTCTGTGTGTTTGTTTCCCTGTCTGTCTAATATGGGAAGGGAAGTATTTCTCTTTTGCTGTAAATTCCTGTGGTTCTAAGAAGACTTAGAAGAGTTTGCACATGCAAGTTAGATATTTTAACCCTAAGCAATTAAGTAATTATATAACAAATAAAATTATCATTAAAATTTGGAATTATGTATATCTTTTAATTATGATGGGCATATGCTTTTACTTATAATCAGTGCATATGTTTTAGGCAATACATTTTGATAGGCATTGTAGATAATTCTTAGGCAATGTCTAGAATGATTCCAGGTAGTTCTTATTAATGATCCCAATGCCTGTTCACTTTCATTGTATATAATATTTAGGGATACTTGGTGTTCTTTCTTCTTTCAAGATAATTTCTTTCCTTCTTTAAATATTTATGAGAGAGAGACAGGGAGCAGAAGCGGGAGGAAGAAGGAGAGGGAATCTCAAGCTTACTCCACAGAGCATGGAGCCTGACACAGAGCTCAGTCTCACAGCCCTGAGATCACAACCAAAGCCAAAAAATCAGGAGTCAGATGCTTAACCAACTGTGCCATCCAGACACCCCCCAAGATAGTTTCTTTTACTTTTTATTTTATTTATTTATTTATTTTCCCCAAGATAATTTCTAATAGACATTTGAGTTTTCCCTAACTATATATTTGCCTTTTTAAATAGCATATACTGTTCCTTTGTGTAAATATGTCACCATTATTTGGCCAATTCAACGTTAATGCATATTTAGGTGGTTCTATTTTTATGAATATCTCTGTTTGCATTTTTTTCCCTTGAATCATTTCCTTGGGGCAGAAGCCTTAAAGTAGAATCACAGATCCAGGAATATGAATGATTTTAAAGTTCCTCTTACTGTCCTTTCCAGAGAGATCGAATTGGTGCCTTGGCCACAGCAAAGTTTTAAATAACCCTCCTTGTCTCTGAGAGTTCCACCAAAGTCAATTTTAACATTTTTGAGATGTATGATTTCTCAAGGATATATATTTTCTCATGTGATATATTCTCTGAAATGCTAGATACTTTGCCAGTTTTATAAAATAAACATTAAATTTAAGGCATTTCATGGTTTCGTTTGTCATCCGAAAGTTACCCGTGCTCATGTTATTCCCTGTCTTATAAGTCAGATTATTGGAAAGGCATCATCTGTTCTTTTATACTTTGATGTACTTTCCCACTGGGGTGATAGCTTTTCTGTGTTCTTTTTGCCTTAGGATCAATCAGTGGCAGGTAGTTTTTAAAGATTAAGATGCAGTATTGCCTTTGAGATTTGTGCTCATTTGTACTTAGGTAAGTACTGGCGAGTTGACTCATTTTCAGAGCCACATTGAGCTTAAAAAAAAAGCAAAAACCTCTCATCAAACTTTACTTTTGAAATGTAGTAAAACTGCATTAGTTATTTGAAGCAGAAGTGAATGGGACACATTCACTGAGTTCTTTAACTACCTGGAAAGTTAGTATCTACAATAACTATGAACCCAATCCTGCACTTTAAGGTTATTTTTTAGGTGGGTCTATAGTTTGTATTTTTTATTCTGATTAAATTCATCAGGTTTGCATATTGAAAATTCTGCTCTGTCTTTTGAAAATAATCCAAAGCATTAGTTTAATTTTTCTAATAGCAGCATCCCTGGAACCGTAACCAGTGAGAGAAGTATTTGTTATACAATCATACATGTGTTTGTTCCCTGCTGTTACTGAAGAGCTCGTGTTTTCTCCGTGGTAGAATTGGGAAATTCTGAATTTGGCAGTAAGTTTACAGTTGACATTTTTAGATAAGCCCCTTGAACAAGCAATAAAATAGTATTGCCAAAAAGATTGATGGCTGATAGTAAAAATTAACATAGCATAGTGAATTAGGTAGTTACCCTTCTGCTTAGTTCTAAAATTATAAGAAAGGAACCTGTTGTGCTTTGTGCCGTTCAGTAGATATATATAAAATGACTTCCATGTGAAAGACAATGTGAAGGCATACATGGATGAATTAGGACAGTTCTTGCTCAAGAGAATGTGCACAGTGTGATCAGGAAGGTAACCTGATTAGGTAGAAGTCTCCATGTAGACTATGAGAGAGCAAGCACTTGCCCTTTTAGAGAGGGTAGCAGCTACTCCACTGTAGTAAATTATTGCCATATGGGATTTAAGCTTAGAGTGATCAGATCTGATACTTAAAGTCCCAAATCTAGATTTCTGTGCAATATTCTGGTTTTTTTTTTTTTGTTTGTTTTTTAGTGTGCTGATTTTTAAGTATTATTCACATTTAAGTATTATTCACATTTTAAAAATATTGGTTGGGTCATATTGAGTCTGCAGGCTGCTCTAGTGTGACCTTGGCTTATAGTTGAATAAGAAAAATAATAGCTATAAAAGAGGTGTGATCAAATGATACAGTTGAATTATATGAGGAGAACAAATCATATAATTGTTCAGAGGAAGCAGTGCTTTCCTTCATTTGCAAAAATTGAGTAGTGTTTATGTTGAATCTTGGAAAGTGGGTGGATTTTAGAGAGATAAGAATAAGTGCTTTCCAGTAGGAAGTTCAGCATTAACATTAGCAAAAGTGTGGAAAGGACTAAGTGTGGAGCTTATAGGAGAAAAATAAAGAACATTCATTTTAGGTGATCTCAGGATATAAGTAGGGACCCTGTGAGATTCTTAGAATATAAGCTGGAGAATTGGCTTGAGGTGTATTATAAAAACCTTAAATATTGGGAACATGAGTTTGGATGGTTTTCTGTGAGTAGGAAGAAAAAAATATGAAAGTTTTCTGAGCTGAAAAAGGGCCAGTTTTTCTTATTTCTATCAGACCCAGGTACTCTTCTTATAATGTATTTTGTAATATTATCTTACCTTAAACTAAAATTCATAGAAATAACTTACAGGCACATGCACGTATTTCAGAAAGTTAATGTAATACCTAAATGCTGATCCAGAGCAGAAATAAAAAGATAGTAATTTAAAATAATACACATTAAACGTGTTGTGCTCAAGCCCAGCTGTGCTGGAAGACAGAAGTGTAATGAGATGTTTACACCTGTGTATGTACTGTTGTCATGAACGTGACGGCTCTAAGTGCAGTGTGTTGTATTTGTACCATCAGTGGTATGGCCTTAAGCAGTGAAAAAACTCTTAGCAAAGTCCCCAAGAAAGCAAAATACATTTTTCCTCAATCTATCTGGTATACTCTAAAAATTTACAATAAACTCCATGCTTTGTAAAACAGGTCTGAGGCTCAGACAACTAAGGATAAGCTTTTTACTTAGGAATATCGGGCAGAATCTTTAAGAGGTCATGCAAAATACGAGACAATTCTTTTCGTGTGCTGTCCCAAACATTCCATGATGTCTAGCATTTTCAGCCTTTGCCCGGCAGAGGCTAGTAATGCCCCTCACCCCCTGCCCCAAAATCATTATGACAATTGAAAACACTCCTGCACATTTCTAAAATGTTCCCTTAGGAGATGATACTACTTCTTTAGAGACCTCTGGCATTGACAAATGTAGAGTTTCCAAATTAAAGTATTAGAGTATTGCAGTTTAGGTAAGAGTAAACAGAACTAGAGTTTCTAAATTGAAGTATTAGGGTAGAGACGAACCATGAGAGACTGTGGACTCTGAAAAACAATCTGAGGGTTTTGGAGGGACAAGGGGTGGGAGGTTGGGTGAGCCTGGTGGTGGGTATTATGGAGGGCACGTATTGAATGGAGCACTGGGTGTGGTGCATAAACAATGAATTCTGGAACACTGAAAAGAAATTTAAAAAATAAATAAAAATTAAAAAGTATTAGCGTGTTGCAGTTTAGGTAAGAGTAAATAGATTTAGATATAGAACAGTAAGGATAGAGATTTTTTAAAGGAGCAGTTAAATGGAAGAGCCGCCATTAAAATGGAATTGGCAGGATTTTGGAACGGATTGAGTATGTGGCGAGGAAAGGGTTAATTTAAAAATAACTGGGATTTCTAGCTATATATACACCTGGGAAGTTGGTGGTACTAGTAACAAGAATAGGAAATGAAGGAATAGAGAAGGTAGAGGGAGTTAAGTTTGGGATGAACTTAACGTAGCTGGATGTGAGTGGAGACTCCCGTAGGTATCTGGAATGCAACATCAGAGCTTCGGGAGTAGCTCAGGGCAAGAGCAAAAGGTTGAGGGGTTAGCCACGTCACGGCTATGGCTAGAACAGGGGGATTTTAAAAGGATTTGGAGAGGAAGAAGAATGTAGCCTAGGATGGATCCTTGAAGAGCATACTTAGAGGGGGAAGAGGTACAGAAGCAGAATGGTGAAGAGTTTCAAGGACATTGAAAACTGCCTGTCATGAAGAGGCAGTGGCAAGTGTTTGTTCATTTAGTCATCAGAGTCAGATGCCCCTAAGAGGCAGCTGAGAGCTGAGATCTGATTCTACCAGTTAAATATTTAAACTTCACTTGATCTGGTAGTTTACTACTCCATTTGAGTTACAGCTCCATTTTCTGCTTACCTTTTTGTTATATACCCATCCCTGTACTTTTTTATATCAAAGTATTGTTTTCATCATCTTTTCTGAGTAGAGAGGGCTTGTTTCTTCTTTCATATAATGAAAAATAGTCTTCATTTATCTAGTCCCCTTTCATCTCTGGGTTGCATCATTGATGACCTGCTGCTAGTCAGTGCAGCAAATGGGAGTCCACAGGGAAGGTTGAAATAAAAATTAAATAGGAGGGGAGAATAATGGCTCCTGAAGGCCTAACAGTGAAGAGTAGACTTGCAGCGCTATAAAATGGAGCTGACATCAAGCCAATTTTCTCTGATATTTCTTTAGGGTGTAAAACTGAATATTTTCCTATATAAACTAATTTAAACAATTAGGATCTTTTTTTTTTTTGTTTTTATCAAATTGTGGTAAAATAGACACAAGATTGAGGATCCAGTTATTCCACTTCCTAAGACACATTTATGGAACATTTAGATTTATCATTCTAACCATTTTTAAGTGTTGTATAATTGAGATTATCTAGACATACTGTCCAGTATAGTAGCTACAGGCCACATAAGGCTTTTGAGATGGCGCTAGTCCAAACTGAGATGTGAAATGGGAAATACTCAATGGATTTAGAATATAAAATATTTTATTAATTTTTTATATTGGTTACGTGTTGAAATTTTATTTTTGATACATTGGGCTAATGAAATTATATATTTTTTTTACTTTTTAAAGTAAATAATAGAAAATTTTAAATTATATATCTGAATTACTTCTGTGGTTTGTATTTTGTTTCTGTTGGACGGCGCTGTTTCCAAAGATTTTATTTTTAAGTAATCTGTACACCCAACATGGGGCTTGAACCCACACCCCAAGATCAAGAGTCACATGCTTTACCTACTGAGCCAGCCCAGTGCCCCTCCCCAGATGATTCTGATGCCTCATATGACCATTGAGGAGCACTAACCAAGTCTCATCCCTTGTTTTATAAAAAGGAAACTGAGTCTCTAAATACTTAGAGTGACAGCAAGTATAGTCTTCATTTCAGTGTGTTCTCCTAGCATGTGTCCAGGTTGAAATTCATGCTCTACCCTTTTCATAAGTGTTATTTTTCCATTGTGTGAAACAGTGGCTTTCCACCAGCCCTTAAAGGTAGAATTGTGGCCAGTTTTATTTAGTCATTTCATCTTTTCCAAAGCCAGTGATTCAGTGCTTTCCTGCATACTGTGTCCTTGTGAGTGTATTTTCTTATTTTCAAAACGTCTTTAACAATTCTTATTACTACTTTTTTGTTATAAAGTTTGTGAGGCTGATTTAATCATTAGACTTTTAAACATAAAGCTGATCCTGAATTATCATCATGATCAGTATAATTTGATCAGATGCTGAAATAAAACCCACTTTTTTCTGCAGAATCTTGAGACACTTTATAGGCTCATTGTTGAGTTGTTGTGAATGTGGGAATAATTTATCCATGGTTTTCCTAGAGGTTCCTTCACAGATTTCAGGATTGCTTAAGGAAATAGCAGTTAGCTTTTGCAGAAGTTAGCCTGTGATCTTTGGCTTATCTTTGACTTATCTTAGAGTAGAATATATTCCAACAGACAGGTTTACTCTTCAGCATTCTTTATTCGCTCAGAGTTGTTGGGTCATGGGTAGGCATACAAATGTATACGTGCAATCGTAGATAATACTCATCATTTCAAGCTCAAATCAGAAAGCTCGTGATAGTCAAAGGTTTATGAAATTTTGCAAATGCAAGCACCAAGGGATGCTTTGTCTAGTACTCCTCTGTGCCTGGAAAGTTAAGGAAAGAGGACTAAACCAGAAAGCCTGCATTCAGTCCCTGCGCTGTTCACACCATTTTGGTGACCCTGAGTGAGTTATTACCCTCCCCATGCTTTGCTTTTTTCAGCTATTAAGTGGAAATGCTAGAAGAGGGGATCGTGAGGTTCTACTTGAAGAATACCATGGTTTGCGGATTGACTTTCCTTCTTTAGTGTTTGGTTTCTTACTAACTTCCCTGTTTTTCTCTTGAAGGGTCAGATGACTTGTCTGCAAAACTGTGGGATGTGAGCACAGGACAGTGTGTTTATGGCATCCAGACCCACACTTGTGCAGCAGTGAAATTTGATGAGCAGAAGCTTGTGACAGGCTCCTTTGACAACACTGTGGCCTGCTGGGAATGGAGTTCCGGAGCCAGGACCCAGCACTTCCGGGGGCACACAGGGGCGGGTGGGTTGCCCTTTTTCAGGGGTTTCTACAGTTACTTTAAGCTCTCATTCCTTAAAACCAGGAGCCAAGAATGTGACCCCGTTTTGTTTTCTTTTTGTTTTTTAACTTAACCTGTCTTTCTCTCCTATTATTTCTTAGTCATAGCCATTAATCCCTTTACTTAAGGCATTCCTATTTGGAATTTTTTCCTGAATTTTGCTTTTCCGTGGCGTATTTCAAAACTCTTCTGTGTACCCTTGTGCTGGGAGGGGATGGTTTTCCTTGACGTATTTCATTTATACCGTGTTGAACAGTCCGTTCATTTTGCTTTTGTCAGATTCCATACCTCCAAATTGAGCAAGTCCTACACTTGTAAGTTCAGTCTACTCTGTTTGTAGAATCAGGGCTGAAAATCCTTTGGAGTGACAGTAGTTCTCAGATTGTATGATCTACACATACTATGTTGAGTTGGATCTTGGTTGACAATTGATTAAAATAAACCAGTGCCTAGAGATAAGATAAACAGATACCTGAGTATTCCTAGTAGTTTTATAGTGGCGTAGTGTGTAGAAACTGCCTTGAGACCTGAGCTGCTAATCTCTGCTACATTGTATTTTGGAGCTTTGTGCAGAAATCATGTTGAGCTATTTCCCATCTTCTTGTGCCTCAGCTCCCTTCTTCCTTTTCTCTGTTTACTCACTGCCTCAGACCTGGAGAGTCATAGTCTATGATCTTAAGCATCCCGTTTTATGAGCAGTCTTCTTGGACTCCCTTCTACTGTAGGTTTCCCAATAACCTGAATTTTGTCATAACACTCGGCATACAAATGAGTATGGTAATCCAGTTCCCCACCAGGCTCTACATGCCAGAAGGACAGGGACCCTGCCTGTCTTATTCACCCTTAGGTCCTGAGTTCTTTTTGTTGTGTCTGGTGCTCAGTAATACTTTGAAGTGAACCTAGCTATTTTGCTGAAAACCATTTTTTCCCTATTTTGTTTGTCATCTTAAACATTTTTCCTCAGTCTGTTTGTTACCACTTGCTTGTTACAGAAATTAATATTGGAAGATATATGATTTAGCATGGTATATATTAAATTGAGTGTACTGTTCTATATGTCAGGATGTACATTCCAGGTGATTTTATACCTGATCAACTTCACGACCTCTGCTCTAAAAAAATTTCGTCTTTGCTGTTCCCTGGACATTGCTATGGCTTTTCCTAACTCCATGCCTTTGCTGTTCCCTCTACCTGCAATATTCTCTTTTCTTGATAAACTCTACTCATCCTTCAGGGCCATCTCCAATATCGCCTCCTCCCTGAAGTCCTCTCTGATACCCCTGGGCAGAGTTAGTCATTCTCCTTGGTGTTTCCCTAGCAAGAGGTAAACATTTAAATTTTTTGGACTCCTCCTTTACCCTTAGACTGAGTTCCTTAAGGAAAAGCCCAGTGTATATCTCTGGGTCCCCAATGTTCCTTTAGAGTTTGGCAGGCATTTAAAAACAAATGTTTGAGTATTTGCTATACTCAGGCACTGTTGTAGGTGCTGGGGGTACACCCTTCAAGAAATTCAGATAGTTGGAGAGAATGGCTTAGTCTCACCTTTGAGATATTTATGTGTGTTTTGTTTTTCTCATTACACTGGCTTTTCTTGCTCATGGGTATTGTTCTTGACATTTTGTCTCATTGTGAAGAATAGTGCAAATCTGAATAGGGCCACCTATGTTGTTTTTTCTCTGCATGAGCTGGATTGGTTTTGTGGCGTGTCAGGCAGGCAGGCCTGAGTGGGAATGCCATTATCTCCAGCACTGGTTTTACCTCTCACTTCGAAGCTAGTACAAGTATAAGAGATTGTGTCATTCCAGGGTTGCTCCATCCTTAGAAGAATAAGCTGTAATAATAACAAGAATTTTGAAATGAATATATTTTTTATCATAAAATCTTAGTTGAGTAGCACCATTCTTACAGTATCTCTGGCTGAGAATTATACAGTTGATCAGCTAGGAGAATGAACATGATTGAACTCTGTTATAAAAGACCCTCACAGGGGCATGTTTTAACTTTGTGTATGTTATATATACTAGTGTTTAGCGTTGACTACAATGATGAACTGGATATCTTGGTGAGTGGCTCTGCAGACTTCACTGTGAAAGTATGGGCTCTGTCTGCTGGGACATGCCTGAATACCCTCACCGGGCACACGGAATGGGTCACCAAGGTAGGAAGACTTATAGAAGAAATCTCCTTGACATCAGGTTTTGTAGGGGTGAGGGAGCTGTGGATGGGGTGGAGGATGGTAGGTGCTGTCTTGTTAAGTGGTAGCTGAGCCCTAAAATGGGACAGATGTACCCACAATGCACGATGGCCTGCAACAGCAACCAGCCAAGTAAAGGACAATTGATAAATAGTTTAACAAACGAATGACTCACGGGCACGGAAAAATGCCCACAGTGTATTTGGTGGGTAGAGGAAACAAATAAAACAGGTCATAGACAAAAAACTACATTATAGAGTATGATATCAATTTCTGAATATATGTGTTATGCACCAAAATGTTACAGGTTATTATTACTTATGGAATTGTAGGTGCTATTTTTCCTTTTAGGATAAACATGTTTCTTTTTGAATCACGAAAGCAGTTTTCATCTTGAAAAAATAATAGTTTTAAGAAATGGGATAAAGAAAAATGTATGGGATTTTTTAAAAGGTGATTATGAGGATCAAATGCAGTATTAATTATGGGAATGTCATATAGAAACACTTCCTGAGCTTCCCATTCCTTCCTGTGTGGGACATCGGGTAGAGGAGTGAGCAAAACAGACTTGGGCTTGACACAGACATTAGCCCAGTAGGAGAGATGGTTATTAAACAGTAATTTCACAAATAAATGTACAGTTACAAATGGTGTTAAGTGCTCTGAAGGCAAAGTGCAGTGCTCTGTGAAAATGTCTAGAAGGTATCTGATTCATTCAGGGAGAGCTGCTTGAGAAGGGACAAAACATGAAGAAGAAATTGGAGGTAGCTAGATAAAGAGTGAAGTGCAGTGTTTCAGAGTACATGATATGTGCCCAGGCCCTGGGGTGGGAAAGATCCTAGAACATTTGTTGGTCTGAAGGCCAGTGTTGCTGTACTATGGTTGGGGGTGGTATGGAAGAGGTGGCTATCGTGTAGGCCTTCCTTGGCCATGTTAAGGATTTGGGTGTCATGTGTAGTAGGAAACAGTTGAGCGTTCTCAGCACGAAACTGTGATTTATGTTTTAAGAAAATAACTGCTAAGTAAAAAATGGATTGGAATTGGGACACAAACAGACCCAGGGAGGCCAAGTAGGCTTTTGCAGTAATCTAAGCAAAAGATACCTATGGCATGGACCCACGTGGCAGTGAAGAAAGAGAAGAGCACACATGAAGGATATGTCTTTAAGGGAAAGCCAGCTGAACTTACTGACTCATAGGTAACAAAGAAGGAGGAATTAGAGCTACCCAGTGGGTTTTAGGTCAGGTAGATGAATGTGTTTTTCTGAAATAGGCAGAGCTAAAAGGGTGGTTTGTGAGAAGATCAGTAACATCACTAAACTGTACACTTAAAATGATTGAGAATAGTACATTTTATGTTATGTATCTTTTACCACAGTTCTGTATTGGGCACACTGACTATTTAAGCATCTCTCTTTTTTTTTTTTACATTGACTATTTAAACGGAAAAGTTACATAAGCCAATCTCGTGTTTTGTTAAAAACACTGGACTTGGGACCAGGACGCTGACTGTGTGATGTCTTAAGGCAAGTCACTTCTCCCTTTAGGGCCTGAGTTTCATCTGGTAAATGTTCCTGTGAATTCTGAAAGAGATGATGGGACAGGACCCAGCAGGGCATCTGGGTGTAGTAGGTCTGTCAGTTTCAGTTGAATCTGGAGCTCAGACTACTGAAGAAGTGAGCTTGGCCTCCCTCTCACTTGATGCTGACTTACTACAAAAATAACTAGCCGCTAAATGTTTGCAGACTATCCAAAGGACTAATGAAATGTTAGCTTTTATTACATCATCATCCTCATTTAACTGTTTTATTTCATTTTCATTTCAGTTATGAGATACAATAAATGCCTCATCCCCTATTTTAAAGATGAGGAAATTGAGAAACAAAGAAGCTGGCTGGTCTTGCCCAAGGTTACAGAGTCAGTATATGGCAGATTCTGGTCCCAAGTCCAGTGCTTTTTCCATTATAATGCATCTGTTCAGGAAACGAATCATTCGTATTTGCTTTTAGGTCTGTGGGCTGTTTTCTTTCCTATTCCTCTCATTTGCTATAAAGCCACATTTTACAGTTTTTAAAATCATTTCTAATGTTTGCTTCCAGACTAAAGCAGAAATTAAATGCTGCCGCCAGCATTAGACAATTTTACATCCTGCTGACATTATAGAGAATCTGTTTGTACTAACTAGAGGCTAACGTCATAAAATTACAGCTTAGCTCTTCTAGCATACCATCTCACTTCAGGCTTTTTTTCATATTTTAATTTATAAAAAAGTGATATAGAAATAGTTTTAAAAGGATCATTCTGTAACATGGATGTTTGTATTTCTAGGTGGTTTTGCAAAAGTGTAAAGTCAAGTCTCTTTTGCACAGCCCTGGAGACTACATACTCTTAAGTGCGGACAAATATGAGATCAAGGTGAGGTTTTCTCCTCCATTAATTTGCCTCATCAAAGAAAAACCGGGAAATACAAGAAAATTAAAATGGTATAGCACAGAGGGACTATTTCAAGGGAAGCAGGAATGGCTTAGTATAAGCCATCTTAAACTCCTTGGGAGGAGAATTACTCATTCTATGTATGAAGATGTTTCTTTTTTTTTTTTTTTTTTTTTTTTAAGATTTTATTTATTTGTCAGAGAGTCAGAGAGAGAGAGAGACTAAGGACAAGCAGGGGGAGCAGCAGTTAGAGGGAGAAGCAGGCTCCCGGCTGAACAAGGAGTCTGATGCAGGACTTGATCCCAGGATCTTGGGATCATGAACTGAGCCGAAGGCAGATGCTTAACCAGGAGTCCCATATGTACGAGGCAGTCCCATACGTACAAGCCACCCAGGAGTCCCATATGTACGAGGCAGTTTCTACTCCTGATTTGTAAATGAAGAAAAAAAGATCCACAGAAATTTATCTTCACATTCTGTTTTCTTAAGACCCATATCTCATACCCTTTTAATTCTTAGATCTAAACTATGAAAACATAAAAATCTACTTGTGTTAAAAAAAAAAAGGAACAATTTGCAAAAAGTTTACGGAGCACTCTCATATCTGTTCTTACTGCATTTTTTAAACCATTCCAGCCTTAGGTGTCTTCATTGTGGGAACTGAGGTTTAGAGAGGTTAAGTATTTTACGCAACGGCACACAGTACATACATGTACTATCAGAGCTTGAGTTCTAAAACCTGTGGTCTTTCCAATTTACTTCACTTTCTATCTGGCTTCGGCAAATGCAAATCACATTGTTTAAGGACAGGTTTTTCTATGGTGATGTGATCTGTCATCGTTCCTTATTTTCTTTTATCTGTAGATTTGGCCAATTGGGAGAGAAATCAACTGCAAGTGCTTGAAGACATTGTCTGTCTCCGAGGATAGGAGTATCTGTCTGCAGCCAAGACTCCATTTCGATGGCAAATACATTGTCTGTAGTTCGGCACTGGGTCTCTACCAGTGGGACTTCGCCAGTTATGATATTCTCAGGTAATGTTTTTCTGAGCCTTCCCTTTGACAGTCTATTCCCATTTATCTTTTTGTTGTGGTTTAATATTAAAGACAAAACTAAATATTGGATGAACCAATCAGTAGCTTGAATCTGGGACATGTCATAAACAGAGTTATATGCTGAAAACCACACACATAAAAAATATCTTAGAGGCAGTTATTATAGAGTTTTATGCTAGAGTCTAGAAGATCTAAGTTTTGATCTGTCCCCTTACTATGTCACTTCCCCTTTCAGAATTAAACCTGCTGGGCAACTCTCTTGTGTCCCCTCCCTCTTTGGGAGCTTTATACTAGCCCTCTATAAACTTTGCTGCCCACCAAAACAAACAAGCAAACAAACAAAGTGCTTTTCAGGAAAACGAGGGGTTTGGATGAAGAGATCTTTCAGGTCCCTAGTTCTGATACATTAAAAAAAAATTTTTTTTTAAGGTTTTAGACAGATAATGTGTATTTAGTAAAATAATGATATATTTATTTTCTTATTTTAATTCCAGTATAGTTACCACTGTAGTGTTATATTAGTGTCAGGTGTACGATACAGTGATTCAGCATACACTGTACATACATACATACATACACCACATCTTTATTCATCTGTTGATGGACACTTGGGCTGCTTCCATATCTTGGCTGTTGTTAATAACTGCTGCAGTAAAACATCAGGATGCGTGTATCCCTTTGAATTAGTGTTTTCTATTCTTTGGGTAAATACCTAGTAGTGCAGTTACTGGATTGTAAGGTACTTCTGTATTTTTAACTTTCTGAGGAACCTCCATACTATTTTCCACAATGGCTGCACCAGTTTGCATTCCCACCAGCAGTGCAGGAGGGTTCCTTTTTCTCCACATCCTTGTCAACTCTTGTTATTTCTTGTGTTTTTTATTTTAGCCATTCTGAAAGGTACAAGGTGATACCTCATCATGGTTTTTTGTTTTTGCTTTAGATTTTATTTATTTGAGAGACAGCAAGTGAGCATGAGCAGGGAGAGAGAAGCAGGCTCCCCGCTGAGCAGGGAGCCCAATGCAGGAGTCGATCTCAGGACTCTGGGATCGTGACCTGAGTTAAAGGCAGATGCTTAATGCACTGACCCACTCAGGCACTCCTGATCATGGTTTTGGTTTGCACTTCCCTGACGATGAGTGATGTTGTACATCTTTTCATGTGTCCATTGGCCATCTGTATGTCTGGTTCTGATATGTTAAGTTCTGCTTCCTCTTCAGTAGAATTCTGCATTGAGGGATCAAGTGGCCTTCTATTGACTAGTAGAAAGACAGAGGTATTTAGAGAAAAATAAAACTTAAAGGATTTCTCTCCAAAGAAATAAATAAGAAGAGGTCCATGGCCAAATAATTTTGTGATTTACTGCATACCTTAGACCCTTCTTGGAGATTGATGGTATCTGTAAGCATGTTGGAAGCTAATGGAAACTGGTGCTCTATGGTGACTAAGAGAACACTTTGGTGGGACACCTGGGTGGCTCAGTTGGTTAAGCATCCCAGCTCTTGATTTTGGCTCAAGTCATGATCTCAGGGTTGTGAGATCAAGTCCCATGTCAGACTCCACTCTGTGCATGGGGCCTGCTTGGGGATTCTCTCCCCCTTTCCCTCTACCCCTACACACACCCCCATCCCCGCCCCAGGCATGCATGCTCTCTTTCTCTCTCTCTACAAAAAGAGAGAGAAGTTATTTTGGTGATAATCCTTGATTTAAAACCCAGCATCACCTCCTGTAAGTTGGAGGATTTTATATAAGTTTCTTAACGTTTCAGTTAACCTTTCAGATCAGTTTCCTGATCTGGAAAGTGAAGATCAGATGAAGTGCCTGTGAGGGCCAAGCACAGGACCTGATGGATCAGTATTACTGACAGCTCTGAGAAGTCCTGCATGAAGAAGCCCGCTTGAGCTCGTTTAATCTACTGTGCCTCATACTCACTGTACACAGAACCTTTCTTTTAAGGAACACCTATTACCAGCTCCCAGAATTAGTGTTCTGCGGCATGGTTCAGAAAATGCTGACTTGGAGTAGTACAGAAAATTGAACGTTCTCGTCATTGTTGTTATGCGTGATTTTTTGAGGTCAGCTGTATGGGATCTGTCATACTAGCCAGCAGGACTTTGGCAGGCCCTGCCTCTGTGGTCATACAGTTATAACCCCTTTTATATCTTCCTGGAATCAGATTTACATTTCTAACCAATTAGGATTCCAAACTGTCAGAATCATTTCTAGAAATGATTGATAATTACGCTTCGAGAAAAAAAGACTGGAACAGGTCCCAGAGAACATTAGTCCAAGTATTTCATTCTATAGATGGGGAAAATGAAGCCAAGAGTGGGTATGGGCCTTGCCCAGCATCCCACAGCTCACCCTAGTCTTCCATCCATCCACCCATCTACTGTCTGTCTGTCTGTCCACCATCCTGGCATCATCTAGCAGGCATATGCTTAAAGTACAAGCAAGCCAGAGAGAAGGAACTTTTGAAGGAACTTCAAATCCAAGTAGTCACTGTGGGAAAATCAGATCTTTTACAGTTTAGTATTGTTTTTGTTTTTAAAGATTTTATTTATTAGAGAGAGAGAGAGAGCATGAGCTGGGCGAGGGGGAGAGGGAGAAGCAGACTCCTGCTTGATCAGTGTGCCTGATGCAGAGCTTGATTCCAGGACTCCAGGATCGTGACCTGAGCCGAAGGCAGACACTTAACCACTTGAGCCACCCAGGCATGCTGTGTTGTTTTTGTTTTCAATTAAGACTTGGATGGAGAAGTAGGGTGGAAATAGAGGTATCATCATCTTTTTAATGCTTTGAGTTTCTAAGGGTTTTAATTTGATCCTGCATCTGCCTTTCTCATGTATGTGTTTTTCGCACTCTGAGTGGCATGTACAGAGTCCAGAGGCCCAGGTGAAAGTTGTGTTAATTTGGGGATTCGGATACACTAGCTCTGAGCAATAAAGCTGCAGAATTGTTTGCCACTAAGAAGTGTTAGATTCAGATTTCTTGGACGGTGGGCCGTTTTGTCTCTTGCCTCCTCCCCACCTGCCACAACACAAATAAACCGGCCTCTTTTGAAATCTTAGTGCGACTCCTTTGGCCTCAGTTGCTGAGATCAGATCGGGCTGCTTATGCTTTGCAGCTAACTGAGAAGAAGCAAAGCACAAATGGTAGCATGTTGCTCAATAAGTCTACGCTATGACCCAATCTCTGGAGCTGAGTTCTCTTAGTACATTGAGCAGGGTTATTTAAGTTCAAGGGCCCAGACTACAGGGCAGGGCTGTCTGTTTACAGTTCTAAAGTAATCAGAGTTAAAGGGGCTGCGAGCCTGTCAGGACCTGCATTCTCTGCCACATACATGTGCTTCAGTCTTTGGAGTCGGTGCTCCTATCCCCAGCCACCCAGTTATCTAAGTTTCTGGTTATTTCCTGCTTTGCATTGGTGATGTGGGGCTTACTAGACTTTCTTGCTGTTTTCCCAGTTTCCTTTGGATTTGCTTTGTAGGCATTTTCATTTGCCTGTGTTCATTGCACCACGGCTGCATTCATTATGTGCCGATAGTTACTGAGCACTGCCTGTGTTTCAGGCATCGGGATCTACACTGGGAGCCTGCAGAAATACTCACCGCACTGGTGGAAATTACTAACCCACAGGAGGGAAGATTGGTATTAAATAGCTAATTACCTAGAGATGTTTTCATGGTTGGGCTAAGGGCCACACTGTGTGGAGTAAGTACTTCAAGACGCCACGTAGCTGAGGAATAAGGGAAAGCTTCTTTGAAGAAGAGGTTTGGGCTTAGCTCTGAAGGACGAGTATCTGCATTAACCGGCAGTGGGCATGCAGTATGGAGCGTTGGAGACCAAGAAACCAGTCTGTTCGAAGGCCCTAAGACTGAAGGAGCCTGGTGCTGGAGATGCGCGAGTAGGAGAGAGCCCTCAAAGGGTTTAAAGTTAAATGAGGTGGTAATAGGATTAGATTTTTAAGGTGAGATTAAATGATTGAAAGGGGCCAAGAGTAGATGTGCTGAGACCAATTGGAATTGTCGGCAGCCGTGGAGGCAAAAGATGACATTTTGGATCAGAGTCGTGGCAATTTAGATAATAGTGAATAAAGTAGGGGAAAATTTAAGAGGTAAAATCGATAGATGGTGGTGATTGAATTTGTGATTGGAATAAGGAGGAGAGTTGGATGGTTGCCATGTTTCCCAGCTTGAGTAACTGGGTGAAGGAGCAAGCCAGGAAGTAAGAAGGAGAAACAGGTTTGGCCAGCAAGTTCGGTTTGGGGCAGAGTGAGTGAGGGACAGACCTTCATGACAAAATCCCTTTCCCTTCCTAATGTCAGGTGAAATCTGCTTCGCTGTAACTCTCTGCCTTGGACCTAGTTTTCTCTTCTAGAGCTCATCATGTCTGGCCTCACACATCCTTCATTTCGTATTTACAGGTGGTGATCAGCTATAGTTTCCCTGTCCCTGCAAATTCTGTTTCTCTCCCTCTCAGCTGATCTCCTTCACCTGTTCCTTATTTGTCCTGGTTACCAGGCCCTGCCCCTTCTGGTTGACCTCTTGGACAGTAGTGTCCTTGTTGACACTCAAGTTAATTGACCTCTCACGGGACCCAAACCTATTTTCCCAGAGCAGAATTTGCATATCCTTCTCTCATAGCTCTTTTCTTAGTGCCTCCAAGTTATCTAAGCACGCTCACAGAAGACTCAAAGTGTGCAGACAACAGACTATGCTTTTTTGTTTTTCATTTATGCTGCTGTTTGGCTGGATCGCTCCCACTCAGTGCCTCCGTCATCAGCATTTGGGGAAGGTGAAGGCTGTCTGTCCTCCCACTCCCTGAGTTATCTCTAACAACTTCTGAAGCATTTATTATTAATGTTTCTGGATTATTTAGGAAAACTTTAATCTTTCAGCCTCTACTATTTTTATAGTTTGCTACTTGCTGAATAGAGTAGCACGTGAGTCCCTTGGTTTCCAGTCTTTATTCCAGGCTTTAGGAGGCTGATAGTATTCTAGGATTTGATGAATCCATCTTTTTACCTAGTCGTAAGAGTGATTGCACCCCAGTTCTTACTGGTAACTGACCAGTTATGAATTCTTAGGCAAAGTATGTACCTCAACTAGACTTCAGTTTTCACATCTTGGAAATGAGATGTTAAGTGAGATAATCTGGGTGGGCATTTTGTGCTTCCATAAATGTTCATCAGATGCTGCCTTTCCCCTTACATGCCTATGTTACCATGTCATTGTGAAGGGTTCTTCCCCCGCCCTTTCATTTCTTAAGGAAGCTCAGTGTTTTGTCTCTTCTTTTTTATGCAAGACTTTCATTTAACTCTCTAAATTTTCTTGAATTTTGCATTGTTTTTCTGTGTCTCCAGAAAAGATTACAGCGGCAGAAACAGAAGTAATACTGCCTTCTGGTTCATGTCTCCAACTCTTGTCTTTGTAGGGTCATCAAGACTCCTGAGATAGCAAACTTGGCCTTACTTGGCTTTGGAGATATCTTTGCCCTGCTGTTTGACAACCGCTACCTGTACATCATGGACTTGCGGACAGAGAGCCTGATTAGCCGCTGGCCTCTGCCAGAGTACCGGAAATCAAAGAGAGGCTCGAGCTTCCTGGCAGGCGAAGCGTCCTGGCTCAATGGATTGGATGGGCACAATGACACGGGCTTGGTGTTTGCCACCAGCATGCCTGACCACAGTATTCACCTGGTGTTGTGGAAGGAGCACGGCTGACGCCACGAGCTGACCACCGCTGACTGACTTTGGGTGCCAGGGCTGCGGGTTTTCAATGCAACCTTTCTGGCAGCCGACTGCATGAACCAAAGTTCTCACCTAACGGTATCATCGCGCAGTGCACAATCATTTATCTGTGTTTGCCAGGGGGCCAGGGCTCGGGGCGGGGGAGGGCTTGTTTTCTTGACACACAGCACAGCATGCTAATGACTTCATTTGTACTTAGTTACGTTGGTCAGTTCAAGAGGATGCATTTGGGATTCATCTTTCTTGAATATTCGTTTTTAGTAAAGGTTAAATGGTTCATTAATCTGCTAATTGGTTGCCTATAAAAACACATTCAGTCCATTAAAGCTTCTTATTATCGCCTTTTTTTCCTTTTGAAGTTGAAGCAAAGGTGCTATGATGTTGTTCCAGCAACTTCTCTCACGTGGGGCTTAGCTTTTATAACCACCAGTGTTATAAAGACCGCTGAGTCCTGTGACATTCAAAAACTCTTCACCAAATACCAGTTCTAAAGAAAGTCTGTCTTCCAGGGCAAATCAAGTTCTACAAATTGATTGTTCACAACACATTCTAAACTCTCGCACTTGGCAGAGTCAAGGTTGGCTATGTCTGAGGTGTAAGGGAGTTCTGGAGTTTTTGTTCCCATGTGGATCAAGCTGGTCCTCGATCCCTACCACCTGGGTGAGTGCACAGAGGTGATGGAATACAGTAGAAAGAGCACTGAGCGGGAAGGTTGAAGACCAGCTCTATTACCTAGCATCCGTGTGGCCTCAGTGTATCACTTCCCTAGGCCCCATTTTCCCTGTCTGTGTAGCCACGTTTGTTAAGCTGAATGATTTCTAAGGTTTTGGTCCTGTGTCTGCTGAGGTGTGGGCATGAGTTGGTATTTCAGTTTTGTCTGATTCATTGTTTCATTTAGGTCGAAGATATTTAAATGAAATCATTGGTACAAAGTTATTATCTATAAGGAAACCAGGTATATGAAAAGGATGGATAAAGGAGGAATGTAGAAAATATAACAGATTTTACCTAGAAAATGTTAGCAACTGGATGAAATGCTGAGGGGGATTGTGGTTCTTTAGACAGAATGGGCAGTCTTAGACACCTGAACCTGACTTTTCTTGTTCCTTTGCCTCTAACCTGATGTGTGGCTTTAGGCAGATTAACTTTTTATCCCTCGACCCTCATTTTCTTCATCTTTAAAATGAAGGAATTGCCCTAGATTGGGGTTCACAAACGCCAGTGCCTGTGGCAGCCATGTACATGATGTAAATGATTGGAGTGTGCTGGACAGGGTTGTGCTGAATCATGGAAAGCTTATCTAATGGGGAAGTTACTCAGCTCTAAGTGTTAGGTAGAAGTGAGCCCAGTGGAGGCAGGTCTTGTGATTTTCTTCAGGAGGAAGTGGAAATCCAGATTTTTATTTGAAATCTCCTGATCTGTACAATGTTGACAGCTAATTGAGGAAAGTTTAAAATACAGTGAGCTAAACAAAGTATGTCTACGAGCTGCCAGTTTGTATCTTCCACTCTTGTAAAGTTAGGTAACTCTGGGATCGGGAGTGGGAATGTTTTAACATAATTGTCACAGACATGAGGGGGAGAGTAGAGGGAGCCAGCCCCAGGACAATTCCGCTGTTTCCCATTGTGTTACAGGAAGTGAGGGGGCTTATTTCATCCGCACACCAGCAGGAAGTAGTTTGAAGATGGACACACAAACTGGAACCTCAGTTGTAGACTCTGCCCGGGGGTATGGGTGACTCATTCTTGCTGGCGTGGATATAAAGCTTATCCACTTCACAGGTGGGCAGAGGGCTTGCTGGCAAAGCTGAGAAGGAAGCCAAGCCTGGTGGGGACCCTGCTGTTCCAGAATCCGCAGTAGCGCGGAGCCTGGCGGGACCTCTGAATGCCACAGAGTTAAGACTCTAGAGAATCGGTGTTCGGTTTCAAGGACAGGTGTACTTCATATTCCTGTAGACTCTACGGAGATTAGGCAAAAGAATATAGTATCTTCTCCATCCCTGAAGTCCATCTCACACTCAGTTGTGTGCCTGAGCTCCGCTTGGGCTTCTCAAGAAATGGACCAGGAATTGCAGCTGGAGTCCATTTTGGAGGAGCCTCCGGAGACATGGGGCAAGGAGGAGGGTGAATGCCTTTTTCCTCTACCTCTGACCTGAACAGATCTCTGAGATCACTGATCTGATGACCATCCCTATTCCCACCTCACCTCCAGATACATCCAGCATTTCACAAGGCAAGTAATTATAGTTATTTGTGGGAATTTTTTTTTTTTTTTAAATGACAAACCTGGAACTTGTATGACATGTCCCATTTCAGTTTTCGGTGGACACCGAAGTTCCCCCTCCGGGTGGTAGCATGGTACAGCTGATGTTAACAGTAGTACTGGAGGCAGTGGCTGGAGACCTAACTTTGATTTCCTCCTCACAGAGGCCTTCATTTCACCTGGGCATTTTATTTAAAAGCTTTAGAGATGCTGGGTTTATTCATACAAGTGCCAGCTTTTATAAAAATGAAAAACTAATGCATTCTTTAAAGAATAAAGGCAAGTGGAGGGTCAGTGAGAGAAGTGGGTAGGGGAGAGCCAAAGCTGGAGTGGCATAGTTCCCTTGCATTGCGTGAGGGGGCTGCCCTTCCGCACGCAGTGACTTCTGCTTCCTTAGCTCAGAGGGGAGGAAATTGCCTTTTACTCTTTTTTGGTGAATATTCTCATTTCTGAAAAATTCGTAAGTCATGAGCAGAAGAGACCCCATCCTTTTTTGATGAGCGTTGGATTTCTTGAGTGAAGTTGTTGTGGTGGAAACGAAGGGCCCCTCTCCTCTCAGGTGCATAAAGGGCAGAGAAACAACTTCAGGCTCCAGGGTGAGGGAGGGGGTCTAGGGGAGCTGAGTGAGTGGGACATTTTCGCATTCCAAAGGGTGGTAATTTCCTCCAGCCCCATTATTTGAAGTAATAAGTCAAACTTGTCAAAACTGGCCCTGAGCTCACCTTTAGACCTATGGGTGAAATAGGAAGAAAGACTTCTTTTCAGGGGTGGGGTTAGATGTTGAAAAGTTCCACAGGAAGGTACATAGCTTTGGATAGCTTTTCATAAGTGGAAGGTAGGGGACTGTTGCTATTACATTTTAAGGATTGTGCTTCATTTTTCATGGTTAAAAAAAGACCATTCTGGCCACTACAGACACTTACTAAATTATGAATGAGGATTGTGTAATCACTCTAGTGTTTGTTCTCAGGAGAGTGATTATTGCTCTGCATTTGAGAAAACAGGGGGAAAAGAAATATTTTTGGAAACAGTATTATTTTAGACATGAGGAAGTTGTTTGTTAGGCATTTTGACCTAGCAGAAGTAGCTAACGATGGTGGAGCTGGGCTTTACAACATTGCCTTGGCCAATCCCAGCCAGCTCCCTGCAGCTGTGGCTGTGTGCCCTGGCTTCTTGGGAACCTCGCGGTGAATCTTCCATCATCATTCTGCCAGTCTCTGGGCCTCCTCCTTTTGTGGGCCGAGGTGGCCTGCAAGTGCCTTTCTCAGTAGGGAAGTGTGCAGAATCAGATCACTGTTCTAGGATCCAGTCTGGGGCAGGGCATATGGTCATCTTTGCCTTTAGGGACAGAGTTCGTCGGGGTAGGGGAGAGACTCTTTAGGTCTGTCCCATTGATGCAGCCTTCCTACCTGGTTATGCTGGTGCTTGCTAAGGTGTTTTTAAGACCGCCAAGCCTGTCTTGAGAATGATGCAGTCCCCAGCTAGAGTGTCTGATAGAAAGAGCAGGTTAGCATTTTTGATAGAAATGCCCACTAGCCATCTCTGGCAGTGTCTGATCACAGGGTCCCTTGTTCGTGACTACTCTAGGAAAGTGAAGGTTTTTCCCATAATAAATCCTCCAGTGGAGTCCTGGATAGTCTTTGCACCACTCCCTGGTCAGGCGGAATGGACATGCTCAGTGCAGATGGACGTTTGCGGTCAGGCGGTTTCAGTGTGTTTCCAGTCTTCCCCACAGCACGGAACTGTGGTTGCTTCAAATCCGTATCACAGTCCTGAAGAGTGAGACCCCACTGGATTATTACAGCTTAAAGAACCCAGCTACTTCTGCTCTTCATGAATGTGCTCAGATTAAAATGTTTTTTATATTTAAACCTGGAAAATCAAGAGTTCAGATGACGAAGCTCACAGTTATTCTGTGTTCCCTCTATTCACATTGTGAACAGACGAATTTCACTAATTTAGACTTAGTGCTCTTGAGGAGAACGCTCAGGTTGAGAAAGGCTGGTCTCACCAATCCAGCGTCTATGGCAATGTGGTAAACACGTCTCAGCTCACGTTTAACTAATTTGATGTATGTTGTGATCTAGGGAAAGAGGTAAAGTTTATCTCAAGTGTCTGGGGGGTGTGGGGAGAAGGGAGTGCCTAAGATAGTAGAGCAAATGTGGGACAAGATGTCTCTATAAAATGAGAAGTTATTTTCATGCATCACAGAAGCGTTCTTCTACCATGGGTGATTGTGCTAACTATAAATCATTGATATCTACACATTAAGGCAGGTTCTCTCAATTAGGCAACATTTGGTTAGTCAAGTCCAAGTTATTGTTTGTACTTGAAAGTAATAAAGCTGCATTTCCTTAAAAATATATTCTGTAGTGAAGACTATTTTCTCACCTTCTTTCCCCAGTGAATTCGGATGGGACTTTGCGAGAGCAGTTGCGTTTTAGAATGTGTTTTTAGAAGTGGAACTGCCTCTCATGTGAGCTGAAGCAGCTCTGTGCTTTACTGTTCCTGCGTGCTCTAGAATGTAAACCCAACTTCATAACAATTTCTGAATGAGAACCAAGAGGAAAACAGTACACTGAAAAGTCAGATGCAAGGAAAGGATTCTGGCAACCTCCATGAGTAGATGCAAATTGGGCAGGGGCAAGGGGAAGAGTGCCATTAATGCAGGTTCCAGATTTGGGGATTGTCTTCCTGCCTCCTCTACTCAGTCCCCTAGTTGGTTGATTCGTAATTTAAATTTGTAGGGCTCCTTGTTGTTCACCAAGCATGGTCCTGTACCTTTGATCCCCAACAGTACCGTCGTAGGCAGATTGTCACTTCTGTTATACAGAGGAGCAGATTGAGGCTTGGAAAATGGCCAATTGCTTAGAAGAATAGTGAGTGATGAGGAGGTTGGGGCCCAGAATTTTAGCCTCCACAGACTCAGATCCTCAATTACCACCCCCAATCCTTGTTTCCCTTCCCATTCTCTGCCTACTTCAAGTCTCTTTCCATCCAAACCTGGACAGTTCCCCTCCCCCTTGGCCACTTGTGTGTGCCTTTTAAGCTGTTGGCACCTGCCTCTAGGGCATCTCGCCAGCCACTCCTTTGAGTGCGTGGCCCCTCTGTTGAAACAACTGCAGTGACTTCTATTACCAACAGGTTATGTCTAGATTTATTAACCTATCCGTAACCGAGTTCCAACTCATCTCTAAACAGTTCTTGCTCTTTCTTTTCCTGACTTTGCTCTTTGGGTCTCCTCCCATCCTCATGGAAAAGCCCCCAAGTTCCTTGTTACCACTTCTAGAGCCAGAATTTAGGATCCCATTGACCTCCCATTGGCTTTCAAGCCTCCATTGACCAACATTGCCCACTCAGCCTGACTCAACGTTTTTGCCTGATGTAGTTAGATGTGCAGTCTGTTGGCAGTTCATCACGTTGTACCTTTTCCAGATGGCAGACCATCAACTTTCACCTTTGATCCATAAACTTTTCAAAATTCAGGTGAACACCTTACCTCCCCAGCAACACTGTTTAAGGTTGAATCATTACATGATGCTCCGTAGGTTCTTGGGAAGTTATTTTAGTAAGTTCCATGGATCATCTTAGGAGCTACATTAACTGGAAGAAAAATAACTTTTGAGTATCCGAACACTGAAGCAAAATGAAAGACCAGTGACACACAGCTCTTCCTCCTAGATTCCCCTGTTCTGGATATCGTATAAACATCTAAATTGTTCTGAGAACATTTGGGCACAATGTTTGATGATCACTCTGATTAGACATGAGTAGTCTTTACCGGTGGGATGTACCTGTTCTTTGCATTTGAACCACATGTTCTGCTCTAATTGTGGTAAAGATCATCTAACAATAAGACAGATTTATAGAGAAAATTCCCCAGAGCTCCTATATCGTAACAATTTTTAATATTCTAGTCCTTATGCACCTAAGTATTGATTTATATGGTAACAAATCTTTGTGTTTTATTGCGCTGTCAAAAATGTGCTCTCTTTTCAGTTACCATAATACTTTGTAATATTCTTTTATTATCATAATTTGCTAAGCTGTTCCTATTTTGGTGGGTGATTAGGTACCTTCCAGTTTTGCTTTTAGACAATGGTACAGAGGACTTCTTTGTGCATATTTTCTTAGAATAAGTTCCCAGTAGAAGACTCACAAGTAAAAGCAGAGAATTCTTTCTTAACACTTTTGTCACTGACAAGGAAGAGTGCATAAAGCACACAGTTTATTGAACAGTTATAA
Source organism: Enhydra lutris kenyoni (assembly GCF_002288905.1). Lineage (NCBI taxonomy): Eukaryota > Metazoa > Chordata > Mammalia > Carnivora > Mustelidae > Enhydra > Enhydra lutris. The sequence continues at coordinate 26,412,284 of NW_019154097.1, read as the reverse complement.
AGCAAACACCTAAGGACTGTCACAGTCAAGAAGGATCATTTCTGGCTCCCCAGAAACTTCCTCTATGTGGGAAGGAACATTTCATGGCCTTCGTATCATAATTATCATATGGCTTTCCAAAGGGATTTACTTTATCACCTTGCTGGATTAAATACAATGTTTCACCACAACACCGTCAGTTTTGAGTGTTTTTTTAACATCCATCAGTGTGGCTTATCCCACCTGAAATGTGTATCCATTTTCCAGTGCTGATTGCTGCAAAGCCATTATAAATTACTGAGGAGGTATTTGGTTAAAAAAATAAATCATAAATCACACTGTCCAAATGAATGAACTCTTGTTGTTGGACAAAGAATTTAACAGTATTTACCTGTAATTCTGATGTTGACTGGAAAACATCACAGATGTATTGCCATTATTTTCTTTTATATTGATGTAACGTACATAGTTTGCAGAATTTTATAAAGTCATTCCTTATGGTAGCAGTTAGTTTAATGGGAAGATTGAGTGGTTATTTTGAATATGTTTGCCAATTTAGTTTATATAAAGAGGGCATGTCAAGGTTGCTTTAATTGACATTTCTTGTCTTTATGTGAAGACAGAAAACAGATTTTTTTACTCTATGTGTGATTATTTGTACTTCTTTTTAATTCTTTCTTCATCTTTCACCCATTTACTTTTATTACATTTTCAAATACTTGGACAACATTGTTTAAGATGAATTAAGGTCACAAATAAAATTTCACTAATCTAGGCATCACTAATTTAGAAATAATAATTAAACCCAAGGCATATGTTGAAAGCAAACCTATCAACAATCACTATTAACATTCCAGTAATTCATGTGATAGGTCACAAATATGCATTGTCTCTCTCTCTCTTTCTCTTTCTCTCTCTCTCTCTTTTTTTTTTAAGATTTTATTTATTTATTTGACAGAGAAGAGAGTATAAGCAGGGGAAGCTGCAGGCAGAGGGAGAAGCAGGCTCCCCACTGAGCCCAGAGCCCGACGTGGAGCTCAATTCCAGGACCCTGAGATCATGACCTGAGCAGAAGGCAGATGCTTAACCAACTGAGCCACCCAGGCACCCCTGCATTGTCTCTTAAAGTAGGTCTAGTAAGACCCAGAACTACAGAAGAGACCTAATCAACAGTACTGGTTATATAGTAAAACTGTATTTTTAATTTTATTCTTTACTAATGAGGATGTATCACAGGTGATCAGTAGTATTTAAAGGAAAATAGGGACAATCACGAACCAAGTTTTTCTTCCAAAATTAACCATAATATGTTTGAAATTTAAAATGGGGGAATTAATCCAAGAGGCAGTCCAGTGCAGATACCAAGAACATAGTCATACCAATGTTTTGTTTTTGCTCATGCAGAGTCAGGGAAGAGGTTATCCGGTGTGCTTTTATATCTCAGGCCTTGGTGGGCTCAGAGAGGAGAGTTTTCATCTCTGAGAATTTTAGGAGAGCAGACATACAGAGTTTGGTGTTGAGCACATTCAGCCATGTGAGGTGACTCTTGAACTAGTTGGTCATTCAGGCTTTAAGGGCACAAAGCTCGAACTCTCTTTGGAGACAGGATCAGAAAAATAAACATTCATGAAGGCTGCATGTCAGGAAGAAAAACACGGAGAGGTACAAATAACAGAGCATTATTTTCCTCATTCCTCCTCTCTCCTACCCCCCCACCCCTTTCATAAGACTATATCTGGAGAAAGGAAATCTCTTACTCTCTCCTGTCCTCAGAACCGGTGGAAAGTAAACAACATGGGCATGCGTGGATGTGTGGGTGAATGCGCTTTGGATTGATCTACATCGACTTCCTGTAATTCAGAGTTCTTACAGTGTGTTTCCTTCCAGCGTATCAGAATAACCTGGGACTTATCAGAAATGCAAATGACTGGGCCACGCCAAGGCTATTTACTCAGAATCTCTGGCAGGAGCCTGGCAGGTGACAATGCCCATGGAGGTTGAGAACCACCATTACCTAACCTGTTCTGCCACCTACTGGAATTTATGGGAATAGCACCTGGCAATGAGTTGACTACATTAATTCTATTAATTTTTTTGCCCTTAAGCTTCTCTGAATGGGTTCTAAAACGGGAGTTGCCTTATACTCATTTCCAGTTATTATAGGGCAGCTTATGTCAAGATATCAGCAGGAAGTCTGTGTAAGCTCATCTTTATTGAAGTGCCTTTAATTTTGTACTGAAATTGCTTTTATCACACACTGGAATAATACGCAGCTATTGAGTGCTAGGAAGAATAATACACGGGGGAAATGCAAAAATATACCTGAAAAACGGGGTTAAAATGGCCTACAACATTATTTCAACTAAATAGTTTAAATATGCAGAAGAACAAAATGGAATACACCAAAGGGTAATTAATAGTGGTTCTCTCTTGGGGATGATATTATAGGTAAATTTTTTCTATATGCTTTTTAAAAAAAATTTTAAGTTTTCTATGATGAGTCTGAATTATTTTTAAGAATAATTTTTTAAATGTTTTAAGTTATGTAATACAGCTGTAAGCATCATTTAGCTCAAATTTCTTCTCTCAGGAAGTATTTATGAAGTCCCCATACCAGACATTGTGCTAGGGCCTGGGGATGCAGAGATGAAATGTGTATGGTCCCTGCTTCCTGGAGCTCTCAGTTCTCTGGGGTGGCATACACACAAAACCCAAGAGGTATAATGAAGGAAGTACAAGTAAGGGAGAAGCTCTACTTAAGGGTGGTAACCACGGTTTCCCAGAGGAAGTAACTTTCCAGAGAGTTCCCAAACTAAGACGATTCTAGATTCAGATACCCTGTAAGTTACCAGCCTTTGTAAGCCGGCTGTAGGATATTTGTGGTTGACTGGATTGTATTACTCCTGGGGGTCTCCGTAGTCAATACAGGAACACATAAGACAGTGCTAGAATTTGGAGACAAAATCATTAAACAACTGAAATTCAACAGAAAAAGAGCAGGTTGTTGGTGGAGGCCTATTTTTTCAATCTCTTCAAATCTGTCCATAAAAAAAACCAAAACCCTCAGTAGCAAAACTAAAAATCCAGACAATACTTGGAAGAAGGTCACAAGGTAACCCCATGAACCCCGAAATATAAGCAGGTGGGGCAAACAAAAAACTGCCATGAGAACAGCATTTGCGCAGGAGGAATAGGAAGGAATGAAGTAGTGTATGATGGATGTGAGAACAGGAGAACCCAAGATAGGCAACAGATGATCACTGAAGAGGGGCAGCCCATCTAAAAATGTTGGCTGAAGCTGAGAGAAGTTTTGTCCTCTCCCAAAAGTGGGTTCATTCGAGGGCCTGCTGGAAGAGCACCTGTAAGGGCTGGAGCAAGGCAGCCCTTATAAGCTCATGAAACTGCCTGCTTTCTTCTAGGACAGGACTCCACACTGGGGAAAACACCTGGGACTAAAAGCAGAATTGAGCAAGACAGAGCCAAAGGGGAGACTATTCCTCTTGAGAGTCTTTGTAGGCAGTGTAGGAACATGTAAGACACTACAAGAATTTGAAGACAAAGAAAGAAAGATGGCCCAGACCCAAGAAAGGGTAAGGACAGAGGCAGTCCCAGAAAGCAAGCTGCTTTATTTTTAAACTCCACACAAAAGCCACAGAAGAGAGGGCTCTGTGAAGGTTGAAAAACCTTTTCTGAACATAGCCTTAATCCAAAAAGCCAGGAAAGATCATTTCACAATCAAATAAACAATAGAAAAGTATTAAGGCCAAATTCTATCCAAAGTTATGAACAGAAAAGGGACCAAGAGGAAGCACAATAGCATCCCTAGAGACAATGGAAGCACACCAGGAAGATGAGGTTAGAGACCAAAACCATAACATATTTAAAAATAAAAATACACTAAGCGCATGAAAGAAGACATGAGAAAATTGCATAAATTGAAAATGGAATGAAGAATTAAGAAAATGAGAAATTATTTGAGAAATGAAGACAGGGTGCCTGGCTGGCTCAGTCGGTTAAGCGTCTGCCTTCGGCTCAGGTCATGATCCCAGGGTCCTGGGATTGAGCCCCAGGCTGGGCTCCCTGCTCAGCGGGGAGTCTGCTTCTCCCTCTCCCTCTGACTCTCCCTCCTGCTCCTACTCACATGCACTCTCTCTCTCAAGTGAATAAGTGAAAAGTCTTTAAAAAAAAGGAGATAGAGAAATGAAGACTGGAGCACAAGCAGCGTTAAGGACTAAATACAACAGATAACAAACACCTTAAGAAGATTCGAGAGAAAGTGACCCATCTTTGAGGTGCACAAAGGAGATCAAACACAGGTAACAGGCCTGAAGAAGAACCCCAAAGCAAGAAGAAATGCTAAAAACTGAAATTCAAGAAAACATTCCATTTAAACAAAAAGGTCAACACTGCATATTGAAAGTATACCGTGTACCTGAAAATATAGACCCAGAGGGACCACCCAAATAACAGGTGAGGAGAAACGCATCTTAATAAAAGTATTTCAACTCTAAGCGGGAAAAGAGTGATAGAAAAGCACGGGTTGTCAGCCCCACTGAACACCTGGGCGTGAAGCATCAACAGCTGCTGAGATCCCAGTGGGAGAAACAACCAGACACAGGCCTCTTACAGCCTTGCCAAAGGGACCAAACCTGAGTCTGAACCACTCTCTGAACACTGCTGCTGTTGTACAGGAATACGGAGGACTGAAGACA
>NW_019154097.1:26406407-26407583 GCF_002288905.1 Enhydra lutris kenyoni | reverse complement strand
GTGTGTGTGTGTGTGTGTGTGTGTGTGTGTGTGTGTGTGTGTGTGTGTGCAGGGTGGCCTGGGGGAATGCGGTCTGCGGGAAGCTGCAAGTTCAAAGATTCTGCAACACATACTTTGTAGGAAAATGAAAAAGGACAGAAGAGGAATCTATAGATTAAAAGAGACAAAAGACAGGATTTTATAAAAGAGGCAAGGCTCCGAATGTATCTTTTTTTTTTTCTTCAAATTTATTTACTTGACAGAGATCACAAGTAGGCAGAGAGGCAGGCAGAGAGAGAGGAGGAAGCAGGCTCCCCGCTGAGCAGAGAGCCCGACTCAGGGCTCCATCCCAGGACCCTGAAATCATGACCAGAGCTGAAGGCAGAGGTTTCAACCCACTGAGCCACCCAGGTGCCCCAAGGCTCTGAATGTATCTTAACCAGTGTATTTTACTCCTGGTAAATGGGTAAACAAAAGCAGGTATGTCCACATGATGGAATGCTACTCAACAATAAAAAGGAAAAACTATCAGCACATATGATAACACACGTGCACTTCAGAATTATCACGCTGAGTGAAATCCACCGCACACGAGAAAGCAGCCTCTAAGATTCTAGTGACACGAAATTCTCAGTGTAAAACTGACTTCTAGTGACAGAAAGCAGATCAGCGGTGGTCTAGGGATGGAGACGGAGGTAAGGGCGGGTTACAGGGTGGGGGGGAAGGAGGAACCTTTTCAGGGGGGAGGAGATCTTCATTATCTTGATTAGAGCGGTGGCTTCACAGATGGATACTTATGTCAAAACTCATCAAATCGAATACTTCAAATGCGTGCAGCAAATTGTATGTTAATTACACATCATGAAAGTTGTAAAAAAATGACTTCCTGTTTTTTGCTTTATAGTTTTACATTTCTTTCTTTCTTCCTACCATCCTTTCTTTCCTTACTCACTTACTTAAAATGCCTTTAGTGTATTTACCATGCACATTCTCAGCCAGTCTGTTCTGGTCATTTTGCTTCAGATGGCTGGATGTCTGTCCTGGTAGATGTTTGTCCTCCTTTTACTGTGATTGTGCCTCTCAAGTGGCTCATTAGTTTGGCTTGTGAGCACAGGTTCCCTTGAGATATCACTGCTCTGTAATGTTTTGGGGGAGGGGCTGAGGACCAGGCTCTAGTCTCTGTCCTCCCCGCCACCC
>NW_019154097.1:25374067-25785401 GCF_002288905.1 Enhydra lutris kenyoni | reverse complement strand
TCACAGTGGCTCCCAGAAGTCCTGTAGGAGAGTCCAGGGCTCCCTTTGTGCAGCCCTCAAGGTCCTGCATATCCTTCCCCTGCCTGCTTCTCCAGCATCCACTTGAACCCTTGTGCCTAATGAGCCTCTGCTCCTGCCCATGGCCTCCTGTGAGCTTCTAGAATGCCCAGGTGACTTTTGCCTCCTTGTCTCCCTGCATGTATCCCTCTGCCTGAACACTCTCATCTCCTTTTGTCACTGGGGAGGCCTCTGGTCATTTGTTGGGATTTGACTTCATTGTTACTTCATCTAAGACCGTCACAGTGGCTCCCAGAAGTCCTGTAGGAGAGTCCAGGGCTCCCTTTGTGCAGCCCTCAAGGTCCTGCATATCCTTCCCCTGCCTGCTTCTCCAGCATCCACTTGAACCCTTGTGCCTAATGAGCCTCTGCTCCTGCCCATGGCCTCCTGTGAGCTTCTAGAATGCCCAGGTGACTTTTGCCTCCTTGTCTCCCTGCATGTATCCCTCTGCCTGAACACTCTCATCTCCTTTTGTCACTGGGGAGGCCTCTGGTCATTTGTTGGGATTTGACTTCATTGTTACTTCATCTAAGACGCCTTGGCTGGCCCCTATACAAAGTAGGTAGCCAGGAGGTCTCCTTCAAGCACTTTTTGTAACAACGTATTTACTTGGATAACTGTTTGTTGCGCGTCCGTCCTTTCCCACTCCACTGTTAATTCTATGATGGCAAGGACCGGATCTGTTTCACTATTTCCTGTGTGCCTCCTGCCTGGCCCAGTGTTCAGTGCATGGGAACTCCTCCACAAATATCTGTTTCATGGAGGAAGGCAGGACCGCGTCTTTCCCCCAATAACCCGCCCCTGATTAGACTCCATTTATCTGCCACATTCTGCTGTCCTTTGCCTTTCTCTGCCTCCCGGGTTTCTGGGACCCCCTCCTCCACACTGAAACTTGCTCCTGGCCCTTCATGACCTTTGAAACCCCCCATCCTCCCCTTCAGCTGCAGCTCTTAATACCCACTGGCCCGTCTTTCCATGCATCTTAATTCAAACTGCCTACAGAAGAAATGAGACTGGTCCTGCTCATCTTGTGGGGAGAGATCACAGGCTTGACTCTCTGAGACACAGCTCACCAATGCACTAGTTGCCTCCAGAGGAGGTGACTGGCTAACCCTGCCCCGTTTACATAGTCACCAGCCCCAGGTGGCTATTGAGCCCCCCAAATGGGGCTAATGCCACGTGTTGAGAGGGCATTTTTCTATAATGGTCAATCAAATATGTTTCTAAAATCAGCTTTACTTGTCTTCTTACCACTTGGAAGTGTCTACTAGAAAGTCCCAAATCACCTATGTGGCTCGCATCATGTTTCCTGCTTGGGTGGTGCTGAGCTGCTGTCGCTGGAGTGGGGGTGGGGCACCAGATTTCATGGTATGAGTGGGGCTGCCCGAATGGCAGAAGCTGTGTCTAGGGATTTTTTTCTGCAGAAGGAGGCCCTGAGTAACATCCATGTTATATTTTGATTAACACAGTTATTATGCAAGTCCATTCAATAGTTATTCCTAGTCTACCTCCAGAGTAGCAATATTTAAACATTTTATCACATTGCCTTCGTTATCTATTGCTGTCACCAATATTATGACACACTTGGCGGCTTAAAGCAACACACACTAATTATTTTGGTTTTTGTGGGTCAGGAGTGCAGGTATGGCTTAACTGGGCCCCTCACTTTGGGGGCTCAGCCAGCTGAAATCAATGTGTTGGCCAGATTCCCTCTCATCTCCAGCCTTGTCTTGGTAGTTGTGGGTCTTTGGGGGGCCTCCATGGTTTTGGCAGGGTTTAGTCCCCCATGGCTATAGTTCAGAGGACACCATCTTCCTGCTGACTGCTGGCTAGAGGCCACCCCCAGCTCTTCCCTGGTTCCCAGCCACACAGGCCTTCCTGGCACAGACACTTGCTTATCAAAGGGAGAGAGACTTCTAGCAAAACTGATGCTACAATCTCATATAAGTCATCACAGAAATAGCATCCCATCATCTTTGCCATATTGGTTCAAAACAATTCACAGGCCCTGCCCACATTCCAAGGTGGGGGGCTATACAAGGACGTGGATACCCACAGGTCATCCAGGGGACCTCCTCATTAATGATCTACCACATTCTACAAGACTGACTCTGGAGCTGGAGGTGTCGATGTAGAGCATTCTATGTCTCCGATAATTGAAGGGCCACTGACTACCATTCCCTCATGGAGAAATTGTGGCCCACAGTTGGAAGGGGGCTGTAGAGACAGCACAGCAAGCGTCCATGTTGAGGTCAGAGTGTGACCTCATTTCTCATCCTTCCTCTGTGCTGCACCCGCTCTCACAGCAAAAGGTAAAATTGATTTGAAGCAGTGGGCTTTGTTCTTAACATGGACAAAGCCATAAAATTCTGTAGATCAGGGAAATAGCTGATGGCTGATCAAATCCTCCTTGGGACTGCAATGGCCTTGAATGGATTTCTCTCCAGGGTCAAGCATCTTGTGTCCTAGCCACTAGAAGAAGAGAAGCAGAAAACATCCTGTTGTTTGTGACCGTTAGTGGCCATACATCTTCCCTGGCAGGTTGGAGGCCCCGCCTGCAGAGACCCTACAAGACAACCCATGAGCCATACTTGGTTCTGCCCCTAATTTCATGGCTGTCTAGCCAGAGACAGGCCAAGGTATTCCTTGAGCTCCATGGAGTGATGTGCAACCACATGCTGGATCCTGTCGGGTAGGAAGATGCATGCCCCAAACCCTACAAGGTATGCAGAATATCACCCCAGAATTTAAGAGCATGAGACATTCTTTCGAGCTACCAGGAATATTTATTTGTTTGTTTATTTATTTTACATAGCAGTATATTCCTGAATGCCAAGCAAAATCCAATTTATGCTTATTGAAAACATATGGGACTTCTAATCATTTTCTGTTTAATTATCTTTTTCCTTCTAAAATACCATATCTTCGGGGCGCCTGGGTGGCTCAGTGGGTTAAGCCGCTGCCTTCAGCTCAGGTCATGATCTCAGGGTCCTGGGATTGAGCCCCGCATCGGGCTCTCTGCTCAGCAGGGAGCCTGCTTCCTCCTCTCTCTCTACCTGCCTCTCTGCCTGCTTGTGATCCCTCTCTGTCAAATAAATAAATAAAATCTTAAAAAAAAATAAAATAAAATACCATATCTTAGTAATATAAAATTGTCATTACATAATAAAATTTCCCTTTCAAGCAGCTTTATTGGGGTATCATTGATAAACAACAAAGGACACATATTTAAAGTGTACAATGTGGTTCATTTAGCTATGTACATACACCTGTGAAACCATCCCCATGGCCAAGGTAATAAGCATAGTGACCATCTCCTAAAGGTTCCTCATGCCCCCACTCCCTCCTTTTCTGGATTTTGGTTTTTGCGGTAAGAATGCTTGATGTTAGATTTAACTCTCCTCACAATTTTAACAGTTTTGTGCTGTGTTGTCTGATGGATCTCCGGAACTCACTCATCTGGCATGGACACTAACTTTAAACCTGCTGAAAATAACTCCCCGGGGTCCACTGACCACAGGCAGCAAAGGTGGTGACCTCAGGTTTACAGAGCATGCATCTCACTTAATGTCCACAAGCCCCTTATTTTTGATGAAAAGGCTGAGGCTTAGGGATAAGCTCAGTGACTTATAGGATCGGGTCTCAAATCTGTATCTTTGGGAGTTCTCCTCCCCCAAAGCCCACCATGCTTTGTGGGACAGTTCAAGCTCCCCTTGTAATAGTGACGGTAGCGTGTATATCAGTGCATCGGTGGGCCACATGTGTTTCAAACAGCCGGTCGTGCTCACCATAATCCTAACATGTAGGAATGATCATCACTGCCATTTCACAGGAAGGAAACGGAGGCTCAGAGAAGTTAGATCCTTGCTGGGGTCACACAGCTTATAGGTGGGAGAGGAGCAATTTGAGCCGACTCTGATGTCTTAGCCATTGTGCCTTCTGGCTCAGGAGAGCACTATGGCATCAGTGTCCCGCCCTTTCTATTTTCCACATGGTGAGACTGAGGCCTGGAAATGAAAAGGGTTTAAGCTGGGACTGGGACCCAGGTACCCTATTTCCCCAGCCAGGCGACCCCCATCCCCACCCCACCTCTGACCAGCTTCATCTTTTAGAGTTAATGGCCTTTAAATGTCCCTGGGTGTCCTGCCCCTTCACAGGAAGGATGCAGGGTAATTAAAATCCCCCCCTCCCATCCTTCTTTCCCTTTCGACACTTTGTAAACTTTTTTTTTTTTTTTGGTTCTATTTTTTAGCTTTTCACAGCTGCTCATTTGGATAAGATCTAGTACCCATGGGTTTCTCTGATGAGCAACATCACAGCCCAGTCCCCTTCCCTTGGGAAGCCTGAGGAGGGGACAGGGAAAACAGGGAACGTTTCCCATTAAATTGGCTTCCTGCAATCCTTGGAGTTTAATCTGAACTTGAAAGTGTTTTTGATCAGCTTTCCGGCTGCTTCCCCCTCCTGGCCCACCCCTGTCTTTGGACCCAGCACCCTTTCTCTCCCTGGCATTCGGAGGCATTCAAAGTTGTGCGTGGCAGGGTGTGTGTGGGGGAAACGAGTGGCCGTCCTTTTATCTCCATCTTCCAGCTGCCTTTCTGGCCAGACAGAAGTGCTAACTCCAGTTCCTTTCCTAGGAGCTTAGGATCAGCAGCTATATTGAGATCTGACCTGGTGTCTGCATTTCAAAGGCGTCTCTGCCCAGCACAGCAGCTGCTCCTCCTGCCTGCCTCCTTCATCCACCCTCCTCCTTCCTCTCCCTCATTCCCCTCTCACCCTTGACCTTGCCTTCTGCTCTCGGCTCTGACACTTTTTTTTTTTTTTTCCTCTTTCCTAGAGACTGCTTCTGTACTGTCCTTTCATGCTTTGGAATGAATGACTAACACAGCTCCCCTGCCAAGCAAAGCAAGGTCTGATCTCCTTCTAAATGGTCCAGGATTTTCAGGGAAAATAATGTCTCAATGTTCCAAAGGCCTCATTATATATTCATTTGGCGGAATGCAGGTTTACAGAGAGAGGAAGACTGTTGCTTACTCCATAAATGAATTCCTGGCGAGGCCATACCCATCCAGATTGAAGGCACCCTTAGGTCCTCTTCCTCCCAGAAGAGCTGGAAGATGTTATTTTTCCAAACAAACCCAATGCATATTCATGACTGGGAGTGGGAAAACTCTGAACTACGAAAATGGTCTGAGATCTGGTCCTGCCACCTCATTTATGTGTGACTTTGGGCAAGTTCCTAACCTTTGTGAACCTCAGCTTTCTCATCAGTATAATGGGGATAATAGCTACTTCTCAGGTTTGTTCTGGGGATCATGTGAGGGGATGATGCTTAAAAGTTTCACTTGACCATAGAAATTGCTCAAGAAGTATCAATTCTGTCTTCCTCTCCTTGGGATCAACTGCAAGGAAGATTTGTTGAGTTTTTGAACTCCGTGCCTTGCCCATTGTCCCCCATCATGACAGACAACGGTGCAGTTTTGGGAAAGGCATTGCTTTGGGTTACTTTGTTGAAGCTTTGTTTCCTCTTCTGTAAAATAAAGATATCTCTAACTCTGATGGCAGGGAGGACTCAACTGCAATTTAATCAGTGCCTTTTAAGAACAAAACCATTTCAAACAATCATGTGGTGTTAAAGAAAACATGGCTATGGTGCTTTCTAGTTTTTGCAGCATTTCCGTGAACACCATCTTATTTGATTTAAGCATCAGAGAAAGACCCATTTTCAAGGCTGTTGCTAATTGTACGCCATTCTTCTGTATTCATTAGAGCAGGCCCCCCAGACATTTCTGCTCTCCCGTGCTATCTGAGTGCAATCCGTGCTATTGTTTATTTCTATAAGTAATTCTTCAGCCCTTTTGACATTGTTTTATTGTGTGGAAGTTTCACTGATTTGAATATTCTTCCATGCAACCACACACACACAAATATATAGAAATTTGAGATTTTTTTTTTTTGCCAGAAAAAAAGTGGGGAAACCATGCTTATTTTTCATGTGAGTGTCCTCTGTGCAGGAAAGATGGCTGAGGACGTCCATAGAAATGGGAAGCCCCGATGATTCAGGTGCCTCTCCATTTTCAGGTTGATGTTTGAAATTCTGCCATCACAACTGCACTGTTTTGATTATATCTTGAATTCCCCATGTGAATGCAGCCATCATTGGCCATCCCCACTGTTATTAGTTATTCACACCTTATTTATGCATAGTCAAAAAGAAGGATAGATTGCAGTGAGGCATGTCAAGAGTGAGGAGATTTGGGAACAGAGGAGAAAATGGTACCAAAAAAAAAAAAAAAAACCCCAAACAAAAAAACAAAACAAAAAAAACCAAACTCCACAGGAAAATGACTTCAGAAGGTTGATACTGCAGAAATTTTGTTGACGCTGGCTTGGATCATCCCTTTGATTCACTGTTTTAGCACTGGACCCCAGAATCCGTTAGGTGGATGGTGAAAGTGGCCTCTGTATGCACTTTCTGCCTCCAGAATCAACTACACTGGTCCCAACACAGTTTTCCTAACCTGAGTCGGACTGTGAGAGGTGAGAACTATTTTTGTCTTTACCAAGCCTGGCATGACGTGTGATCTCTCAGGTTCCTTTCATCTCTGATAACACGGAGGTCTGGATTGCTGGCATCCTCTGGGCTAGGCACCATTCATTCACCCTGTGGGAGGAGAGAGCACAGATTTGGGCTGAGCCCTCTTGGGGTCCCAGCCATCAGCTGCTTCTGTGCCACCTCAATTTCTTGCCTTTCGGAAGACTCCTACCCGCAGTTCTCAGCAGCCCCCTGCTGTTCTCCATCTGCTTCTGAGCTGCTGACCAAAGCATAGCCTCCGTAACGTGCGAGTGTGAATCTGCCGTGAAATCTGCCTCCCTTACCTCCTGTGACTGCCCATGTGTGTGTGGGAGGGGCGAGGGCCTTGGTCTCTGCTTATTCAGTGCCACACATTTTAGAGGGAAAAACAGAAACAGGTGGTTGATTAAATACACATGGCACTAGCAGTCAAAGTAACACGTGCAAAAATTTGGTTATCGATCAGGACCTGGTAAAGAACTCTGCATTTTGGACGCCTGGGTGGCTCAGTGGGTTAAGCCGCTGCCTTCGGCTCAGGTCATGATCTCAGGGTCCTGGGATCGAGTCCCACATCGGGCTCTTTGCTCAGCAGGGAGCCTGCTTCCCTCTCTCCCTCTCTGCCTGCCTCTTTGTCTACTTGTGATCTCTCTCTGTCAAATAAATAAATAAAATCTTAAAAAAAAAAAAAGAACTCTGCATTTGTAGTCGGGATTCTCATCTTGGTCTCACTGCTGAACTTGGATATGTCATTGTCCCTTGCTGGGCCTGTTTTCTTTTTTTGTTTGTTTGTTTGTTTTAATAGGGATGAGAGGAAGAGTTGACCTGATAAACTTTAAGCTCTGTGGTTTCACTAAATTTTTCAGCACACAGATTTCACAGGTTGTTTTTTCTTCTCATTGCAACATTTCTGAAATTGATTTGCATCTTACAGTCAGTGGCATGTCTTAGTTTAATTGACAACATTTGTTCTTTGTTGGTGATACAGAAAATGATGGTGTGTCAGGCAATTGATGGCAGGCAGGATCTGATGAATTATGTGACGTCCATTATTCCTTCTTCTTGAGATCATGTGAACCAAATGAAGGAACCAGATCTCATGGTGGAGAGTGTCTTCTTGCATCACTTCTCAGACTAAGCTGTCAGGTTGTAATAGCCAGGTTGAGCGTTAGCTGCATAGAAAAGGAGGTCCCCCCAAATAACAGTGACTTTATAAAAACCATTTCTTTCTTTCTCACATACAGGAATACCAGAGGAAGGCAAACCAGAGTTGGCATGCTCAGGCCCCCAGGCTCCCATTATTGTTTCAACTTTTTCCATCCTGATGTACTCCTTGAGGCTTTGTCCTCAAGGTCACCTTGCTGCCCAAGATGGAGGATGGAGCTTCAGCTTTTCATAGCCAGGGAGCAGGAAGGAAGAAAGGCAGAGGAGCACAAAGAATCTATCCTTATTGATTCAGTTCTTCTGATAATTCCTTCTTAGAATTGTCCCACAAAATTCCACTTACTGTCTGTCCAGAACTTGGACACATAAAGAAACATCATTGAAAGGGAGGTTTGGAAATAAAACGTTTTTGCTTGATGGCTTGATGTTTCAAGTAAAGTCAAAATCTGCTACTAAGGAAAAAACGGAACACAACATGGCTATGGGGTAGGCTGTCTACCTACAGAGATAGACAGAGACCAGCCGTCTCTGCCCCATCACTGAGGTGTGAAGACTATGAATCTACAGATCAGGAGGAAATTTGTCTCATTTCAGCTTTTTTTGCTTGTCTTGGTTTTCTCATATACATAATGTGGTTAAGGATGTTTCTACCTAATGGAAATAATTTTCACACAAATTATATGAGACATAAAAATGAAACAAGTTCTTAAATAAAATATACCCTTTAACATGAAGGAATTGGAATTTTTTTAGCTTATCAGGAAAACCTTTAAGAAGAGAAAGCATCGTGGATAGGTCTGTTTCTCATCGTGTGGATCTTCATTCCCAAACTTTACTCTTTCCCTCATACATGAAAAGAGGCTTCTGGGTGTCTGAATCTATGCCTTGGTGTCCAGTGTGGACTAGATTCGAACATTCTGGGTTCATGGGCATCTCTGTCTTTAGAAGCGGCGCTGTCCTTGTTTCTACTCTGGTATCCAGAAACCTTCAAGGTATTCTCTTTTCACTCCAATTGTGGACCCTCATTCTGTCATGTAATCTCTTTTCCTTCCTTCTGCTGGTGACAGATACAGGACACTCTGGGCTCAGGCGACTGGCAGGGATGTTTGCACGTGAACGTAGTGATCATTTTGAGGTCAGAGCAATGTGGTGAGAGTCAAGCCACCTGGGTTTAATCCCACTGCTGCCTTTTATACCAGTGTGACTTTGGAAAAATCTCTCCCCTTGCCCCCATCATCACCTGCGGTCTATTTGTTGGTAACATAAGGACTATTGGAAATCGTGAAATCTACTCTATACTGGGAATCATTGGTTTCTTCTTCCGCACACTTGTGTAAGCCAAAACAAAGGTCAGAAGGGGACAGTAACTTGCCTGTGGTCACAAAGCCCATACTGTTATCAAAGCTTTAAATCAAGTATGTCTTTTCTGATTCTCAAATGCCAACTTTTAGTCAACATTCCAACTCAGCACTATCAAGATATAAATTTTTATTTTTAAATTTTGCATTACAAAATCAGAGACTCGTGCTAAGAAAGAGGCTGAGCTCCCCTTCAGCGCATGGGAGGCATCTGGCATGGGGGACGTAGGTCCTGGTGGCCGGTTTCCTGTGTCTCTCTTCTAGCATTTGAAGAAATCTTTGGTGATGACAGAAGCCACATAGCTGTCATGACACCAGCCTGACCCTCCCAGACTGGTGGGGTCAGGGTGGGGTTGTTTCCTGACAAAACTCAGAACAGGGCAGATATTCCTTGGACATGGTTGTCCACAGTGTGCCAACGGCTGCCACTGTTGAGAAGCTCTGGGCTGCAGGCTGATAACAGGGTGAGGCTGTGTGACAGCCATGCTTCTCTCCCTTGGGACTTGGGCTGGCAAATGCTTCTGACAATAATGAAATCCTCTGGGAAGCTGTTATAGTGACACAGGCATGTCCTGCTGGACATTTCACCAGGAATCACAAACTTAAAGAAACGTTGACTGATGACTGACCAGCATTGGCTAATGACTCCTGTTGCTAATCAGACCGTCCTTCAAGAAAGGATTCATGGCCCAGCAGCAAGAATGTGGTTGGATGCCAGCATCAGCTGATCGATGGTTTCGGGCTGACCTTGGCCATATTCTTCCTGGGGCAGCCCTGTTCCTCAGATGCCATTTCTCTCTTTCCCACTGCTTCATTAATCCAATAGACATTTATTAGCTCCTATTGGGTATGTGCCATAATCAAAGAAATCAAAAGTAGAGATCAAAGAAGTTCTTATATCAGGGGACCAAGTGTGGAGTAAGCAGGGCACTAAGGAGACTGGAATGAGAATGTCCCAGCCCTCTCGTCAGTGAGCCCAACATGAAAAGAGAGGGCTGAGAACCCCCACCTGCTCCTGGCAGTGCTGCAGGGAGGAGGCGGGGGAAGAGTGTCAGTTCCTTCTAAGTATAGGGCAGGTTTCATGAGGTGCTGACATTAGCTTTGGACTTTGAAAGAGAGAGTGTGTGTACCAGAAGTGGACGAGTTGGCTGGCAATCACAGACCTACATCTGTAGGAGAAGCAAGGAGGCAGGAGGTTATGTCCAGTGCTGAGCGAACAGTGAATTGTTTTTATTGTCACTTTGCTGGGAGCTACCTCTCTGGCTCATTCCACTCTCTCATCCTTGCTCTTTACCCCTAACCTCAAAGGCTTTCAATTCCTCAATGGCCCAGGCTCAACTTCACCTCTGGATCTCACCCATATTGATCCCGAGGCCGATCCCTATGTCTGGAAACTTCTCTTCCCCTCCACCTCTTAATCTAGCCAACAGCAACTGGATTTAAATGTCACATCCTTGGGGATGTCTTCCTGATCCACTAGCAGAAATCGTGACCCTACATCAGACATACCCATTGCATTGTGTAGCTAACTCTTGTGATGTCACAACTGTTGCGACATCAATCTCTGTTTTCCTTACCATACACCAAGCCTTATGAGGCCCACCACTGCTTTGCCAGTGCCCAGCATGGGTCCCAGAACACAGTAGGCACAGTTATTATTAGTTGAAAGAAGGAACAAGAATGACATTAGATAAGCAGGTAATGAGAAACTCTTGGAAGTCCTTGAAAGTTGAGTCAAGGAGTTGGGTTTTATCATTAAGCAAAATGGGGAGCCTCCTAACCTACTTATGAAAACACAGTCTAGCAAACCTCCTTGGTAAACAGTAACAGATATAGAAGGAGCTTGCTGATTCTTTTAGTGACTCCTTGAGAATGTCTAGGAAATGCCTTTTATCCCCATGAAGATAAGTCTGAAGCTCAGGGACATTGAGCTGGGTCACCGGGTCACTAGCTGGGCTCATGGTAGGGTGAACTCAATGTCAGGCTTAATGGCTATATTACTGGTCATTTTTTTTTAAGATTTTATTTATTTATTTGACAGAGAGATCACAAGTAGGCAGAGAGGCAGGTGGGCGGGGAGAGAGCAGACTCCCTGCTGAGCAGAGAGCCCGATGTGGGACTCAATCCCCAAACCCTGAGATCATAACCTGAGCCGAAGGCAGAGGTTTAAACCACTGAGCAACCAGGTGTCCCAAGGTCCTTTTTTCTTATCATGCCAACACTCTTTCTTAGAGGAAAGAGCATCTTGTACACTTGAGATAATTGGAAAACTGCAGTAGACAATAACTATGGATGAAAACACTTGTATACTTTCAGGGACCCATACACCAAGCAGACCAAAATGACTAAGAACAAAGCTGGAGGCTTCATGGAAGAAGTGATTACTTGCATCTGTCAGTCCTAAGCCAAATAATGAATAAGATTTGCATAATCGATGAAAAGAGGGTGGCAGTTTGTGTCCTTGCAATAGTCTTCCAGTGATTCCTCTCCTGCCTCTCATTTCTTTAAACATTTCATTGCATTTGAGATGCAAAAGGAAACATGAGCCCAGTTCAGAGCCATCCTTTTCTAGTGAAAATGGAAGGCCACTGTGTGCAGATGCTAGATCTAGTGTCTAAGCATCTTTTCAAATCTCCAAACCCCTCCAAAGGCAGAAGGCAGTGTTCTTTAGCTATGGTTTGTATTAGAAGACATGAGCTGCACTGATTACAGGTTTTGGGGGAAAGCAAGGAAGTGGAAGACAGGACAGAAGTTCTAAACCCAGCACACCATTAGAATGGCTTGGAGGTAGTATTTAAAATTACAGGGGCCTCCCTGTTGAAGACTTAGCTCTCATAGGTCTGGAGCAAAGCACTGAGAATTGATTTCTTTAAATCTCCTTAAGTGATTCTGATGATAGCCCAACTTGAGCTCCCAGGTGTTAAGGGAAGGAGCACTGGCACAAGGGTCCTTTGTCAGATATGTCTATGTATAAAAAGAATTACACATCACATTCCAGATGTATATGAGATGGATTCTGGAGAGGGAAGGCTGCTTTCACGTTCAAAAATCAATCAATATAATCTACCATATCAAAAAATAAAGAAGAAAAATTCTACTGTATAAATAAGCGCAGGAAAAAAATGTGAGAAATCCAAAACACATTCATAATAAAAACTTTCGGCAAGACTACAAGGGAATATCCTCAACTTGATAAGTAGCACCTACAAAATCCTTACAACTAATATAATACTCAATGGTGAAAAACAAGCACTTTCTTCCCAAGATTGGGACCAAGGAAATGATGTCCAGGCTTATTCACCATTTACTGGAAGTGTTAGCCAGTGTTATGAGAAAAGAAAAAGAAATAAAAGATACACAAATAGAAAGGAAGAAATAAAATGGTATCTATTTTTAGAAGACATGATTGTCTACTTAGAAAATCCCCAGGAATCTACGAAACCAAACCAAACCAAACACCTAGGACTAATAAGTGAATTCAGCAAGTTTGCAGGATACAAGATTAATGTACAAAATAAATTGCATTTCCATATACTAACAAAGAATGTGCAGAAACTAAAATTAAAAACAAAATACCATTTAGAATCATGCCAGAGAAAACAAAATACTTAGATACAGTTTTTAACAGAACACGTACAGGATCTATATGCTAACAAATATAAAATGCTAATGAAAGAAATCAAAGAGACTTAAATACGCAGAACGTAATACTAGGCTACAGACCGGAAGAGTCAACATAGTAAAAATATGGATTCTTGTCAGATTTATCTGTAGAGTTAATGCAATGCCCAACAAAATCCCCGCCATGTTGTTGTTTGTAGACAGAAATAACCTTATTCTAAAACTTGTATGGAAAGATCCAGCCTCTTGACAAAGACGTATAGAGAGGCATCACTCTACCTGATCCTAAGCGTTACCATGTAGCCACACTGTCAAGACTGTGGTATTGGCAGAGGGATAGACATGTAGGTCAATGTAGCAGAATTAGAGAACCCAGAAATACCTACACACACACACACACACACACACACACACACACACATACACAACACACACACCCAATTGGTTGTTTCCCTAGCTTTGAGATATAATTGACACATAGCATTGTTTGTGAGGTTAAGGTGTACACTGTGTTGATTTAATACACTTATACATTGCCAAATGGTTGCCACTATAGTGTTTGGTAACACCTCCATCACATCACATAATTACCAATTCTTTTTTATGGTGAGAACATTTATGACCCACTCTGTTAGCTAATTTCAACTGTAAAATATGGTCTTGGTTACTATAATCACCAAGCTCTACATTAGACCCTATAACTCATGCATCCTGTATAAGTGAAATTTTTATACTTTGACTAACATCTCCCCATTTGCCCACCTCTTAGCCCCTGCCTGGTAGCCATCTTTTTTCATTCTGTTTCTATGAATCTGGCATTTTTAGATTCTGCACATAAATGGTATCTTACAGAACTTATCTTTCTCAGTCTCACTTATCCACGTAGCCTAATGCCCTCAAGTTCCATTTGTATTGTTGCAAATGGCAGAATTTCCTTCTTTCTCAATATAATGGTTCAGTACAATAGATATGCAATCTTCCATTGTATTGTATAACTACCTATCTTCTATCTATCTGTCATCTAACTAAACAGCCTAGTTGTCCTTCAGTAGGTAAATGCTAAACAAACCGTGGTACTTCTATACCATGGAATTTTACTGAACAGGAAAAAGACACAAACTGCTGAGACATGCAACAACTTGGATCAATCTCCAGAGAATTATGCTGAGCAAAGAAAGCTGGTTCAAAATTGTTACATGCTATAGGACTCCATACATATAACATTTTTGCACTCAGAATGTTTTACAAATTGAGAACAGATCAATGGTTGTCAGGGATCAGGGATGATAGGGGTGAGATACAGTGGGCGTGTGATATAAGGGCAACAGGGGGAATCCTTGAAATCTCTGATATATCTAGTGTCCTGACTGACATGGTGGGTACATGAATCTACACAGGTGATAAAATTAAAATTGTATAGAGTTCAACACACACTTATAAGTAAAACTGGGCAAATCTGAGTAAGATCAGTGGATTATATCAATGTCAGTATCTTGGTTGTGATGTAACACTGTAGTTTTATAAAATGTTACCATTGGAAAAGTGCAGGAAGCGCACAAGCATTCTTCCTGCATTAGTTCTTGCAACTGCATTTTAATGTACAACAATCTTAATAAATACTTCAATTAAAAATGTAGCATCTCTGTTTTTTGCTTTCCTGACTAGACCTGGATGATTCACAGCCTTAGAATAAAGCCAACATCACAGAATGCAGGACAAAAAGATTGGGGGGTGGGGGGACTCCTGTCCCTCATGACTTTGCTGAGCCCCAGATCAAAGTCACTCTGATGCCCACCTTCTCTCTGCACTTGCCAGTCACATAAGCCAGTGAATTTCCTTATCGTCTGAAGAATTTAGACTATCAAGAGATTTTCCTTTACTAATCCAGGGCCAGTTTTCACTCATGGAAATGAAGCAAAGAGAGATGCTATGAAATTCACATTTTGGAGACAGCAAAGGTGTTGCAGACACACAGTGCCTGGAAGATGATTTCAGCTTGAGGTTTTTTAACAGATTGGTGACCTTTGCCAAGTTACTTACCTTCTCCAAAGAGGTTACAGATACTTCTCTAGTTTTTTTTGGCAATTGTCCACTCATGAAACAAATAATTGCTGAGTGTATTTTCTGGGTTTTAGAACAAGTTAAATGGATAAAATCCCTAACTCATGGAAGTTGCATTCTAGGACAGGGAGACAAACACAAAACACACAACCAAATAAGCATCGAATACAGTGGATGGTAGTAAGTCCTAAAGAGGAAAACAAAGCAGGTCCAAGAGTACTGTGAGGTGTGATGGGGAGTATGGTCTGGGAGCATGTAAATTAGTATATACCTTTTGAAAAGAGATTTGAAGGAAGTGAGAGTGAGCCAAGTGGATATTTGGATGAAAAGCATTCAAACTCTTTGGATGTGTTTATGGAACTGGTAAAGATAGACTAGGTAAATCTTTTGGGGAATCTATCTTCTACCTGTTCAAAAGAGTACACTGTCTTGGTGTAGAGTAAGAAATTAAATTTTGATTAAAATGGTTACTTTTCGGTTGCCTGAGTTTGTTTCATGTGAATAATCTATCTGTGATCTCATGGCTCAGGTAGGTGGAGAAAAGTGTGAAAATCTCTATGGAGGGCAGTGGGCTCAGATGTCAGTTTCTCTTTTTTTTTCCATCACGGGAAAGTAGCAGGCAGGGGAAAAAAATAAGTGGGTGTTAGCCAGTATGATCTTCTAGGTGTCTGTACTCAAGTGTCTCCATCTATCAGAAAGTCATAATTGCAAGGTTAACTCCACAGGGTTGCAGATGTGTGAGTAAGAGAAGAAATGGAAGAAAAAGCGTGTTATAAACTTCCTATTGATTGGTAGCTTTAGGTCAGACTAATGAGATCTTTCTTACAACTTAGTCCAAAACCCACTTTGGGGGGAAGGAGCGTAAGTGTGAAATCCACGGACCCTAACATCTGGGAAAAAATGTACACACGCCCAATTTCGGAGAAGGTCAGAGACCCTCTGAAAACCAACCGACAAGGGTCAGGTTAAAACTACCTATTAAACCAATTAGTTGATATAGCTTTGTAAACAAGTGACTTATGGGTTTTTATTGGAGAAAAGTGAGAAAATGGACATGAAAAGACTGTATGTTGCAAAATGTTGCGTTGACATGAGTTATTATCAAATGTTTATGAGGACACATTTGTGTGTAGACATGTGTGGGTTAGTGCATCCATCAGATTCTATGCTTGTCGTGCTGGTGAAAGGGACAAAGCATTGCTTGTTTGTGAAAACATATGCGTGAGCACATTTGTGAGCCTTAGCAGGCGTATCTTTTAGTTCAAATGCGTCTGTCTCTGTGTGTATGTGCTGGTGTGGGTGTGCCTCAGTGTCCACGTGCTTTCATTTGATCTTGTTGGAAGTGAAGACTTTTGGATCAATACACCAAAAGATGAATGTCATACAGTGCAGGACCTGGCCCCGGGGAGCTGCCATCCTACAAGGTTGTCTGAAAAACGCATTTGCAGGCAGATGCTAGCACAGTCTAGTCTCCAAAACATTGACCAGACCTAGAATCATGTCTGCTGTTTTCTGCAAGTTTTTAAAAAGAAAAGGGAAACGATCCTCTTTGATCTTCATTGTTTTCCCTTCTTCTATTCCTTCTAGGGACAGAGAGCCCAAAAGGAGAAAAAAGTTTCCATCAGGAAATACAGTCCTTCTGTGTTCCTGTGATTTTCAGGAGGGAGAGTATAGAGCATGGTGACAAGAATTTGAACTTGGGAGTTAAAATAGGTAAGTTCTGATCTTGTCTCCATTTTCACCCACTGATACACATTGGACAAGTCAATGAAGCTTCCTGACCTAAAAACTGCTCATTACTAGGATGGGGATAATATCTATTTTGTCAGACTTTGACATTGTTGAGAGTATAAGGTCACATATGCATAGAATATATGCATAGAATATGCATAGAATAAATATACATTCTGTTTATAAAAAATAACATTTCATGTTTAGTCAATAAAATTTAAAATATTTGAAAGAATTAAATAGTGCTTCATTTTACTGTGGTGGACTTTCTAGACTAACTTAGAGAAAGATCTGGGAAAATTCTCATTGTATATTTATTTAAAATAGATATTTGCTCAGCTCCTACTTTATGTCAGGAACAGTGTTAGGGGCTAGACATACAGTGGAAGACAAATAGAGCAATAATCTCTATGAAAGGAATTTATAGTCTACTGAGGGGGATAGGCATTAAGCAAGCAAACAAGTAAATATATAAATATAATTAAAATGATGGCAAAAGCAATAACAACAATAATGAATGCTACGAGTGACTAATAAAAGGATCTAATTTAGCGTATGTCATCATGGAAGGCTTCCCCAAGGAGGTGACATTCAACCTGAGATCTGAAGGGGATTGATTGAATTGGCTTGGAGCAAAAGCAGTCCCTAAATTCTGCCCGTTAAGATCTGCTTTGCCCCCTGTGATTCTGTGGAACAAACATGAAATTGAATTCCTGATCCATGCTGAAAAGTAAGTAAGGGAAAGGGGTGGAGGGATATATGTAAGGAGAATATTAAGAGATAAATCTTATTTTTATATTGTAGTCTCTTTCCTTCAAACTGTTCCTAATCCCCTGACTTCTGATTCATAAAGAGATAGCATTTTCCCTCACGTTACAGCCTTGCCGAAAGACAACGAGCAGTTTCGCAACAAATGATTTATGTACTGAAATCTGGAGAGATTTTACTCATAAAAATATTCTAGCCATTTATCTTGATCATCTGATATATCAGAGCTTGGTTTGGATGCTTCTGAATTAACTGCAGATTAAATGGTTCAAGCCAGTTGGAAAAGTAGGAGGGCAGAGAGGGGGCCATGGAAGGCGGCTCACCGCCACTATGATTGTAAACTTATTACGGTAGAAAGCTCATTGTAAGATTAAGGGCAGAATGGGGTGGAGGAGAAAGCTGGGTTTTGGGGTGGGGGGTTTCCGGTGTGGGTGGGTACTCAGTTATTAACACATTTATTAAACACATACTCTGTGTTAAACAGGGAGGATGCAATGCCGAGCATGTTAGGTATAGGTGTGGTGCTCTCGGAACTTACAGTCTGATGGGACAAGGACATAATAAAACAAACAAGAGATCTACCAATACATCTCCAACACAGTATCACTGGGGTTTAGTGGAAGCAGCGTGGGTCCGACTGCCTTGCAGTCTTCCAGACATCATGGCTTTGCTCCCTCCATCAAGTAATTCTTGCTCTCCTATTCATGCCTTTACTCTGTCATCCCTCTGCTGTTCAACAAGTATGTTTTCCGAGCTCCTATTCTGCTTTTTATTTGGTATAACGGGGAGGGGGGAGCCCCAGAAAATGAATGAGATGGGACCTCCACCTTCACAAGAGCTCAGAGCCCCGTGGGAACAAATGACTATTCTTGCAAATCATTACAGCGTGGGGAAGAATTGAGTAAGTGCCTCAAAAGAGTTTCATCCAAGAGGTCGTGAGTGTCCAGAGGGAACAGACGTCTTATTTGGCTGGGTAATTGACCTTACTTAAGAAACCAAAAATTCAAACACCATATACTGAGTATGTTCCTCTGACCCAGTCTCTGTGCTAGATTCTGGAGATAACAAAGATGATTAGACTAAGGTAACACCCAATTGCAGCTTTTAGTATGGAAGATGGGACAGGCATTTGGATAATAATTGCAGTATGATGAGGTCATTTATTCACTTACCAAATCTCTCCCAAGGGTCGATGATGGGCCTATCTGTGTGCTACCGTATGTGGATACGAGGTGAGCAGGACTGACCTTCCCTGTCCCTGTGATACTTATACTCAGGCTTGCAATTTGGTAGACTGATTTTTTATTTTGCTGGGCATCACCAGTTTTAGTTACTGCCAGATGGGGTAGATGATGAGGGGCCCCTGGGGAACTAACTTGCCTACTGGGGTCAAAGAACTGGATAGCCAAGGAACAAGGTTATAGTGAGGGTGATTCAGCAAGCAGCACCCCTCCCCAAATTCCAAAAGAAAAGGTAGACTAGAGGGGCCAACCAGAGGATGTGATAAACAGGGAAGTCAGGTAGTCAGCAAGAAATAGAAGGTCTGTTGGGAAGGAGAGAAAAAGATGAACGTTCACTGGGCACACACCAGGGGCAGGCATTATACTAGCTGTTTTACACACAGTTTCTTTCTTTGTAATGCATGATTACAAGAGAAAGTCAAGGCCCAGACCTATGTAGGATCTAGGATTCAGACATAGTATTAGAAAAACACTAAGCTAAATTTCTAGGAACTCAGGCACACAGGGCTGGAGGAAGAGGGAGGAGGGGGCTTTGAGAAGGAGAAGATGGTAGAAGGATGAGAAATAGGTCAAGGTTTCAAGGCTGAAATTGACTGACCTGCCAGAAGATCAGGCTGGGACCCTGAAGAAGCCAAGAGCCTACTGTCCTTCCTCATGTTGGAATGATCTCTCAAGCCATCTGCTGGTGAGGGCCGGTTGTGGCCTCTGCAGACAGGGAGAGGAAGTGGAGATAGGGAAGCTGTCAGGTCTGGCACGGAGGAGCAGAGCCAGACTATTTCTAATACATTTCACCTACCAGAATCTTTGTTCCTGATTTCTACTCTGAACATCCCCCATGTCCGGATTAGATCCAGTAACTGAGATATGGCGTCTCACAGCTTCTGGGGTTTTTATTCATAGCGATTGCATTAGGAAGTGTTCAATTATGAGTAACTACAACCCAACTCCAAATCAAGTTAGATATTAAAGACAATTTATTTTTAACAGCTTCGTTGAAATATAATTCACATACCGTATGATTCACCCTTTTATTTTTAAAATTTTTAAAATTAAATTCAATTAATTAACATATAATGTATTTGTAGTTTCAGAGGTAGAGTTCAATGATTCATTAGTCTTATTTAACACCTAGTGCTCATTACATCGTGTGCCCTAGTTAATGCCCATCACCTCCACCCTCTACCCTCCAGCAACTCTCAGTTTGTTTCCTATGATTAAGATTCTTCTATGGTTTGTCTCCCTCTCTGATTCTTCTTGTTTTATTTTTTCCTCTCTTCCTCCATGATCCTCTGATTTATTTCTTAAATTCCACATATGAGTGAGATTGTATGATAATTGCTTTTCTCTGATTGACTTATTTCATTTAGCATAATGCCCTCTAGTTCCATCCATGATGTTGCAAATGGCAAGATTTCATTTTTTGATGGCTGAGTAGTATTCCTGTGTGTGTGTGTGTGTGTGTGTGTGTGTGCGCATGTGTGTATATACACACACCACATCTTTATCCATTTATCTGTCAGTGAACATCTAGGCTCTTTCTATAGTTTGGCTATCATGCACATGGCTTCTATAAACATTGGGGTGCAGGTACTCGTTTGAATCACTACATTTGTATCTTCAGGGTAATTACCCAGTTGTGCAATTGTTGGGTCATAGGGTAGTTCTATTCAACTTTTTGAGGACCCTCCATACTGTTCTCCAGAGTGGCTGTACCTTGAATACCCATCAATAATGTAAGAGGATTCCTCTTTCTTTGCATCCTCACCAACATCTGTCATTTCCTGACTTGTTAATTTTAACCATTCTGAGTGGTCGATTCACCATTTAAAGTGTCTATACAGGGCACCTGGGTGGCTCAGTGGGTTAAGCCTCTGCCTTCTGCTCTGGTCATGATCCCAGAGTCCTGGCATCGAGTCCCGTGTCAGGCTCTCTGCTCAGTGGGGAGCCTGCTTCTCCGTCTCTCTCTGCCCGCCTCTCTGCCTGCCTGTGATCTCTGTCAAATAAATAAATAAAATCTTTAAAAAAATAAAGTGTATATACAATTCAGTCATTCCCCATAGTCAATGTTAGATCATTTTCTTCAACTCATGAAGAAATCCTATTCTTTATAGCGATCACCTCTCTAACCCTCATCCTTCCTAGCCCCGAGCAGCCACTAATCTACTTTCTGTCTCTAGAGATTGCCCGCTTTGGACACTTCCTATGAATGGAATCATAGAATTATATAATAATATAATAATATATGTAGTCTTTTGTGACTAGCTTCTTTGACTTTGCAAAAATAATTTTGAGGATTATACTTGTTGTAGCACACATCATCTTCATTCCTTTTATGGCTGAATAATATTCCATTTTATGAATATATCACATTTTGTTTGTCCATTCGTCAATTGATGGACATTGGGGTTGTTTTCATCTCTTGCACATTGTGAATGATGCTGCTGTGAACATTTATGCACGAGCTTTTGACAGACAGATGTTTTCATTTCTCTTGGGTATGTACCAAAGAGTGGGTTTGCTAGGTTATTTGTCAATTCTATATTCAATCACCTGAGAAATTGCTAGACTCTTTTCCAAAGTGCCTGCCCCACATTACATTCCCACCAGCAGTGTATGAGAGTTCTGATTCCTCTCTGTTTTTACCAACATTTGTTGGTGTGTGACTTTCTGATTCTAGCCATCCTAGTGCATGTGAAGTGATTTCCCATTGTTTTGATTTGCATCTCCCTGGTAACTAATGGTGTTGAGCATCATTTCATGTGCTTATTGGTTATTTGTATATCTTCCTTTGAGAAATGTCTATTCAGATTCCTTGCCCATTTTTAATTGCTTGTTATTCTTTTTATTATTGAAGTACTGAATACTCTCAAGATATTGTGGATTTCAGGTAACGCCAGATTCAATGGCTTAGCAATATTAACAGAGACTTTTTTTTTTAATGCATCTTATCTCTGTTTTCCATAATATTAGCTTCCTTCTAAGCTTGGCTCCTTTAGTGGTTGAAAAATGACAGTTAATTGCTATTGAGTCAAAACTTTCTCTGTCCTATCCAGGGCAGAGAAAGGGGGTTCTCTTCCCTAGTATAAAAGTCTTGGGCTTCTTTTTGATTAGTTTGATTTAGGTCATGTGATCACCATTGAATTAATCACAGTGCTGATGGAATGGAAATTATACAGATTGGACTGGGCCATTTAAAGATGCATTTGAAAAGTTGAGTTCCACCCCGAATGCACATGGCTACTGCACAATGAGCACAATGAGAGAGGAGTGGGAGGGAGGTTGGAAGGGCAGCCAACATAACCCACTGTAGCACTTTTGTGATTATAAATTTATGGAGCTATTTGATTAATGTCGATTCCCCATTAGGTATCAAGGCGGGGGCCATATTTCTTTTGCTTATTTGCATTTAGAACACCATCCTCTTCCTCATCATATTAATGGACAAACATGGGCCCGATACTATATTATGTACTCTTTGTGGATTAAAACATGATATGGTTGATGTTATTATTATCTTCCCCATTTTGTACAAGAAATATGCAGTAAGTGGTAAAACTGGGATTTGAAACCAGGCAGGCTAGGGAATGGGTACTCTTGACCTCCTTGCCCATGGATGATAAATAATTTTCATCTTTGCAGCTTTTAGCAAAATGTATGGCACAAAATAAGCATAGGCTCTCAATAAATATCTGTTGAATTGAAATTGAATGAAAATTTAATATTTTAAAGTAAAGGTATGAATTTCTCTTTCATGGCAAGAGACGTAGGAGAGGTGAGAGACCAAAATGAAGAACCAGTGGCTGTATGAGTTTCCCAGCAGCCCCTCCCATCACACAGATGCTCCTGCCCCACTTTTGAGAAAGAGGTCTGGGTCACAATGTCTGAAGTCCCATGCATCAGTCAGACACATCTTCTGACCTTCAGTGTTCTCTCCTCTCAAGAGGTCAGACCAGCTTCCTAATGTTCATGAGTGACTGTAGAAATCCAGAAACCAACTTTGAAATAAGGCCTTAAATGACTTCTGCAATAAATAATTGAAAAGTCTCACAGGTTTTTCCCCCCCATCCTTCAAATCAAAAGAGAAATAATGTGAGATCAAAACCCCAGAAGAATATGAAGAAAAATATTCAGAAAAAATATGGGTGCTTGGAATAGAAAACATCTTCTTTTCCAATGCATCAAAAGAAGCTCCCAGTTTATCAGACATTTTCACGTGGGCTGCGACATGTTGGGATGAGAAGAAAAGCAGAGAAACGAATTCTAGGTCATTAGACTGTGAAGTCAGCTGAAATGAAGCTAAATCTTGTCTTTCCTTTGGGACAGACGTGTTTGCAAAAGATTTATTCAATTTAGAACTATTTCCTAATTTGCTTTCCCCAGAGTTGGGATTGAGAGATACCTGATACGGCCTGGAAAAAAACCTCAACTCTTTAGGTGAATGTTATTCTATACTTTTAAAGGAGGTTTTATTTGCATCACCTCATACTGTCCTTACCACTTTTGATGTACGAAAGGCTAGTATTATTGGCATTTCACTGAGAATAAAGTTGAGGCTCAGAATGGAGCACTGATGTGTTGATTATCATATAGTTGGTGAGGACCAGAGCTGCAATTCTATTAGAACTTGGTCCTCTGTGCTTTCAAGAACAGAAGATGAAGGGGAAGTGCAGACATGGGCTCAAATCTTCCATCACTTTCTACCTGGGTAGCTTTGTGGACTTGTTTTATCTTCATTTTGCTCATTTGTGAAGTTGGGATATATCTACATTGCAAGACTGTGGTGGGGATTAGGTGAGACAATGTATGGAAGGTGCCCAATTGGAGCATTTGAGATGGCCCGGTAACTAGCAATTCTCTTCTCTGTTGGAGTTCTGAACTGACTAAGAAATTACAAAACAGATTGACGCAATAGATCATTAAATAGAATTATAGAAGTTGGCATATGGGGAAAATGTAGCTTGAATCAGGGAAAATGTAGCTTACGCCATTAGAAAAATGGGGTTTCCTAATACTAAACCCTGGACCCAAGGGGTCCTTTCAGTCTTCTGCAAAGCTGGTCCGTCCACAACTCCTCACATGGGGCAGGTTACATTGCTGTATGGCCAAGAGCATTGCTGAGCAAATATTTTTGGTTTTGTTTTGCAAGGAGGCTGGATCCTGAGACAAAAGGAAGAAGAAGGGATGAGGGCAAATCAAAACCATGAGAACAGATTGAAACAAAAAGCTACCACTAGGTTGGATATAAGGAAAGATAATAAAAGGTGTTGAAGAGGATATGGAGAAAAGGAAGCCTCACTTATGAATGGTGGGAATGTAAAATGGTGCGGCCATTTTGGAAACCAGTTTGGCAGTTTCTCAGGTGGTTAAATTGAGAATTACCATGTGGCATAGCAATTCCAATCCTAGGTATATATCCAAGAGAAATGAAGCTATTTACAATTTATAAGTTAAACATATTTTGAGAGGAAGAGAACAGGGGGTGCAGTAAAGGAAAGGTAGCTTTGATGCAAAACTCTAGGGGGTGCCATCCATTTTGTGGTTGATGTAAGTGGCACTCGTGGGACTTTAGCATCACAGTGGTCCTCCGTGGAGAGAGAACCGCACTCTCTGTGTAACCTTGGGAAAGTCATTCACTGTATAATTGGCGGGGGCGGGGGGGTTTGGGTAACTAGGTGGTTTCTAAGGGATGTGGGATTCTCTCTGCATATCTCTGTCCTGCATTTCTCTCTTGCTTAATATACATGGGGCTGTCTGTTGGTACCTTGATGTCTTAATTTGGGAGCTCCTGGAGCAGTAAGATGGAAATATCTAGGGGGAGCTGAATGCCATCTGGTTCCTTTGAGTCCCACTTAACATGGGCTTCCCCCTTATGGGAGCTGCTTCCATCCAGCCTTGGATCCATTTCATTCCCATGGGTGAGATTTCTGTAGAAGCAGAGGCCAGCTACAGGCCTTACTGATGCTGACTGCTGATGTCCAAGGCAACAGCAGAGATAGAAGACAATTGCCTGGAAACTGGAAACAATGCCCAGATGCTCTCTCAGCCTCTTATACTACAGGATACTTTCGTCATTGGTGGCTGTGTTGATGATGGGGGATGGGCCTATCAGAACGGATTGCACAGCCGTCTCATAGTTCTCAAAGGCAATCAATTGAACAAGAGAAGGAAGAAGAGAACAACTTCAACAGCCCTAATGGGCAGATATCAGTTGTGTGTGTCCAGTACTGTATTATGCACTTTATATCCTTTTTATAATAAGCCCAAGAGGTAGATACTCTTCCACCAATTCCTATGCCAGCAGCTTCAGAGTGGTTGAAACACTTGATGGTTTCCTCTTGTTAGTAGTGGAGGGTTGGAGATTCAAATCTAAGTGATTTTGCTCCAGTGACCATGTACTCAACTACTCCTAAAAGTCTATTAACTTATCCTAAGCTGGGTTACTGAGTCAGTTCAATTCTGCAAGTTTTTATTGAATACATGCTATGCTAAAGGAAAAGATGAAGGAAACCAACAGTTTGGGGCCTTCTCTTAGCAGGCACCCTTCTAGGGATTCTATTACTTTGATTAAAATATTTTTAACTTTATTGAGGCATAATCGACAAATAAAAATTGTTTATATTTAAAGTGTTCAAAGAAAGAAAAAGTAAATTTGGGGAAATCAGAGGGGGAAACGAGGCATGAGAAACTGTGGACTCTGAGAAACAAACTGAGGGTTTTGGAGGGGAAAGAGGAGGAAGGATGGGTGAGCCTGGTGGTGGGTATTAAGGAGGGCACATATTGCATGGGGCATTGGGTATGGTGCATTAACAATGAATCTTGGAACCCTGAAAAAATAAAATTAAATTTAAGAAATAAAAAAATAAAAGGGACATTGTAACACACACACACAAAATAAATGCACTTGGGAATGTAATCTAAAAAAAATAATGTACATTTGTCATTTAGTTCAGGAAGTTATACAAATCTTCCAGTGTGGACACATTTCATCATAAAATATTTTAAAAATCATAGTTGTTAGCATCACCAGTAATCTCATTAAAAAATAATTAAGTATTGGGAAGTCATCAAGCTCTTGATGGCCAATCCAAGTTGTCTAAAATTATACTTTTTTTTTGTTTAAAAGAATAGATTTTATTGTTGCAAAAAAATTTAAAGTGTCCAACTTGATGTTTTAATTTATGTGAAATAAATAATATATGGTGAAATGATCACAATTAAGTTTATCATCATATGTATCACCTCCCACAGTTTTGTTTTTATTTTATTTTATTGTGGTAAGAACCCTTAGGATCTACCCTCTTAGCAAATTTCAAGTATATAATATGGTATTATTAACTACAGTTACCATGCTGTACAATAGACCTCCAGAACTTATTCATCCTACAGAAGTGGAATTTTGTATCCTTTGACCAACTTCTTCCCATTCCCTTCTACCCCCAGTACCTGATAACCAGGATCCTACTCTTTGCTTCTCTGAGTCTATTTTAGCTTCCACATATAAGTAGATCAGGCAGTATTTGTCGTTCTGTATCTGGCTTATTTCCCTTAGCATAATGTCCTCCAGTTTCATCCATGTTGTTGTGAATGGCTGGATTTCTTTCTTTTCTAAGGCTGAATAATATTGCAGCATGTGCGCGTGCGCACACACACACACACACACACACACACACACACACACACGCACCACATTTTCTTTATGTATTCATCCACTGACAGACATTTAAGTTGTTTCCATATCTTGGCTGCCATGCATAATGCTGCAATGAACATAAGAACACATATCTCTTCAAGATACTGATTTCATTTCCTTTGGAAATGCACCCAGAAGTGGGATTTCTGGATCATATGGTAGTTTTATTTTTAATTTTTTGAGTAAGCTACATACTGTTTTCCATAATGGCTGTACCAATTTACATTCCCTCCCACAACGCACAAGGATTCCCTTTCCTCCACAATATGCCAACATTGGTTATCTTTTGTCTTTGTAATAATAACTGCCATTCTAATAGGTGTGAGGAACTATCTCATTGTGGTTTTGATTTGAATTTTCCTCATAATGAGTGATGTCAAGAGCATTCTCTTCATATACCTGTTGCCATATGTCTTCTTTTGAGAAATGTGTAATCATGTACCTTGTTCATTTTTAAATCAAGTTAATTTTTTTGCTATTGAATTGCATGAGTTTGTTATATATTTTGTATATGAACATCTTATCAGATATATGGTTTGCATATATTTTCTCCCATTTTATCAGTTGCCTTTCTACTTAGTTGATTGTTCCCTCTGCTGTTCAAGAGTTTTTGTTTTTGTTTTTGTTTTTATTTTTTTTTTTTACTTTGATGTCATTCCTGTTGTCTATGTTGGTTTTTGTTACCTGTGCTTTTGGTGTCACATCCAGAAAGTCATTGCCTAGACCAATGACAAGATGCTCTTCCCTATGTTTTCTCCTAGTAGTTTTATGGTTTTAGATACTATGCTTAAGCCTTTAATCCATTTTGGGTTTATTTTTGTGTATGGTGTGGGATAATGATCCAATTTCATTCTTTTGATGTGGATATCTAGTTCTTGAAGCCCCATTTATTGAAGACATAATCCTTTCCCCATTGTATGTTCTCAGTACCTGAGTTGAAGATCAATTGGCCTTAAATATGTGATTTGTTTCTGAACTCTCTATTCTCTTCCATTGGTCTATATGTCTGTTTTCATGTCAGTACCATACTGTTTTGATTATTGTTGCTTTGTAATATATCTTGAAATCAGGAAATGTGATGCTTCCAGCTTTTTTTCTTCTTTTTCAAGATTGTTTTGGTAATTGGGATCTTGTATGGTTCTACATAAATTTTAGGCTTATATTTTCTATTTCTGTAAATAATACCTTTGGGATTTTGATAGGGATTACATTAAATGTGTAGATCACTTCGGATAGTATGGACATTTCAGCGGTGTTAATTCTTCCAGTCCATGAACATGGTTGTCTTTCTATTTATCTGTGTGTTCTTTAATAGTCAGTGTACAAGTCTTCTGCCTTTTTGGTTAAGTTTGTTCTTAAGCATTTTATTCTTTCTGTTACTACTGTAAATGGAATTGTTTTCTTAATTCCCTCTTCAGATAGTGCGTTGTTTGTATATAGAAACACCACTGATTTCTGTATGTTGATTTTATATCCTGAAAATTTATAAAATTTGTTCATTTCTTTTAACTTTTTACTTTTGGTTGAGTCTTTAGGGTTTTTTACATATATAAGCATGTCATCTGCAAACATTTTAGATGCACTATTTCATTGACTCTTCTCATCTAGCGCTGGGAGATGAGAATCACGATGTCTGTTGTACAGACTAGAAAACAGAAATTCTAGAAATGAAACCACTTCCTCAAGGTCACCTCTGTGATTCACGGCAGAACTAGGGCAAAACAAGACTCCTGAGCTTGAGTCCTGTATTTTTTCTACTTTCTTTGACATATTTCACAACTTGCTCAAAGGTATAGATATGTTTGTGCATATATGTATAATATAAACATAAAAAAATATAAACACATATATACACATCATAGGTATCTCCACATCAGAAGGTAATGGGAAGGACCAAAGTGCATACAAAGGGATTTAAAAAAAGACTGTTAGCATATTATTATTTATTGTTAGCTTTTGTGGTTATTACTATAGTTATAAACAACAGCTGCTCATCTGTGGAGGATGCTCCCTGAACCACAGCATGTGGGGGCTCTGGGGAAAAGACAGAATTTTGCCTTCCCTACCCCTTTCCTGCTGACATCACGACTCTGCTTCAGCACACATAAAAAGAAAAGACGGATTAAGTGTCCTGATGTTGACTTCAGCTCCATTAACATCATAGAGGGATAGCGTCAAGGGAAGGGAGGTCAGCTCATGGGAAGCAGGCAGGGAAATGAGTGTTGCAGATGGTGGGCTTGCAAGTCTTTGGAAGCATGACGACTCCTCTTATACCCTGAGAACTACCAGATATAGCAAACCACAACAACTATTTGAAGGCATGTGTATATGTTCAGACTTTGGAGCTGCTGAGGGGCTTGTAGGGATAGCATTGGGAAAGGCATGGGAGGGTGGAGGTAGTGGGTGCTTTCTTGGCTGGTATAGGTGCTTCAGAGCCATGGGAGTAGGGTTCATGCATGGCTTCCAGAGGAGGCTCTCTGAGTTCAAATCCTGGTTTGTCTGTTTTGACCCAGGTGAATTTAGGTAAGCTAGTCACCACCTTTCACCTCCATTTCCTATTTTTGAAAAAAATTATATTAGAACCTACCTTGGATGGTGATGAAGGATATGAGGAAATAACATACCTAATGTTATGAATCCTAAACCTCACCCACAGTGAGCACTCAGTAAATGTCAGATATCATTCTGTTATAAAACCAGTCAGATGTGCTCCACCACTGTAAAAGCAAGCAGAGTGGCACTGACAGTTGCCTTAAGTACTGTTTTCAAAATGAGGTGTGGAGGGAAAATACCAAAAACTGGAATGGGTTGGGGGTATATAGTAGAAGAAGAGGGTGCTGACTCTCCCTGTGTGTATTGAAAAGGTTTGGAATCAAATAGGTCTGGATGTGAGTCATGAGCAAGTCATTCAATCTCTCTGAACCTCATTCTCCTCATGAATAAAATGGAAATAATAAATGCCTCTCAGAATTTGACAAATCAAAGATCTGATCCCTCTTTTATTTCTGACATAAGAGGAGACAGAATGGGGATGGAAATAAAAAGAAGTAACATTACTGGATATTTACCCTAAAGATACAAACATAGTGATCTGAAGGGGCACGTGCACCCGAATGTTTATAGTGGCAGTGTCCACAATAGCCAAACTATGGAAAGAACCTAGATGTCCATCAACAGATGAATGGATAAAGAAGATGTGGCATATATATACAATGGAATACTATGCAGCCATCAAAAGAAATGAAATCTTGCCATTTGCAATGATGTAAATGGAACTAGTGGGTATTATGCTGAGGAGATAAGTCAATCAGAGAAAGACTATTATCATATGATCTCCCTGATATGAGGAATTTGAGAGGCAATGTTGGGGGGCTTGGGGAGTAGGGAAGGAAAAAAATGAAACAAGATGGGATCGGGAGGGAGACAAACCATAAGAGACTCTTAATCTTACAAAACAGAGGGTTGCCAGGGGGAGGGAGGTATGGAGAGGGTATTTGGGTTATGGACATTGGGTAGGGTATGTGCTAAGGTGAGTGCTATGAAGTTTGTAAGCCTGATGATTCACAGACCTGTATCCCTGGGGCAAATAATACATTATATGTTAATAAAAAATAATAAAAATAAATAAAAATAAAGAAAAAAATAAGTAACATTAGTAAGTGTCTACTGTGCACCAATTGTGCAGCTTGCCAGAGATAACTTAGTAGGTGCTCAGGACAAAGTCTTGGTGCATTGGGGATCAAATTTCAGCAACAGACCCATAGATGTTTGAATTCACTGTGCTGTACTCCTTCCTTCTGTCAAAATTCCCCACTAGAGGAGGTATAGGTGTGGGAAAACAAGACTAGAGCTTGAAGTAACACTTTATTAATGACTAAAGAGGTGCCTGCTTTCCCAAGCAAAGACTTTCAGATCAAACTTAGGTTTGACCATATGTCCTAGGCTGAGGCTCACAGAGAGCTCCCTATTCTCCCATTCCACCTGCATCAAACTTGCCCCTTGAGGCCAGCATGCTGAGGAGGGAGAGAGAGAGAGAGAGGTGCCAAAACTTGAAAGCCACTGTGCCTCACTTCATAAAGTTCTCTGAATGGTGTAGATGCTGGGTATACTAGAGGATGGCTGGTCTTGCCCCAAGGGAATGCCTTGCCTGGATGTGAGGCAGGATGTGCAAGCAATGATTAGAACAAGCATCCTGCCTTGGAGGTTCAGTATCCTTCCTCACTAGTGGAAGGGGGCCCAAGCAGTGCCCTGTGCTTTGGCTTATCTGACATCTACTCCTTCTACCCTGTGGGGGGCTGAGAAGGAGGCTATCAGAGAGGGCCCTGACATGGAAAGGGAAGTGGTCTCTTGTTACCACACTCAAAATATTTATTTCCCATGGGGATCCCTTAGGCTGACATTTTGTGCATTTTATCCCCCTTTGAGTTGGTCCTTGTGTCTGGATTTCATCTTCCTTTCTAGAATTTGGTCAAATCTAGGATTGGAGGACTCCATGTTGAACCTCTACATCAGGCTCTGATTATCACCCCCTTGGTCCACAGCCATGGTATCCTGGCTCATCTCCTGAAGTCCAGCTTCTCCATTTACTTCATTCACTGTTCTCCTAGTCATGGTTGACTTCTCCAGAACACACTCTCCAGTTCAAGAACATCCTTGGCTACAGACTAAAGCCCACATCTGTTAGTATGATGCTCTAGACCACCACACACTGGCTTCTTCTATCCTTTCCACTCATGGATCTGTCAGCTCAAGCCATTTGCCTCTTATCCCAGCACCCCAATGTAGCTGAGCATGTATTGGATTCAAACTATAAACCCTTTCAGGTGGGGACTGTCATTTCTTCATCCTTATAGTTCCTACAGTACCCAGTGAAGTGCTTGGCGCATACTGGGTGCTTAATATGTTGGAGTAGACCTCGGGAGCCAGACTTTTGGATTGGATATGGTCTCTACATAGCTTTAAAAAAATCATGCATAATCTCTGCACCTGAGTACCTTTATCTTAAAAATGAGAGTGAGAATAATATCTACCCCACAGGGATAATTTGAATATTACATTGGTTAGTAATCATACATTCCTTTGACAAGTGCAAGGAATAAATAAGTGTACCATAGTGGTGAGCTATGACTACTATCACCATTGCTCTCATGTCTCACAGAATGGCAGGTTTATAGGAATTAGCACGCAGTACAATCATCATGATCTATCACTCCTATTTGGGGGGCTTTTTTGCTTTCATCACAATTCACATAAGCAATTTTAAATGATTCTCACAACTAAGTTTTGAAATCCCTTCCTTCAGATGAGGAAATTAGAATAGAGGGGGTGGTTTAGCGGCCTCCTCAGTGACACAGAAAAAACTCGAAATTAAATTGGTGGATGTCTGGTTCATTACTCTTTTCATTGCACTGTGGTCATCTCATGAATTCCAGAAGAAATCATGTATAGATAAGTCATATGCTAAATTGATTTCACTTAAAAAGGAAAACATTTTTTCATTTTATTTTTAAAACATTTTGTTTTTAAAAATGAGATTGTGAATTTCTTGAGTGTTAAGACCACGTTTCATTTTTTTTCTGATTCTCCCAATATCATACAGCATCGGGGACAAGACACACACCCAAATGTTGTTGGAAGAAAGAAAACAATGAACAAAAATGTTTTAGGGTATGTGAGCCACCCCCCCCACCATTTTCTAATACCTATAATATCACTTTAATTAAGTACTCGGTATTGGAACTGAGGATCTTTTCTTTTGCACTTTAGTGGACAGACAGGCACTAACAACTAACTGTCTTACCCAGTTTCCCTTCAGAAAATGCAGAGTAACTGCAAAAAGAGCTCTTTTACAATTTCTCTGACATCATGAAAACATCCATAGTGCGGCTCAATGTGAAAGAAACATTAATTATGTTTAGAACTCTTGAGTACAGTTCTCAGGAGTTGCTTGAGATGGAATTAGCAAGCTTCTTTATTTTAGTAAAAACCCTAAACTCATCGAAGAGGTTCATTCAGCTGTCTTTCTCTGCCTTGCAAACTCCTCTTAGCCAAAGTGTTGGAAATGAGAATGTCTAAAAAATGCTTCATTAGAATGCATGCTCCCCAAGAGTAGACCTTGCCTGTCTGGGCCTGTGTGTTCCTAGTTCCTGGATGTAGTCAGAGCACAATGATTAGGTACTGGGTGAATTAAATCATCCAAAAGAACCTTTGAATGAGATCACCTTTGGTTTATTTAAGCTCTGTGCAAGTTAGAGACACTGGCATTTGTATGATCATAATTCTCTTTTATAAAATATGTTCATCCCTATACCCCTAATGATTCTGTGAAATCAGGCAGAAGTGGCTGCATGTTTATGATCAATCATACCAATTAGCAAATGGATAGGCTTCAAGATACAGACCATAATACCTGACTCATACATGCCACAAAGCCAAATGTATCCCAACTGTTCACATCACTACCATGTACAGTATACTAGAAGGTCTGATTGCCTTCTTTTTTTTGTTGTTTGTTTGTTTTTTTTTTAAAGATATTATTTATTTCAATCTCAAGTGGGTGGAGAGGCAGGCAGAGAGAGAGAGAGGACGAAGCAGGCTCCCCACTGAGCAGAGAGCCCAATGCGGGGCTCAATCCCAGGACCCCAAGATCATGACCCAAGCCGAAGGCAGAGGTTTAACCCACTGAGCCATCCAGGTGCCCCTCTGATTGCCTTCTTTCAAGTGACGTCCCAAGTGGCTTCCATGAATCACACCAGCTCATTCTCTTTGGGGTCCAGAACAAGGATGGGCATCATCTTTAATTCTACTTGAGGGCTTCAATTCTGGGACATCTCAAATACTACAGGTGACATACGCTGTCTCTCCCAAGGCCACATTTCGAAGGGTTTTCTAACAAGGAAGCAGCTAGATTTGAATATGGTGACATTAGACCTTGTCAGACAAAAACATCAATATTGGTGCATAATTAATGCTTGGAGCTTATCTGACATGGACAGAGCAGGCCCAGAGTGCTTTCAAAAATCAATTTGCTACCTGAATTACAAACATCGTAGATACAACCTGACAGGCTGATGCTATTAGAACATGGGGGCATCTAGGAAAAACATTTGAGCTAATCAAAGATCTATTCTCCCTTTCACTCCTGATATATGAAGAGATTGAGCAGGGTTGAGAAAAGAGAAGTAACATTTATTAAGGATCCATAACAATCAGATGAAAAGAGGGTTGTGATACTAATACTAAGGATGGGAAAAGAGGTTCAAAGAGATTAAAGAATGTGACTAAGATCACACTGCTAATAAGTGACACAGGTGGAATTTGAATGCAAATATGACCCTAAAGTCCATGTTCTTTGCATTCCTCCCCAAGATCACACACACCTATGTTCTTTCCTTCTC
The DNA here is from genome assembly GCF_002288905.1 of Enhydra lutris kenyoni. Taxonomy (NCBI): domain Eukaryota; kingdom Metazoa; phylum Chordata; class Mammalia; order Carnivora; family Mustelidae; genus Enhydra; species Enhydra lutris. Next base: position 25,751,745 of record NW_019154097.1, on the reverse strand, counting down.
TCTCCTCTGGGATGGTTCTTTCAAAGCTGTGTTCCAGGGAATGGGGGGTGCTTCTGCAGAAAAGCAAGTATCACTACCTAAATGTCTCCATTAACCTAAAAGCTTGCTTTAAACAGTGTAATCAAGTTACTATATTGTACACCTGAAACTAATATAATACTCTATTTTTTAAAAGATATTTATTTACGGCACATGTGAGCAGGGGAGGGGCAGAGGGAGAGAGAGAATCTCAAGCAGACTCCATGCTCAGCTTGGAGCCTGACTCAGGGCTCGATCCCACAACTCTGGTATCATGACCTGAACTGAAACCAAGAGTTGGAGGTTTAACTGACTGAGCAACCCAGGAGCCCCTATATAACACTGTATCTTAATTAACTGGAATTAAAATAAGAACCTTATGAAAACCCTATAAATAAAAATAATGTACATGCTTCATTATATCATCTAACCAATTTACACACCAAAATGGTTACTGAAGTGTTAGCTTATTTTGTATATGTGTGTGTGCATGTATGTAGACCTTGAAATAAATGGAATAAACCTACTCCTGTAGTTCCTATGTTTGTGTGCATATAATTATATATAATATATATGATATATTAATAACATATCATATGTTATATATTACTTCTATGTATATCTAAGTATATGTATTTTTACATATATGCCTTTATATACATTCTTGTATGTGTGTCTGTGTGTGTGTATACATATATGTATACATATTTTGCATATATACCTTTGGAATTTGAATGTGTCATTAATTAGAAAACTGTAATTTGGCAGTGGGATTTGTTTGAACCCTACGGCAGTGATTTCCCACTCATGTAACACTCTGTAAGTGACCACTACTACTTTTCTGTGTGAAGGAGGTTTTTCTCAATACTACACAACTTGACCAAAATACCCAAACATATTAGATGCTTGAGCTGTCTTAAGATCATAATTCTTATCCACAACTCCTGAGGTACTGTTTGATCAGAATAACCTCATTGTTTTTAATGATGGGTTTTAAAGTAAGTGCTGTAAGAAGGAACTTAGGAAATAAATGCATATTGTTAAGATATGCTTCCATCTGCTTTCCATTTTAGGGTTCCATGTACAATTTCATTTTTAAAAACAGGCTCTCCTATTAAAGAAAGTTGCAAATGATGAAGAAAAAGAGGAATTGGGACATCTACAAGTTCTGTTTCCTTTGGTTTCAACATTTCCATTAATTCTGTATCTAAGAATGAGTATGATGTTAAGCATAACACCGAAAATGCCTAGAGTGAACTTTGTACATAAAACCCACTCATCTTTCAAGGCCCAACTAAACAAGCAACGTTCTGATGAGTCCTTTTTGCCAGAGTACAGGCTTTTCCCAAGGTGAAGATGACACCAGGAGGGGGCTTGTGGCAAGAGACCTTAACACGGGGTGTAGAAGGGAAGTGTGGGGGTCACACTGCCCACTGTAACACAAGGGTCCCCCCAACAACATTCTGCTTGTGATCTGCAGGCAGCTCCGGACCTTTGGCCTAACCTGTTCCTCAAGCCTCACCCACTTCCCCTCCCCCTGTTTCCTCCATTGTGGACTCCTGCCTCACTCTTCCTTGCAGACTTCCAATGTAGCCCAGTCTCTTCTCCTCCAACTACAACTCTGCCTTCCATCTCCCACCGTGTGAATTCTCCCTCCAGTTACAATGCATTAGATTTCTCCAGTTAAGCAACCATGATGCATTGATTATATTGAAGCAACTCATGGCCCTTTTGAATCCATGTCCTTTTACTCTGTGACTGTGTCAGATTTCCACTCTCTTTGACTCTGGGCTGGTTTGGGGACCTGCTTTTGCCCTTAGAATGCAACAGAAGAGCAAGCATGCTGATTCTCAGCTTAGGCCTCAGGGAGCCGTATCCACTTCCACTTGGTCTCTTGTATAATTGGTTTTCTTGTGCTTACACTCTTGCCTTGACTTAAGAACACGCTCGAAGGATGGGAGAGCCCATGGAGGCTGACACGGGTGAAGAGCAGAGGTGATCCAACTGATAGTCAAGCCAAGACCAAAGAAATGGCCCAGCTGGCTTCAGCAAAAACTGACAACCTTCAGACTTATGAGCTGAACAACTGGTTGTTTTAAACCACTGAGCTACAGCATGACTTGTTGTGTGCAAGAGCTAACTGATAGAGCGATCCTCTTAGATGCAACTCACCTTCATTTCTCCCACTGGCCCCACCTGAGTCCTGCCTCTGGCCTAGACAGGATTTCAGCATTTTGAGGCTCTTACCATAAGTTATCTTTGCTTATAAATATGTTGCCTTTTTTTTTTCTAGAAAATAAACATGTTGAGGATGAGATCTCTGTCTAGGTCACTCCAGCTTGCTCTGTAAGCTCTAACCATGTTATCCTTCTGACAGTTCCTGCAATGTGCCCTATTGCAACTGATCTCTGGTTTTGGGCACTTACTGTTTCTGTTGATGGAAATATTTGTCCCTAGCATTTTCCATTCTTCTCCTGGCTGGCTGCTTTTCATGTTCCAAGTTCTGGTTTAAATGCCACTTCCTTGTGGAGGCCTCCCCAGACTGCTTAAGCTAAAGCACAACACCTTCCTTAAACATGCTGTTCTCGATCCCAAAGCTGTGTTTCCCTCACAGGGTCTTACTATGTACAACTATATACTGGATTTATTAGTGTTCTTGTTAATTATCAAGTTCCTTTACTAGACTATAAACTTAATGAGCACAGGGGACCATATTAGTCTTGGTTTCTTCACTGTATCCCAAGTTCTTAGCTCAGTGATTGAGACTGAGGAGACATATTAGTCGTATTCATAGAATGAATGAATGATGTCTTTTTGTATCCTCCCAAAGGGTCTTGTAGATGTTCAGTGTATGTGTTCCTCGATGGGTTGTTTGAATGACATCATTCTATCACTTAAAGTTTATGAGGTCAGTTTTTAACCTACAGGTATGCCTTATTTCCTTGATTGAGAGAGGACTGGTGAGGTTATTTAACTGCAGTGAGTCACTGAGCAAGGTGGGAAGTACTTTGATAAGAATCCAGAGTTTCTGAGTTCCTACCTGGGGCTGTCTAAATCACTCCACAGTGCTTTTGCAAAGCAAGCTTGGTGGAAGGTTTCTTCATTAGAAAAACTCAGAAGAAGTGATTGTGAATTACCAAAATCTCAATTATCATTTAATGAAAAAGATGGCTGTTAATTCCCAAGTACACACCACAACCCAAAGGAGACCAACCCAATCATATATGTATAGCTCCTCAGGGATTCCTTTACAAGTGAATAGATGAGAATGGTTTTATAATTAGTGGAGTGATTTTATGCAAATGGGTATCAGAATCTGACCTTAAGCCTTGACCTTCATGCCATGCAACTGCTGTGGTCATATTGGTCCAGAGAAGGTGGTTCATTTAAAATAGTTAACTAGTTTTCCTCCCTGTCCTGCTTACCAAAACCTTTAAAGCCTTGGTTGAATTATCATAAAGTCTAAATTAATAGATGTGAAATGGTGAAATTTGATTATTCTTGGAATGTTAGCGGTTGGCTGAGAAATGAAGCAGCCATTTTTAGGGACAGGATAACCTAGCCAAGGATTCTAAGGCAGATGATTGGGGTTGCGTGGCAGTGTGTTGGACAGCGACATCACTCACAGGCTCTGTCAGAAAGGGCACCAGGCAGGCTTTGACAACAATTTAATAAGATTGACACTCACCTCACCCTTCGGGTTTAATTTTGTCCCTGGAAGTCAGATGCTTAAGCAAACCGGGCAAAGTGTTTGCTCACTTTGAATGGGGTGATTCAAGGACAGTCAAGCAGACAAAGTGAGTCACAGACGGTTCCATTTGGAGGGGTCCTTAGCTGTCACGTAGTTGGGGGAAAAAAATGTCTGGACCAAAATAAAGGAGATAAATAAAAATAAAGCCATGTGTGTAAGAAAGCTAGAGATGGGCCCAGACAGTGTGTCCTGCTCGGTGGATGGAGCATTGAGCTCAGAGTCAGGGACCCTGGGCAACAGCCGGTAGGTCCACTCTGGCCTTGTCATAGGACCATCCCTGTGTGGGCCTCAGGTTTTGCATTTATACACACGCGCGTGCGTGCACGCGCGCATGTGTGTGTGTGTGTGTGTGTGTGTGTGTGTGTGTGTGATGTTGATGAAAGCTCTCAGTTCCCTTACAACTCTGGCTTTTGGAGTAAAGACCGCACAAACCCAGGCAGTGGGAGGCCAGGGAAGCCCAGACTCTGAAGGCAGAGATCTTGCCCCCCAAATCTGGACATTCACCTCTGACTTCACCTCCCTCTCCTTGGAGGTTTTCAGGGGTTTCCAAAACAAATTTCCTGGGGTGGGTAATCTACAAGACAAGACTCAAACATTTTCACAAAAAAAAACAAGAAAGAATCTTACTGACTTCTCCTTAACTTTCCTATCACTCTGGCCTCCAACCTGATTGGTAGGGGGAGGTGGGGAAGGCAGACATTAAAATTTGGCAGAAAAAGAAAAGACAGGATCTCCCAAGTTTAAGCAATTTCTTATAGAGGGAGGCTGCTTCTTCTGGGGAGGTGCTCAGTCTTTCTGTGTCTCCCCCTTCTGCTCTCCCCTTCCCAAGACAATGGCAGGGGGCAAGGGATAGCAGGCCCATCCTCCTGGTGGACCCACCAGCTGGCAGGAGTCTGCCCCACTTGTTTCTAGGCCCCTGGCTCTGTCCTCTGCACCATCTCTGGGGATGTAGCAGTTCATATAGGGTCTCAGGGTCTGGGCTGGCTGCTGCCCTTGGAATCGTGCGTGGAGATTTGCATGTCCTCACACACAGGCCATGGGGAGTCTACTCTACTCCCTCTGCCAGGCAGGATCCTGCTTCCATGTACCTTGGTATAATCAGGGAGGAAATGGCCATACCTGGGGATTTTATGGGGATTTTGTCATATTCTGCCCTCTCCCTGATCCCCGTGGGCTCAGAGCCCTTGCGGGTATTTGGGATTCTGATTCTCTTCCAAGGACCCAGGCCTCACCTCCCCCTTTGTCTGAGCCCTTCCAAAATCTGTCCCTTGGCAAAACACTTTCCCCTTCCTCTTCCTGTCTGGTAGAAACTTGAATTATGCCATATTTCAAGTTACATATGGCATAGACTATAACTTGATGCTAAGATTAGCCTGGCTACGTTCTTGATGCTTAATGGAAGTTTGGAATTCAGAAATCCTTTCCCTTTCTAACCAAAATCATCTGAAGACTACTGTTTCACACACACACACACACACACACACACACACACACACACACACACAATCTAAATTGGTATTCTAAGTTGAGGGGTAACGTTATTATGTTAGCTAGCAACTGTTTTTCCTCTAAAGGTCTGCAACATACTGACTGCACAGCTAGGAACCTTCAGTGTGTCATGAATGGAGAATGGAAGACACATTGTTTTGCATTCTCGAAAACACCATGTATTTTACACAAAGACATAAAGTGAAAGAAGAGGGAAGTGGTATAGTCTGGTACAAAGAGCCAGTGTCTGGGACTCAGAAGACCCCAGTTTCCATCTTGACCTTGCTGGATTTGAGGCTTCCAGCAAACCCTACAACATTTTTGGTCCTCAATTTTCCATCTGATTCAATAAAAGAGTTGTGTGAGATGACCCGGAAATTTCTAGCAGTCCAAGTCTATAGGGCTGGCCTCTGGTCCTCCCCATTTTTGAGGGCAGGAGGCAGGGTGGTGGAATAGATTGTGAATTTGGGACCTGGGCTGTGCTGGGTATAAATCTCAGCTTCCTCACTGTGTCTCAGGCAAATGCCTTGAACTCTCCAAGCCTCAGTTTTCCCATCTGTAAAATGGGGATATTAAAGCTTCATAAGTTTGTCGTGAGGATTGAACTGGTGCCTCCACCATGAGGTCAAGGCCCTGTCTAGTTTTATCCACCACTTTATCCTAGTGCTTATCACAATGGCCAATTCATAAATTCTCAAAAACTTTTGTTCAATAAATGAAAGAATGAATACACAGCATGGGGCTTGGGCATTGTGGGTGGTCATGAGTTCCTTCCTTCTTTTTTCTTCCCAGCTTCCCTCCTTCCTTCCCTTCCTCCCTATTTTCCTTCCTTCCTTCCTTCCTTCCTTCCTTCCTTCCTTCCTTCCATGACCCTGTCTGTCTCTCTCTGTCTCTCTTCCCTCTTCCTCTTTCTTCCTTCATTTTTTTTTGGTGCCATCTCTTGGCACAAAACTCTGCCAACCAACTGTGGGAAACCCTGGTGGAGAAGGGGCCTCTGGCTACAGAGCCCAGGGGACACCTTCAGGCTGACCTGAGTTGGAGTGTGTTACAGGGCATCTTGGCGCTTGGGCTGCACTCCTCACAGCGGGGGCTGCTAGTGCCTGCCACCCAGGCAGCGAGCTGTGCTGTGGGTAAAAATAGGCTGTACAAGCGGAGAGTGTTAGAACTGCCACCCCAGACAGTTCTCAGCATAAACAAAGCAGCATATGGTGAGGCCCGAGTTGATGGGGATGGGCAGGAAGGGAGGGGAAGTGTGCAGAGGGAATCAGGGAGAAGGAGGAAGGAAGCAGGACAGGCAAGTCAATGAACTCTGGGTTCAGGCTACCCGAGCTGCCATCCACATTCTTTTGTGTGATTGGAGACTATTAGGGCTGGGTGACCCCGCCTTGCCCATTTTACAGGTGCAGACACAGAGGTTCAGTGAGAAGCATGGCTGCAGAAGCCAGAAGGAGGCCCAAGTCTAGCAGTTCTTCCATTCCTGAATGCCTAAGTGGGTTCGAGGATGCAGGAAGCCAGAGGCAGGTGGCCAGGGCTGGCGTGGACATCAGGAGTATCAGGTCACTTCTGTCATGCGAAAGCACATGCAGAGAATGGATAAGCACTGTAAAAGGACACAACTGAAACACACAGACTGGGGCAGGTCTCTGGACACTCAGTACCTCTCCCCCAGAATTCCTCCAAGACCCTGAGAGAGCCTCTGAACAAGTCTGGCCCGGCTGACGGGGGCTGTAAGAAGCCCAATAATCCATTAACAAGACCCCTCTGGGGGGCTTGTGTTTGCAGTGCTGTGTAACTCCTGCTCTGACTCTCCTGCCCCACTTTAGAGATGGGAATCGCAGGGTGGTCATGGTGGGCTGGGTGTAGAAGGCAGGCCATTGAAAACTGAACCCAGGAGCCCAGGCACCCTGGATTTTTTTTTTTCCCTCTCTCTCTAACTCACTTTTCAGTAACGTGGGAGCTGTAAGATTCTTGGACTCTTATCAGTCACAAGACATGACCTCTGTGAAGACAGAGACTTCTATCTTCTGTTTTATAGGGTGTCATTCCAAGGCCCAGAAGATATTTCTAGACAGAGTAGGGACCAGGGACTCAATAAATAAATATTTGTGGCATGAATAAATGAATGTGCCTTGGCATTCAGTAACTAAGAATTCTAACCTCAGTTCCCCACCTCACCAGATGCCTCTTCTGGATCCTTGTTCTTTCATCAGGAAGTGGGATCATGGGACCTACCTTGTGGCAACATTGAGGAGATGAAATGAAATGGATGTGGAAGGGGTTCAGTAGAATGGTCAGTCCACAGTTATATTCTTGAGGCCAGTATCCTGGTCTCATCCCCATCATCTCTGTTGAAGAGACTTTTCACGGGTTTGGAGAAGGGACCCCATAATTAGTTAGGAAGGCTCATCAGGAGTTAAACCCATTGGTTAGTATTGTGTCCATTGTCCTTTATTTCTATAGACATCTCACAATCTGTGTTGTCTTTTCTATTTAACAGGGCTTCTTGGTAATGTCCTGGACCTCCTTTTCTCTTAAGATTTCTCACTTTTCCCTTGTTGACATGTAAGATTGACAGAAATTCAGCTGGCTCATTGGTACTCGTCACAAGAGAGGACCAGGAGGTCCAGCATTCCCAGAAGGCTCATATCTATCCAGACTATTCCCCAGAGCTTATGGATGGGTGGTAAGTGCCACAAGATGCAAAGAGCCACCTAAGAAAAGACCAGTGCCTGGGTGGAACCACTGGGGTCAAACACTACAGAATGGATCCAAGACAGCTCAAGGAAGACCTTCCCTCTTGCCTCCTGCCATAGCATGTCTACTGCTGGCTGGCTTTCATGCAAATGGTTTGGGGTGTTGATCAGGGAAGGGTTGTGTATCACTTAATTAGTGGAATCTTTTTTGTAGTCAGTGTTGTTGTGGTCTTGACTTATATAAGAATTGACCAAAATATGATCTTTCAGGATTAACACATGACATTCATTCTAATAGCAATAAAACATCCTATGATTCAGCAAGCTAAGTAATTTCTACCTTTCCTACCTGAGTCAGAACCCAAGACATCTTTCAAGAGGGTTGTGGTACTGGAAACACCAATGACACCCACTTGGACAGCAAATGATTTTCTGGTCTGTGGGAGAGTCATTTGTTGAACAAATATATCTAAAACTATATAAAAATTTTAAATTTTGATTAGTATCATGAATTACGAGCACAAAGTGCTATAAAAGAAAATTACAAGGGAAAAAATTTAGATGTAGTTCTCTTGAAGAGCTTCTTTGAGGAAGTGACATTTTAGCTGAGACCTAAGGGATAAAAAAGTAGCCAAGGGAAGAATGGGGGTGGAGTGCGTGCTGGGCAGGTGAGTGTGAGTGTTCCTGGCCCAAGGTGAGAAAGAGCTTGCTGTCTGAGCATTAAAAAAAGGACGGCTTATCGCATGGAGCACTAGGTGCGGTGCAAAACAATGAATCTTGGAACACTAAAAAAGTAAAATTAAATTAAAAAAAAAAAGAGGACTGCTTTTCAGAGAAAAGTCCCAGGCCCTTGTATATATTAGCACTGTGGCTATCTCATGCTTACCTACTGGAGGCTCAGGCTCTCATTCATCACAAAACCTTCCAAGAGCCCTGCCCCCACACTGCTGCATGCTCACTCACTAGCCTTTCTCCTTCAGCAGTGATATGTAATGAAGGAGCTTTCTTCACAACACCTGTGACTTGTGACCTTCAGAAGGTTGACTTTGGGACCATCCTGGTGTCAAAGAGAGATGCCACTTCCCTTTACTAACCTCAGCTATTGAGTGAAACAGTAGATTCTCATGTTGAGAGTTGTCACCCATCAGTATCTCCCTGGGTTTGGCAAGGTGTTTGGTACATATTAAAAAAAAAAACTGCAGAAACCAACTCTGTTGATTAAGGAAGGGGATGAGTTATCGTCTGAATGAAAAAGAAGTGCCTGAGCTCTTGAGAGAAAGAATAATTTGTCCATAGGGGATAGGACTTTCCTTTAAGAAGACACCCGATGTGTCATAAACCTCTGGAAGAGTTTCTGGTCTGGGCCGAAGCTGACACTTGAGCCCATGGAAAAAGACCTGTGGGAACCCAGGAGTGTCAGGAGGCAGATGGCTCCAGGTCGATTTGCAACAACCATAAAATGGCCCAGAGGAGGGCCTGCTGGTGGGGATGGACTCCATCTCGACAGCCAGGGATTTATATCCTTGCCTTCTGAGACCTGCACACATGTGCATGGCTCCCTGCTTAGGTCTTGGCTGGACCTTCATATAGATTGGATGCTGCCCTTCTGGCTTGGATTTTTCTGGAAGATGGCATCTACCGGTGGTCTCAACTGCAACATTGCAGCTCTGGTTTAGCTCTTTGTTCTGTTCTCCTTGACAAAAGAATTTGAATCCCCCATCTCGCCTTATGCTGGAACTGCCTGGTGGACAGAAGGGATTGGAGCACTGTGAAAAGAGCCCTATGTGGGGCTGGGAATTTGGAAAGGGTGTTCAATTCTCAGCTACACTAACTTTTCTTGGCCTAGTCCTGTTCAATGCTTGGTTCTCAGGCTTTCTATCTGTAAGGTGGATTCAATTTGTGGTGTTCCATCTTCTTCCTTCCGCCTTTCTTCCTAGCTGCTAGCTGTTCATTTTCTCTCTCTCTCTCTCTGTGCTCTTCAGTGTGGGGAATAGAAAACTCATTTTCTAAATCAGTATTTGTTGCATGAGTGAATTACTAAAATGAAGATTCATTTGGAATCTCAAATTATAAAACTGAAAAAAGAGAAGATTCTCTTATGTAGCAGGGATGGGGGCCTTGAGTTTTTGTCCCCCAAACAACCCCTGAGCCACTTGGGAAGACCCCTAGAACTCTGGGTACCACCATTTGAAAACAACTGGATGATACCTATTTTTTTGGCTTTAAAATTTGATGATCACTCACACTGTTGTGCTTTACTTAAAAATACCTTGACCGTCTCTGACCGTCTGTAAGTTCAACAAGGAAAGACAAGAATAGGACCAGTCAATCAACAAACTATCAGAATGTCAGAGCACCAGATCTGGACAAAGCCTTGGGGTCATCCAGCTTAGTCATGGTGCCCTCTGTGGTTGATTGGGAGAGGCTGACTCTGGGACATTGCAAGAATTCTGCAGTTATGGTGCAGGGGGAAAGAGTCAATTAATGATGTCTGCAGTAAGTGCAGGAGTGGGGAGTGGTGGTATGCATGCCATCTGTTTGCCACCCATCTGTCCATTAATACTCACGTAATAGTACATATTGGGAACCTAAGGCAAGAAGAACCGAGAGCATAATTGTAGCCCCCAGCTAGTAAGTGGTAGATCTAGGACTTAGCCCAAGTTTGTCTGGCTCTAGTTTTTCTATTTCAAAGCTCAGAAATGCCACAAGGCCCTGGTTGGAACTGTACTCTTTGGAACCATGCCTATGATTCTTTGAGTCCTCACTTCTAGTGTGGGTCTTCAGGATACCTGAGGCTGGGCTCACATTGCTGACCATTTTAACATCTGATCTCCTTTATTAGATCAGCCTCTGTCCTCTTTCCCTACCTTCTTGCTCAGAACCTCCAGGGACTTTTGGCTGCTGAATTGAGGCTTATCCTTTGGAGCCACACTTCCTGTTGCTGCTGTCTCTGGTTCTTTTGATACTGCCTGCTCATGACCTCCTCCCCTCCATTACCACACACTCCCCATTCCTCTTCAAGAAGAATGTGGGCTCCTGGAGCAGCTGGAACCCATTCCAGCAGCAGCCACTCACAAGCTGAGCAACCTTGGGGAAATCAGTTCACTTCTCTGAGTCTGTTTCCTCCTCTGCCAAATGGGCACAGTGATAGAATAATAGTGCCTATTCTAAGGATGACTGTAAAGATTTTGACATACTGTCTATAATGTGCTTTGGACAGGGTCAAGGAGTGATAGTTGACTGAGAAATGCCAATTACTATACTACTAATGATGATAATGCTAACTGGTAGAAACCACTTCTCTCAGGCATCATCATCACCATTTGGACACCAAGCTGCTGGCCTGTTCATATCTTCTTGTGATGATTATAAAGAATAATAGCAAAATGGTAGCTCATGGTAATTCTTCCCATTTATTGTTTACTATTTGCCAGTACTTTACATAGATCTATTTATCGATCTCTGTCTATCTATCTACGTATCAACCTATATATCTATCTGTCTATCTTCTTATACTTCTTATTCTCAACACCCCTGTGAGGGAGGTACCATCTTTCTTATTTTATGGGCAAAAGAGGGAGAGTGAGAGAGAGAGACTTAGAGAAGAGAAGCAATATGCTCAGGTCATATAGTTGGCACCTGGTCATGCTGGGGTGCTAGAACTTGCACTCCAATCCATCTATTGGTAAAGACTGGGCACTAGCCACCAGGCTACACTTTCTCCCAGTGCTGTACCCAGTGGCCTGGACTTCCTCCTAGCTCTTGCTCCTGGGTGAGTCCAAACCCTCATGCCAGCATTTCTCATTTTGCCATGCACTCGACATGGCGGACTTCCCACTTTCCAGTAATACAGAGGCTGAGGACAGGCAGCAGTTTAAAAGACCAGAGAGGTGAAGCAACTTTCCTGGCACCTCCGAGCCACCAAGTGGCCAATTATGGGCATCAGCTCTTTCTCCCTCTCTTTCCCTGGGTAGCCGCCACTAAGCCAACTGCCTTTCTTTGCCAATAGCTGACACACAGAAAGCCGCATATTGGGTCCTCCAAAATGTCACACAAACAGTCTGCATGGCACCCGGGTGCAAATAGCGGTGGGCTCCTGTGACATTAATAGTATTGTTTCCTGCCTGAGGAAAGCAGAGTCAGGGAAATGGCTGGGTGTTTTCAAAGGGCAAGGTAATTCGTGTGACCAACAATAACATTTACAGTTATTTAAGCTTAGATAAGGGTAATTAAATCTCACGCTTCATGGGCTAAGCTGATTGCCTGCAGGGGTCAAGGAGGCCCCCTCCCAGCTCAGCGTCCACAGAGTGATTACCAGGTGCATTGTGAGGCCTCACAGAGATCACGGCTTTCCTCGAAGGCACCAGAGAAGGCACAGCTTCTTTCTTAGCATCATGGAGGAGGGTAACCATGCTTCCAGTTCAGTGCCTGGCCACCCTGGAGAAAATCCAGGCTTTTAGTGGGACAGCTCTGGATTTGAATTCTGGCCCTAAGTACTGGGTGACCTTACAAGTCACTGGACTTCTGTTAGAAGTCATGTCTTGTAGGTTGCTTGTAAAATGGACGAAGCACTTCATCACTGATGTATGATAAATAACGTGATAGAATATAGAATATAAATAACATAATAACATAAAGAACAACTAGCATGTTGGGGGGTCGTTTCTAGAAGCCAGACACTGTTCCAGGGAATTCTTACACAGGTTTGCAGTTCATTCTCTCATGGTCCTGCTGGGGCCATCCCCCTTAGACAGAAGACCATCTTCAGACTCGTCTCTATAGATGTGTGGCTTGCCCAGGATCCCATGCTATTTTTTAAATATTTTTTATTGACTTATTTTTTGAGCTATAAGTGGCATATAGCCAGCCAATCTGTAATTTGTCAATATTCCACTATGTATCATGTCAAATATGTAAGTTGAAGACATGCTACATGTTGGTTTGTTAGACTTACATGTTGCAGTTTGAAGAGCACCCTGGTGTTAGCTAACACTGCTGTTGCCTCACATAATTATCTTTTCTTTTCTGTTGTGAGAACATTGCAGATCTAGTCTCTTAGCAACTTTGAAGTGTGTAATGCAGTATTGTTGACTCTAATCACTATGCTGTGCATTATACCTCCAGGACTTATCTTCTAGCTGCAGGTATGTACCCCATGACCAACAAACCCCCGCTCCCCCTGTTCTAGAAGTCGGAGTGTAACAGGAAACAGATGACACACACTAATGGGAGTGACAAAGGAGAGGAGAGGCAGGGTCTCTTCATGAAAGCATTGGCAAGGAAGGTGGATAGTGAATCAGCCAGGCTATGGGGCAAGGGAAGGGAGCAGTTACCAGAACTTGAACAGAGTAGCCATGACCTAGGAGACAGGTGCTCTAAGGAGCTGTGGATTTGGCCACAAGGAAGGAACTTTTTGAGGGTGGTGTGGAACTGGGCTGGCGTTGGGGGAGGTGTTGATTACTCTGCCCTCACTGTCTTCCAATGCATAGGCTGAACCCATACTCAGTTGGACCAGAGAGGCCAGCTCCAAGGGCACAGAGCCAACTACAAGAAGGTGAGAAGGACATGAGGAAACAAACAAAAAATATCCAGTCCTCTGTCTGGAAGGTGACAGATCCTGCAGGCGTGCTGGGGAAGTCTCCATGCATGCTGCTCCAACCAGAGTGTATGCAGTTGGTGTTAAATAAATGGTAGCTGTTAAGTGTTTGTTTGAGTCTTTCCCCATTCCAGCAGAAGGAAAATACGTTATTGTCTCATATCAAGTGGAGACGGGAGGCTCTTCCCCACTTTGAGTTGAGAATAGGGACTTCTCGTTCCATAGGGGGAGGGGACATAAAGGAGATGGGAAATTGCCATCTTACCCCTGGCCAGATAGCCCACGCTGGCTATCATGTGAAGACTGGGTGGATTGGAGGGAAGGTGGGGAGAATAGCTGGGAAGCAAGAACCAGATGGGGGTTGTGGGGGTCCTGAGGCAGGGTAGAGGTGGTGAGTATGTGGACGAAGCCAAGAACTGTTTTTGGGGGTGCTGCCCAGATGCAGGGACAGGAGGAATCTGCAGTGGGTGAATGCATAGAAGTGGAACTACTTTATGCTCTGGGACCAGAAAAGAGCAGCATCAAGAAGTGGACCACCTTCTAGAAAAATGTGGGTGTTGGTGACCCACTCACTGGCTGATGCCCAGAGAAGTGGAAGCTGTCGAAGAGCGGCTAATTGTTTCAGGAGGATGGTAGAGTTAAGGGATCAATTTATAGAGACGAGTTTTCCAGCTCCGGCAGGTAGAGGCAATTCAGTCCAATTTATGTCTGGCGAAAATGGTCACTTAAGAGGAAAATATTTGCAGATCGGTATAAATTCAATCTTGCCCCTAATGCCAGCCCCAAGCTGAGGAGGAGGGGGATTTTCTTTGTTTCTTTCTTTTTCTAAAATCTCAGGGCACAGTCAGTACTGCTTCGGGGTGGAGAGGAAATTCTGTTGGCTTGCTTTCTTTCTTCATCTGCAAAATGGGAGAATTAGCTCTGTCCTCTCAAAGCCAGGGGCTGCTGCGAAGATCGAAAGAGTGGTTGAGAAGGCCCTTTGTGAACTGAGATGTGGTGTATTTGTCTGATGGATACGGGATTTAACTTTTGAAATTATTATGACATTGCACGCTGTAACAGAAAAAAAAATCAGTGAGCTTGATTTAAAATCTCCACTCTTTCACTTACTAGCTGTGTGTCTTTGGGCCCATTAATTTGTCTCTCTGAAACTCTATCATCTCATCTGTAAAATGGGCACAGCACCTTCATGTCAGGGCTATTATGTCATAGGAGCACCTATACCGAAACAGGTAAGACTCTCCAGCACATGGATGGCACAGAGTGTGCACACTGAGTGTGGCAACGATTAGCCGATTAATGAAACCAGGATAGGGTTCATTAAGGAAAGCCTCCTAAAGTAGCTGTTGTTCGCATCCTCTGAGCACTTGGATTTAGGATTGGCTGTAGGGAGGCTCTTTAAGGAACATTGAATGAGTTGGTTTGGGGAGGATGAAAGCTGTCACGGATGAGCAGAATCCAGGAAGGAGTGGAAGAGCAGAAAGTCAGACATTCTAGGGCAAGAGGCCAAAGGGAGAGTGGGCATGAAGATGGAAATGACTATTCCTTTGGGAGAAATGACATTCCTTTGGGAGAACAGCAGCACTGAATCTAGAACTTCTGGGCTGGGAAAGTCATTGAAATGATTGAGTCCACAAGTCAGAAGGTCAAACACACACACGGGGGCCAGTGGGGTGACCGGCATGAGTTAAGGTTGCTGAGTTGTCACGCAGGAGTGGCAAGGACTATGGTCACCCAGACAGTGCATGTTATACCTCCAAGTGTCCGTATTCTAATGTTACAAAACTCTGCGGACAAACAAAGCACATAGACCATTGGGTCACAAATGAGAGCCCTGATGTATCCAAACTTCACCTTCTAGAAAGCAAGAATAACACTCCAAGGGACAGGGACTTCCCAAGGTTAGTGGCTGGGGACTGGAAGGGCTGCTGAGAGAGGACAGGCTATTGGAGAATGGAGACTCCCCCCCCCCCCCCACCCAGTGGCGTCCTGGACAGTTTCAGCGAGAAGGAGACTTTTGGGTGGGGGCTAGGAGTTATCCTGTGTGAACTCCAGAAACCATTGGGGATTCAAAACTGCATGTCTGGTACCTGGTTCCTGTTTGAGCTTCACAGAAATAAGGTGTGTCTGTCCCCAACTGTAGGGGAAGAAAGGGGCTCAGAAACATGAAGGCACCTCCCTGTGGTCACACAGCCAGATGGGCGCATAGCTGAGATTCGGTCCCAGGCTGCTTGGATCCTATACTCTGGTTCTTGCTTCTGCCCTATGCTTGATCAAATGGCCTCCTGTTTTTGTGCAATCATCATATTATCTTCCTTCCCACCTTCACGTTCTCGGGCAGCAGACTCTCAGTGCTGTAAAAAGACTGGACCCAAACTATTCCCTTCACTCTGTTCCTGGTGGCTCCTGGCCGATGTACCAGCAGGTAGGGCACAGAGCGTGGGCCTCCCACTGACACTTTTAATGAAATAGAATGAGAGCGGAGGCCAGCGAGTCAGGTGCTGTTGGAAAGCTTACGTCACCATCAAAAATAGGCCCCAGGGCAGCGCGGCCCATGGGAAACTGTCGGGGCCCAGGTGGGGTTCTGAGCTTTCCAGAGCCTCGGTCCTCTTGTTCTTGGTCATTTTCATTTCTCTGGATGACAGTGAGCTCCAAGACAGTGTGATGTTTGCAGAGCTGCCTGCTGGTAGGCTGCAAATGTTTTAGAATTCCAGAAAGGCTTTTCTATTACCGGTTTCATGGTTTAAGACCCAGCCCTGCAGGAAGTGTCATTGAATCTTCTGACTCCAGCTTGCCTGGCTAGTCTCATCGCCCGCCAGCTCCTGCCCCCCCCCCCCATGCCCCACCCCACATACACACATGCACAAACACATCGCCCCACCCCTCACCCCCGTAACATGCACACATGTGCACACACTTATATACACATCCATATGCTCACACAGACCTATGCACACTCATATATACATGCTCCCTTGAATACACATACACCGACCCCTACACATGCATGGACACATCAAATTATACAAAGACATGCACACACACACCCATACATACACTTATACATAGCTATATACACATGCACACACGCACACCCACTCCACACATGTATCCACACACATGTATTATATACATATGTGCACACACATACACACAAACCCATACGTGCCCATGTACACACCAATAGAAATGTGCACACACATACACATGCACACATGTATGCCCATGTTCACGCATGCACACACACCCATAAATACGTGCATACACACTTATGCTTATACACATACACAAATGCACCTATACACCCATACACATTCCCACACACAAAAACACAGTGCATACTCATACACATATGTATACACACAAACACATGCACATGCACCCATATACCTAGACACACATTCATACCCATGCACACACACACACACACACACACACACACGTACAGAAACATCACTCAATCTCTAGTAAGAATAGATGTCTTTTTCTTCTTTCTGCATTCCGTGATTCAGAAAGCTGTATCACATTAGATTCATTCTTTGTCCTTCTCGGAGTCATCCACATAGTAGCCGTCTCTCAGTTGTTTCTGGAAGAAGCTTCTCCCTGGAGAGCAGACCCCTCTCACTGCCAGGGACATCTGCGGCAGCTGCCAACTGTGTGGCCCTAACAAGGTGACTCAGGATACCTGAAGGGCACTCCTTGCCCCTTCCTCCCCACTACAGGTGTGCACAGTGATCTGTTTGGAGGCAGAGTGGTTTTTTTTTGGGGGGGGTGGGGGTTGCTGATGTAGATGTTGAAGGAGAACCTTCTTCTTGCTCTGCAAGCATGTTAGCTCAGAGCTGCCCAGAGGTCTCATCCAGCCTGTGCAAGATACCTGTCCGAGAAGGAAGCTGACAAGAGTTGAGCTAGGTTGGAAGTAAGAGAGAAAGACCTACGGACATAACCTCCTTGGATCCAGCCATCCTAGAAGTCAGCTCTGTCCCTTAGACTTCCCAGTTGTATAAGTAAGTTGATTTCCCTGTTTTTTGCTGACAGTATTTTAAGACTTTGTGGTTACTTGTTGTTACTTGTAACTCTGAGTCCTCATGTTATGAACAACACAATGCTAACTGTTCGGTCTTTATGGTATCTTCTGGTCCTTGTAGAAGTTCCCCAGTGTGGATATTATGCCCATTTCAGTGACCAGGAAGGTGAAACTCAGCAAGGTAGCATCACTTATCCAAAGCCATCCCTCCCCCATCCCTCCTAATAGGCTCCATCATTTTAAAGGTTTTTGCCTGAAAGTGGCACGTGTCACTTCCACCCATGTTTCATTGGCTGAGGTGAATCCAGTCACCCTGCAGACTTCAAATAGGCAGAAAGAGCAGTGCTACCATGTACTTGGAAGGAGAACTGAGTATTTGTGGACGATGGCTTCAATGATTACCACATGTCACCGTGTCACAGGGTTCTCCACAGAGGAAGGACTTTGACTTTGTCTTATTCATCCCCAAAGCCCTGGACCCTAGACCAGGGGCTGCTAGGAAGAAAGGTTTGGAAGTGTGTGCTCAATGGACTACAGAGCTTATCATGTAGGACCAATTGTACCTATCTGTGACAAAATTCTCTAGAACACGGATTATCATTATCTCTGTACCCCCATTACCTGGCACAGTGCCTGACAGTGAGTAGATGCTCACTGAATATTCACCAAAGGCATGAGTATGGGATTGCTGATATGTGGTATCTGCTCACAGGGACTGCTGTTTCTTTTCATCTGGTTGGGTGCCATATGAAAGACTGGAGCAGGAAATCCAGAAATGAGAATGCATCAGGATAAGATTCCAAAGAGAGAAGGGACAGTGCATGCCAGCCTGGAGTGAAAGGAAAGACTTGGACAAGGTTAGTGGGAACCAAACCAAATACCAGGAGATTCCAAGATGATGTTGGGCTGAGTTTAGAAATCAGTTTCCTCTTTCCAGATTGGAGATGGTAGAGAATGAGACATGATCCAGGGAACCCAGAAGATATGTGAAAACTGAAGCTATTATATAGGAGGAGAGCTTGTTTACTTTTTACTTGCTCCAAGGTATGTCTTTCTTCTTTCCGATTGGAACAGTAGTCTCTCTGCATGTGAGAAAAATGTCTCAAGCTTCATCAGTACTGGATTTACTCCTGGATTGTAAGCTCCCTCAGGGCTGCCACTGTCTTCTTTATCAATTCCACATCAGTATCACAGCACAGGACCTTGCATACACTAGTAACGGAGTAAATGTTAGTTGGTTTGTGCATACCAATGTGCACATGTGAATCCACAGAAAACAGGAGACTATTCCCAGCCAAGTCAAGTCAGAAGATTCTGAGCAGCAGCTAAAACAGAGTCCTCACAGAAATATTATTATGAGACAGAAACACTGCTCACTCCCCATTATCCTCAGGAAGTAGGTGGTTCTCTGGAGTAGGGGTAGTTAGACAAATATGGGCTAAACTATTCAAACACAGAGAATTTTTTAAAAAAGTATTTATTAAGAAGGAAAGAGAATGCACAGTCACATGCAGGGTAAGGTAGAGAGGGAGGGAGAGAGAAGCAGACTCCCTGCTGAGCGTGGAGACTGATGTAGGTCTAGATCCCTAGAGCCTGAGATCATGACCTGAGCTGAAATCAAGAGTAAGATGCTCAACTGACTGAGCCACCCAGACTCCCCAAACACAGGGAATTTTAGAAGGTAGGAAGAGAGGGAGGGAGGAAAGAAAAAGAGAAAGGGGAAAGAAGGAAAGAAAGAAGGGAGGGAGGAAGGAAGGAAAGCAAGCCGGAGGGAGGGAGAAAGGAAGAAAGAGGAAGAAACAAACAAACAAGCAAACAAAAAAACCAGACCACCCGGTGGGGTATCATCTAACCAGATCACGTAATTCCCCTATTTGTAAGCAGTCCCTTGACTCTACCATTTTGAGAACACTCAGTGTTGCCCCTACGATCATCCCATACTGCATGATGTCACCACAAGGCAACACTCTTGGGGACACTGGCATATGCAGGGCCACTAGACCCTGCACTAGACCTCTGTGCTTTGTGAGTTCACTGGGCTGATGTTTACCATCCTCTGCTTTTACCGTCCTCTCTTAAGTCAGATTGTTAGCTATAAACATTGGGGTACAGATGGCCCTTCTTTTCACTACATCACGGTCGCCAAACTGTGGAAAGAATCAAGATGCCCTTCAACAGACGAATGGATAAGGAAGATGTGGTCCATATACACTATGGAGTATTATGCCTCCATCAGAAAGGATGAATACCCAACTTTTGTATCAACATGGACAGGACTGGAAGATACTATGCTGAGTGAAATAACTCAAGCAGAGAGAGTCAATTATCATATGGTTTCACTTATTTGTGGAGCATAGCAAATAACATGGAGAACATAGGGAGATGGAGAGGAGAAGGGAGTTGAGGGAAATTGGAAGGGGAGGTGAACCATGAGAGACTATGGACTCTGAAAAACAACCTGAGGGTTTTAAAGGGGCGGGGGGTGGGAGGTTGGGGGAGCCAGGTGGTGGGTATTATGGAGGGCATGTATTGCATGGAGCACTGGGTGTGGTGCAAAAACAATGAATACTGTTACGATGAAAAGAAATAATAAAAAAAAAGTCAGATTGTTAGCTATTATGTCATTTCACATGGGTGTCCAGGTCCTTGCCTACTAGTCATCTCCCAGGACTTCATAAATGAGATAAGTAAGCCTTAACATTCATTTGAATGAACACATAGTGAGCACCCCTATTTTTCAGACAATGTGCAGAATGTAATTTAGAAGGTATGAGGTCTCTTCTGGGGCAGCACAACGCTGATGTTAAAAATATGGGTTGTATCTGATGCTTGGGGCACAGCCTTTGTTCTGTCTTTTAGTCACTGGGTGACCTCTGGTGTATTAACAGCCCTCTTTAAGATACAATTCACATGGTCATAAATTGGAGATAATGACAGTGCCTACCTCAGAGGTTTGATGGGGAGGATTAATCGTAGGATGATTGGAACTGTTGGATATTGTTTTCTGTGTAAGTAGCTTAGCGTCAGGAACAGGAGATAAGACTCATAGATAAAGTATGCATGGGAAGGTCACTTCTTGATGGGGAGGGTGGTGCCTCAGGGAAGAAGCAATGAGACGGAGGCTTGAGGAGCCAGGAGGATGCTTGGAAGGGAGGAGAAAGATGATCCATGCAGAAAGAACACGGGGTGGTAGAGAATTTGGAGATGAAGGGGCTTGTCCAGGGAACAGATGGCCCTGGGTATTGAAACAGCACAAGATAAGGTGAGAAATACAAGCTGAGTATAGACCAGGGGTTCGCAAACTATGGCCCGAGGGCCATGTTGGCCCACTGCTTGTTTTCATATAGCTGGAGAGCCAAACATGTTTTCTTTTTCATTTTTAAATGGTTGGAAAAAGAAAAGAGGAAGGCTATTTTGTGATACATGAAAATGATATGAAATAGAAGTCTCCATGCCCACAAATTAAGTTTTATTGGAATATTGTCACTCTGTTTCATTTATGTATTATGTATGGCTGCTTTCTGGTGACAAAGGCAGAGTTGAGAAAGACACTCTAGGGCAGGCAAAGCTTAAAATATATTTACCATTTTGCCCTTTATGGAAAAAGTTTACTGATCCCTGGTCTAGACGCTCAAGCGACTTGAATGTTTAACTGAGGAATTAGACCTTAACCTGTAGGCACCAGGGAGACAGAGAGCTGGGGAAATGGCAGGAGCAGGGATGAAAATGTCACCCTTCCAGATTATCAGGGGCTCTCCACACCCCCAGAAAGCTCCCATCTCTTCTGTGACGTCCTCCAAACGTGCACTTCCCCCAAACGTCCATCTTTGGAAGAGACAAACGCATTCTTCTCCCTTTCCGTGTTTGGATTTTTTTTTTTTAAGAATATTCAAATGGGCTTTCTACCTTCCATACTAAGTGCAGAGAGCTCTGGCCCCATGCTGATCAGACCGGGCGCCATTCCGTAAATCATTTTGTGCAATTTCGTGTTCTCTCTCTCTGAAAGAAGGAGAATTAGTTTGATAGATTAAAGCCGTTTCCTTATTGGAATGGGCGTCTTGTCTCTTTCTTTCAGTGCTCGTCCACTGTCTCTTGATGCCTCCCAGGTAGGGAGGCCCTAATTTCCCGGAGTCGCTCTTGGTGAAGCAATTTCCTCTCTCTGCCAGCCCTACGGGGTCTCATTTGTCGAATGAGGGGGACTCTGGCTAGGGTGGAAAATGGAAGAGACAAGAAGGTGACCCGCTCCTTTCTGCTGTGGTTCTATGTTGTAAAATATTTCCAACTTAGAGGCAGATGCCCCTGGTTGTTGGTCAAGGGGGTTTCTTTTAACTTTGGCCTTTGCAAGGGCTGTAGAAGGACATATGGAGACTAATTGGGCCCCCACTGTGGGATAAACGGGACATGGGGCTCAGTGAATTCAAAATGAAATGGCTACATTTACAACCCCACATTATGTACAGGCATCACATGAGTAAACACCTGGTTTTAATGGCTAATTCCTCCTTACGAGGATTTTGGTGAACTTAGTAGTGCTTATACTTTGGCGTTTTAAGGAATTGCCTAGGGAGTGTGTTAAAATGCAGATTCCTGGCCCCCACCTCCTGGGATTCCGCTTTGGTAGGTCTTAGGTCACACTCAGGAATCTGTATTTTTAACAAAATCCTTGGATGATTCTGAAGCTTGGTGGTCCCAGGACACCCCTTGAGAAATGCTGTCTTAAGATAACATCTTGCCCTGGTGATTTTCCTAAGCTGGCATGAGATACCACCACTCCAAGTACCTAACACACAGAGGCCGCATGACCAACAGGGACAATGGGCATCCCTGGTGTAAGATTTCCCATTATCTTGGTCATTATTGGGATTTTTTATTGCTTCATGTCTAATCCACGTGGTGTGCATTTATAGCCTGTGCTGATTCATACTGGATTCATGATGAACTTTTGGGGACTTCTGTTTCCTCCTGCATAGAACGGAAAGATAAATCCCTAGCTGCCTGAGACTATCTGCGGTTATACTAAATGCTAGGGATTCTCAAGCAATCAACTTGCAGGTCCATTGCTTTGCTCCAGCTCCTAATTACATTTGCATAAATCCATGGAGGCAATTTTAGAGGGGCCTCTTTCCAAGGCTCCGTGGTCTTCCTATGGAATTCTTTGCCTGGTGATGCTCTCTGCTATTATAGGAGCTGGTTTTTGGACCCCCACAATGAAATACATACAGTGTCATTCATTGCCGTCTGCTGTAAGAGGTGGGCTGGAAAGAAGTCTGTGTCAGGAGTCAGGAAAGCTGGGTCTGCCCAGACGTTATATCTAGTACCACACCTAGCTTCTATCAACATGGGGGCACAAATAACACACACTTTTCTTTTTCTTTTCATATTGATTTCTATTCATACTGGTTTTTTAAATTTTTTCTATTGATACTGTTTCTATTCATACCACTCAGCATGGCAAAACTATATTCCTAATGGAAATCACTAGAGCTGGATTTCAATATCACCTGGGCACATTGTTATACCTTTTATACTCACCTAACTTCCAACTGTTGCAACGACCACTTCATCCAATCAGTGACTCCCAAATGGAGAACAGTCACTCTCCCTGAAGCTTCCCTTAAGAATGTAACTTTTCCAAGGAGTGTTCAGAGTTAAGATGTTCTTTTTAGAACTTTTAA
Organism: Enhydra lutris kenyoni; assembly: GCF_002288905.1. NCBI lineage: Eukaryota > Metazoa > Chordata > Mammalia > Carnivora > Mustelidae > Enhydra > Enhydra lutris. The sequence continues at coordinate 25,728,500 of NW_019154097.1, read as the reverse complement.
GTCCTTGGAACTTTGTGTTAAGAGTTTTTTATTCTTTAAAAAAAAAAAAGGTTCTTTATTCTTGAAGGAGATCATCTAGGGCTACCACACTACTGTGTATTGAATATTGTTCTGGGCATCAGGGCTGGAAAAATGAACAGGTGGTGTCTCCGGTTTTGAGAAACCAATAGAATGGTGAGAAAGATAGATCTAAAAAATAAAACAAAAAAATCCCAGAAGTGTTATGGGTTAAACTAAAGGTTTATGCAAAATATATGGGGACATGAAAATTAGCAGAAAGGTTGAGGGCCTGGGGAAAGGAGTGGATGGAAAAGCCATCCAGGGGAGATGTGTTCTGGAAGCAGGCTTGGGGAAGAGGAGGAGCTCCTGCATGAGCTCTGGGACTCAGGGAGAGTCCAGAAATGAGCATGAGCACATGCAAAGGCCCTGAGGCAAGACATTCACTTACTCATTTGCTCAATCATTCAAAAAAAAAAAAAAAAAGAAAGAAAGAAAAGAAAAGAAAGCAACTTTTAAGGGATCTAACTAGTTCAGGCACAACGTCATGGGTTTGCATGAAGATAAATTGATGGCATATTTGGGGAAAGAGGATGAATCTTATTTTCATAGTAGGGGATGCTTACAAAATACAAATCTGGAAAAGTATTTTAGGGCTATGGCATAGAATTTTACAAACCAGTAGAAGATATTTTTGGGCAAGATAGAGACCCCACAGTGTGTAAGAAAAGAGGGACTCAATCCACAGAGTGCAATGGGTACACATAGAGAGGATCCTAAGAGATAAAGCTATAGATAAATACGATCTCTGACTTCCTAAAGCCTCACCCTCACCCTGCCCTTGTCAACCAAAGACCACTCTCTAAAGCAACCACTTCACCTTAGGTCCGAAAGCTTCCCAGGAGCCTGGAGTCACATCAGCCTTCCTTTGATGTCTTTGCTATGATTGATAATTTGTACCAAATTCATTTTGGGAGGTTGTTTTTCTTCCCTGACATACATCACAGGATATTTTTATAGTTTGATGAGTCTAACACATCTGTGTAATCACACAGTTTCCAGAAATCCAGATGTTCCCCAGAGCACCTCTGGCTCCCGCACTCTTGCAAACATTTGCTGTAAACACCAAAGGCTATTTGTTGGTTTTAATGTTCTAGCTCATCTCATTACCCCGTGAAGGTGAAAGATTGAAGCCAGATAGTGTTGCCAGTAAATGTTTTCGTCCCTAATGCATCTATTTCTAGCGACTGATTAGTATGCGGCAGGGCCCACAGACCGATGCTGTCTAAATGGCCAATCGCATTCCGCCTGCTGTGGTACAGAGAAGGAAGTCGGGCCGGTGTGCAGAGCCCCTTCTGGTTTTTGGCCTGAGGTCTTCAGCTGAACAGAGTGCCCAGCCAGCTGAGATGAGACAGGGAAAAACAAGGGACGTTTATCAAGTCCCATATCACTGGTTACTGGGATGACTTTTAAAAAGTGAATGAGTTTGGGGTGTCTGGGTGGCTCAGAGGGTAAGCCTCTGCCTTCAGCTCAGGTCATGATCCCAGAGTCCTGGGATCGAGTCCCGCATCGGGATCCTTGCTCAGCTGGGAGCCTGACTCTCCCTCTGCCTGCTGGTCCCCTTGCTTGAGCTCTCTCTCTGACAAAAATAAACAAATAAAAAAAATCTTTAAAAAGTGAATGAGTTTAAGTATTTGTTCACAATCACCTAAAATATGGACAAATCTTAACAAAAGGTAGCTATAATCATTATTAACACAACCATCAGTCCATAATGGAAGACGTGTTCACCTGTCTTTAAGAAGCTCTGTGGTAGTGGAATTTAACTGCAAAGTTGGGGAGAGAGAACTAAAATGGGAGTCAGGGATTCAGACTAGAGTCTCTTATAGTCTCTTATGCTCTTAGGCAAGTCTTCCCCTTCTATAGATAACCAGGTTGTTCATTTGTGAAGGGAACACATTACTTCAGATGATACCTAAGGCCCTCCCAGTTCCAATGCAGCTGTGTCTCTCATCCTAAGGGACTGGTGCATGGAAAGCAAGAGGGAGCATCTTTAACCCAAGAGGCTGCTAACTGATCCCTCTGGAATGGAGAGTGTAGCTACCTTTGCTTTGGAGAGTTTTAAACAGCAGACAGGAGATCGTTTTAAGTGAAGACCCTTCCCCCTCTCTGTTCCTTCTGGTGGAAGTCCCCTTCAAACCCCCATCTCAGTTTTCAACCCCCCCCATCTCAGTTGAGTTCTTATACCTCAATGAGGCCTTTCTCTGATCCTGCCCAGTGGCCCTCACCAATGGGATAAATTAAGATCCCTCTGTTTTTATGTCTCCCAGCATCACCGATTGAGACTATATATTTTGTAATTATTTGATTCATGTTCATCTCTCCCATTGCACTGAAATCTCTCCCTCTCCATAAGAGTCTGGACCAGGTCTATTTTGACCATCACCATTTTACCCATACCTGAATGTGTGGATAAATAAATGAATGAAGTATTGCCTGTGGGAAGGGAAATGGGTTAGACATCCTCTTTCTGGGGTCTTGGAGCCCCAGGGTCCTTTACAGAATAAATATGGGGGATACAAAGTGTTGGGCAAATACAAACACTGGCCAAAAAATCAGAAAAGAAACACTTAATATCAAGGACAACATCCAACTTTGGAGAAAGAATGGACAGCAAAAGGAGCCGAATGAATGTATTGTTAAAGAGAAAACAAAAAAGAACAAAAGCAAATGCAGGGCAAAAAGTTTGAGTGTGGGAAGGACAGGGATGATTTTCTTACAGGAGCCTGAAGATCAAGGATGGCACCAAACACATTAAATATTTCACAATGATTATCAACTTATTAAGACAGAAAGATTGATTCATTCTTATGTTCTGGAGAGAGACTTGTGAGAAGCAATAACCCATCTCAAGCACAATAAGCTCGCCTTAATCAGAACAGATAAAGTTTAGAGGATTGAGGGAGATTAATTGATGAAAGAATGAGTCCCTGGGGTTGTGTGGGGAGGCAGAGTGGTGAAGGGGAGGAAAGGAGGAGGGAGTCCTGCAGATTTGGGCTGAAGACTTGCTCATCCCTCGGCAGCTGGGTGACCTTGGGCAAGTCCCCTTCTCTCTCCCAATCTCAGTTTCCTTTCGTTTAGAACAAAGGTTGATAAATGAGGACCCATACCAAATCCAGTCCCTCACTTGTTCATTTTTTTTAAATAAAGTTTTATTGAAACATCCCTTGTCAATGCTTGCTTTTGTGTTACAATGATGGGGTCATTGCAACAAAAAGACCATGTCCCCAAAGCCAAAAATCTTTACAATATGATTTTACAAAAGAAGTTTGATGACTCCTGCTCTAGAAAGATGTAAGTTACAACCATTTCACAGGCTTGTTCTGATATTCATTCACTGGGTGTCTGACATGAGAAGGTGCTCAATAAATGTTGGTGGTGTTTGGTCACATCAATGAATCAATGAATGATGAATCAATGAATCAATGAATGAATGCATGAGTGGCATGATGTACTAGAATGGTAAAGACAGATGCGGTGTCAGATCTCTGCCTAACTCCCTAAAAGCTGTGTGATCTCAGGCAAATTACACCCTCTCTTTCACTTCTCTATCTTCTATAAATTGGATACAACAAAATCTAACTTGCAAATGGTAGCTGATAAATGAAATACAGTGTGAGTACTTTGAACATAAACCCTCAAAATGTCTTGTTCAATTAAAAGCCTAGAGGAGGTAAAAATAACTGCCATTGGTCAGTCATTGCTTCAGAGGCAATACAGTCTCAAGGAAGTTGTTGGGAGTTCTCAGCCAAGCTTCAGCAACTACCTCCACTAGTTTCCGACTTGGAATCATGGTTCAAATGGAGCCATCACTTGAGTCCTAGCACCTGCCTGCACTTAAGAATGAATGAATGAGTTGTGGCTAGGACTCTCTGTTGGGTAAAGTTATACTCTCCAGTCCTTTGGGATCATCTCTGAGGTCACCTCTAATACTTCTTGTTTCAGGACAGTAACTTGGTCCTTTCTACCCTGTTTGGGCTGGAAGAAATGCTGGGGCCATAAACTGGAGGATACTCCTACAGGTCTTTCCGAGTGTTATAGTTGGTGGTTCTCAATACTGCTGACACACTGAAATCAACTGAGGGCCTATAAGTATATGTACATGTCCCGCATCAAAGAAATGAAATTAGAATTTCTGGGGCGGTGGGCTCAGGCATCAAACACCTTTTAAAAACTTCCCAAGGAATTTTCTAGAAGCTATGGTTTAGCCTTCATAGATTGGACCCTGAGGCCTCTTTGGGTGGTTTCTGGACAGTCTGCGGCATGCATGAGATAGGAACTTGGCTCATACACTTAACTGGACTTTGATCATCTTCTTAACTGAGCTAGAAGGATTTTGGCAGGAATAGTCTGAAGTTGGATTTGGGGTCTCAGGGAAGCCCAGTGGTTCATCAAACATCAAGAACCCAAAGGTCTGATCCTGAGGGTAAGAGGAGTTGATCTTGAGTTAAAAGGATACCTTTTTAGGGCCCAAACTTACTGCTGGGGGTGGAAGCAGAGTCTTCCTGAGTTCTTTAGAGCCTAAGGACAATGACAACCTCTTAATCTTAACCTTAACTTCTTCCCCAATAGATCCCCAAGGCCATGAAAAACATCTGGGTCCATGTAACTAGTTTAAGAAAGGGCAGGTGAATCTGTATCACTGAGTTCAAGAGGCTCATGGTTACCTGCCTTGGAGCAAGACTGTGTGACAGAAGTGAGGGTTTAGGGCATCCGAGTCCTATGCGAATAGAAACAGAAGGGAAGCTTCCATGGGAAATAGGCTCTGTCTCCCAGGGGAGGCCCAAAGGCATGTGATCAATTTGGATGCATTGGCTAAGTTGGTTTTTAGGGGTCTCTAAGTCTCAGCCCAAGACTGAGCTAGATTGCCCAAGATCCAGGCTATACTAGGCAAGGATGGGAAATGAACTTGATATTTTAGCATGAATCTAACCAGTGGGTTGTGACTGCCTAGCCACTGTGTTAAGAAGGATTCTGATGTCATGTCTGGCTTGATGGGGAAAAGCACCATGATTCATTAGTTGGCTGTTATGCGTATGAGAGAAAGGAGTGGCTTATCAGTGACATGGCAGGAAGATAGTGTGTGGGAAGATTAGGAGGCATGAGAGAAGTTCCAGGACAGAAAAAGCTGGGGCCAAATAGTAGACCCTTAAATGCCAGGATGGAGAATTTGGATTCAAAATTTTTATTTTTTATTCTGAGAGATTCTGTTATGCCTTCTAAACAGAAGTCTAATGTCGTCAGACTGAAATTTTGGAAGTACCTCTTGACTGCAGTAAGAAAGGTAGCTTAGAGGAGGTGGTGGTGTCCCTGGGTGGGGAATAAGGAGACCAGTGGAATCCAAAGTGAAAGACTTGAGATTAAAAAGTTGATGTTCTTCTGACAATATGTGAGTGCATCCTATGACCCAGGCATTGGGTCTGGTTCTCATTGTTCAATGCAGAGTAAGACAGGCATGGCTCCACATCTTCAGGAGATCTTGGCTGGGAAGCATATCACTCTCTGTCTGCTAGCTGGGGGCCCAGGAAAGCCCAGGGTGTCTTCCAAGTCCACATCTGAAGGCCTGAGAAGCAGGGTAGCCAAGGGTGGTAGTCCCAGCCTGAGTCCAAAGGACCAAGAACCAGGAGCACCCGTGTAAGAGCTCAGAAGATGGGTGTCCCAATTCAAGCCCTTCTTCCACCCTTTTGTTCTGTCCAGGCCTTCAACAGATTGGATGATATCCTTTGCATTGGTGAAAGCCATTTTTATTTCCTCAATCTATCCAATCAAGTACTAATTTCTTCCAGAGGAACCTCCCCCTCCCACCGCAAAGACATACCCAGAAATAATGTCTTAACAGTTGTCTGGGCATTCCTTAGCCCAGTCAAACTGACATACAAAATTCACCATCGTATCTTGTTACTGCACATTGTTTGTCCAGAAGTTTGGGTGATGGGTCTCCCCATCTCAAGCCATTCTTGCTGAAAGGGGAGTGACAAGTTTCACTTAATTGGACTTTGATCAACAATGGGAGATGCTGCAAAAAGACCCCCAACTTTACTGAGTGATTTTTAAGTGCCAGGAACCATGCTATGCAGTTCTCATAAGCTTTTCTATTTAATCCTTAAAAGAGCCTGATGAGTTAGGATTATTTTACCAGTCTCATCTTGAGGCTACTGGAACCAGAGCACAGTCCAGAGATGTGAGGTCGCTTGTCTAAAATCGCACAGCCGGTAAGCAGAGGACCTGGGATTCTAATCCCATTCAAGCCAGGCTCAAACCCACAAGTGTTCACCATGACACCACACTTCTATCCCTGTAATCAGCTACCCTGCGGGTCCTCTATGTTAACTAGGCCAGCAGGCGATCTGATGCCACAGGGGCACTGCACTCTGATTGTTTCTCGTTAGTAGTTGTCTTCTCTCTCTCTCTGTGGGCCTTGGTTACATAATACCTGAAAATATTAAATTAGTTTTCCTTTACAGGAAATTATGTTCCATTAGGGCCACTGACATAGCTATTTTGAGACCTCCAGGAGAGTTGTGTGCTTTTTGGAAATGTCTGACAAATCTGATTGCTCTCCGGCAAAGGGTTCTCTGAAGACCTTGTGGCTGGTGGAGTAATTAGGCATTAAGTGGCTTTAATAATAGAAAGAGGAGGCCCAGACAAGAGGGTTCCACCTGTGATCATCAGAGCTGCTTTAGGTCCCACTTCCAGTGGAGGAAAGAAAGGGGGCGGAGGCATGCTGTGATCTGCAACATTATCCCATGATGTCACCTCCCAGTCATCACTGGGCATCCAGAGGGGACGGCCCTGGGGAGGAGACACAGCCAAGGGACCTCCTCTTCTCCATGTCCTTCTTCTAGGGGGCGCTGCAACCAATTGCCATGGGATCCTGCTCCGCTTGAGTCTTGCCCTGGAACAAATGCCTACCCAAGTACAGGTCCAGTCCTCCTTAGTTTGCCATCAAAATCCTGCAAGATGTAGCTTCTGTGTAATTTTTTAGAATGCTTTTTTACAGGAAGCTAGTAACTCTTTTGATTTCCCATTCCTCCCCAGTGTTTGACCTGTAATTTGCCCACGCCCTGGTCTTGCCTGTCATGCTTCTTTCACCCAGAAGAACCTCCTCCTATCTCCATATTTTGGAATCCTACCTGGAGTTCAAGCCTCAGCTTCAAGACCACCTCTTCCAGGAAACTTTCTTAAAATTCTCCTGCCAAAGAAACCTCTCTCTCCCCTTTTCATGCCCATGTCACTTTTTAGAATCTTATTACTTTTCTTCTTATATTATAATTATTTTAAACAAATCTCATCTTTCTTGTTATATAGGAAATTCTTCAAACGGAAGGGTTACATTTCATACCTCCCACCCCATCTAATTTTCCTAGCTCCTCTTACAAAGTTCTGCACGCAGTAGGTATTTAATAAATACATGATGTACACATCTGCCACTGTGATGATAGAAAACGTAACTAGAGACTGAAGTCCCATGGCCTTCTGCCTACCCATTCATTCTCTTTCTAGTGACATTTCTAATCCACCCCTCAACCTTCCTGAGCTCTCATGCATGATATCTCTTGTCCCAATATGGTATTGATGCACGTGGGGGAGTGCGATGTTAAAACCCAGGACATGGAAATGTTTTGGGCACAAGCCTTAAGACACAGATCCATAAGAAAGCATTCGTTTTCTTAAAGGGGAGGTGTATTTCCATCTTCAGCTGGATTTGATATTTGGTATGGGGAAAAGGGTGAAAAGGGCACCGATGTTTCTTACTTGCCCCATTTCCTAAGGCACTAATCCACCTTCCCAGCCTCATTTCCCATCATGCGAAACCTACCCTGTGATCTAGGTACACCAAACAATGCACTCATCCAGCAGCATACGGTGGGGGGAGGGGGCTGGTGATGCCATTCTCTGGTTCCCATCTCCCTCCAGGATGCACTCAATTAAAGAAAACACAAAGATTCAGCTCAGAAAGAAAACCAGTATCAGAATTCACTACTGGTACAGATGCACTTGATCTCCTTTCTTGAATTTTGACTATGGAATTCATCCACCCAGGGGCAGATGGACAAGCTGGCCCAGCAAACAGAAACTCACTTGAAGCTGCAGGACCAAGCCTGTGTGACCAGCACCCACCATTTCTGGGCAGAGACAGGTGAAGGAATCCCCAAGAGAGCTATCTTTACTCATGCCTGGAAGATACCATTCTTTCTGGCTCTTCCCTTTTATCTTTCCACATACATTAGCCCTTTTGATGACAGGGAGAGCTGTTCTTCAGGCTCACCAATGAAATTCATTACTCCTTCCATGGAGACAGAGGAGGATGGGATGGGACAGAGGAACCTGAGATGTCCTCAGTTCTAGAAACCTCTGTTTCTCTATAGATCTGCCACAGCAGAGATTCTAGTGATTTTTCCCTGACATATATTGTGTATCCACCTGTCATCATGACTTTGCCCAGGCTGAACCCTTTTTCCGGAGTGTCCCTCCCTCCTATCTCCAGCTGACAAGGTCTTACTCAAATGCTGCCTCTTTCTGGAGGTCTTCCTATCTCTGTCTCCATTATTCCCCAGTGGTATTCAATAACCTCTTCTGGGCTTCCTATATCACAGCACTGACCATGTCCTGCTGGTGTTCTGGAGACACATGATGTATCTCTTTTCCTCCTCTCCATTTCTACCCCTGCTCCTGCATTGCAATCTCCACAATGGACCACGCCTATAACTCTAATGTCTACCTTGAGCCTGGCAAAAGATTGGTGATCACAAATGCTGATTGAATCTGCTCAGAGAATCAGCTGTCTGGTGGTGTAGGGCCAAGTACTGTGATGTCTAACCAAGTACTGTGATGTCTAATTGGCTCAAACATGGTCCTCTCTCGTTGATGAGACCAGGTTCCTTCTTGGCAACCCAGTTCCCACTTGGAGACTCTCAAGCGTGTGATGCTGGAGGAGCTACTGCTCTGGACCAGCATGTGAAGACCTATCTCACAGTGGCTTGCCCAGCATCTCCCCTGGCTTTACTCAGGGCTGACTTTCCTCCAGTGATATTCTGCTCTTATCCTCTCTCACAGGTCAGTGGGTGGCCCTGTGTCCTCCAGAGGACATGTCTGTGGCACAGATTCTGAGCATCCCCTTGTTCTCTAATAACACATGTGGTGAAATAACTTGAAAAAGAAAAAAAAAAAAACCCATGAACAAACACAAACAGCAGAAACAGAATCGTAAGGGCAGAGAGTAAACTGCTGGTGGCCAGAAGGGAGGGAATGGGGCAGATGGGCAAAATAAGTAAAAGGGATTCAGAAGTAAAACTCCCAGTTATAAAAAAAAACAAGTCACAGAGATGAAAAAATACAGGATGAGAAATATGGTCAATGATATTGTCATAATGTCGTACGGTGACAGATGGTGAATATGTTTACTGTATGAGCACAGCTTAATGTATGGAATTGTCGAGTCACTAAGTTGCACACCTGAAACTGAAAGAACTTTCTATGTCAATTGCACTTCAATAAAAAGAAAATGAGAAAGGGGGGGATGTTGATCCAGTGGTTGGGAACACAAAGATTATATTAAATGATTTATGAAAAGTGCTTAGCTCAGCTCATAGTAAGAAGACTCTCAGTAAGTGGTAGCTACTATTACCATCATTATCACCAGAGAGGGGAATGATGTACTCAAGGTCACACAGCTGGTTAATGTCAGAGCTGGACCTGGAATTTGAATCCGGAATTTTAGGCTTTAGGTCCCCTGTCTTTCTCTTGCCCTTCCCCTTCCCCCACAGATCTGTGTCTACGACCTTCCAGATCCCAGTTCGGTCTTGGCCAGACTCATTCTGCCACTCAGCAGAAACAGAAAACAAAAATACCCAGAAACAACAAGAACAAAAAACCCCCACACCTCTTCTACCATGATGCAGGGAAAAAATTACCCTTAATTACTGGGGCTTCTCCACAATTACAGGACGTGCATTTGAACTCTGAAGGGTCCTCTCCTGAGGATAACCTTTATTTGCCTGATTGCGTCTGTTCAGTTAATTCTGGCTAATTACTATTTTCTTCCTATTAGATTCTAATTATATACAGTATTTTCATTATAAAGCATAATGTTTCCCAGAGAACCATGTCAATTATACAGGCAATATTACTGGAGGTCTGGTTTACCTCATTAAGCCCAAGCGATGAAGCCATGCATCTGATTAAACCCACAGTTTGTGGAGTGGACTTTAACTATATGTGGGCACCGGTGACTCTCACCTAGAAATTGCAGGGTGTGGAAAAGGACTGGAGAGACTGGAAAAGCCCCTTGAAGGAAGTGGAGTTCCGTCTAGAAGTCTTGGCTTTTCTTCAGGAAATGCAAGCACCGAGCCACAGTGCCTTGGTATTTGTGCATTTACATCCTCAATTTTGTCTATTTCTAAGCATCCTGTGATTTTAGTTTCACTGAGGTATTGATATAATGTGTTGGTAGAAAAACAAGTCTTATTCTTGATTCAAAGGCTTTTGGTGGGCCACCCAGGATCACCACATCCATCTGTCACATCTTTCTGAGCTCCTGATTTATCCATCCCACCATTGTCTTGTATCTCTATTTGGGTATCTAGCAGACATTTTACCCTTAGCATTGCCAATAGAGAATTCTTGATTTCTGTCCTCCCTGAATCCTGAACCTAATCCTCCTTGTACTACCTTCACCTCAGTAAATGTCATAACCAGGTGCTGAAACCAAGTGCTAGGAAGTCATACTGATTTCCTTATTTCTTTCATTTCTCCTTTCCACTCCATGGGCATGTCCTGTGAACTCTCAGTCTCAACTCTATCCTGGATCCATCCCTTTCTCTTCTCCATGGCCAACCGCCACCCCCATCCAGGCAATCATCATCCCCACTATGTAATGGCCTCCTAAGTGGGATCCTTGTTTTGTTTCCCTCCTCACACCTTTCTTCCAACAGTAAATCAAGGTGATTTACAAAGCACAACAGATCAGACCACGTTAATCTCTGCTTAAAATTATTAGATTTATTGTTTTTAGGGGTAAAATCCAAGCTTCTTACCATGTCTATATGACACTCCATCATTATTTTTTTGCCTCATTATTTAACGAGTATTTATTGAGGGCCTATTATGTGCAAGGTATTATTCTGGAAAATCTGGCTCCTGTTTGAGAATGAAATAAAGATCACCCTTATGTGTGCCACTTGTTCATATCATGTTGACAGGACTTAATATTTCACATGTGGGTCTTGTCCAACTGGATTGTCTAAGAGGTCTGGGTCTGGATCTGTTCCCCATGCTCCTAACCCAACCCCAGCACCTGGAGGCATCTCAAGACATGCGAGCTACTTTATAGTGATTTGACACTGGACAGGAGTTGGAAAACAAAGTTGATTAAAAAACACACTTTTATTGGATTTGAAAAGAATTAATAAAATCCTCCCTTTGGGGATTAATAAAACAGGATTTTTTAATATTAGCCTTATTTTTTTCTACTTTATAAAAGTATTTTAATCAACATTCTAGGTTTTCGAGAATGGACTCAAGCTATGTTCTCTACTTGGGTGGGTGAGGGGTTGTGGTAAATGTTTTTTCAGCTCATTTGCAGATGACTCCCATTTTTTACAGTGGCTGCTCAGTCTGAAAAATGTTGTCACTACTGTTTCCCTGGTAAAGATGCATAATAATGGGGAAGTTCAAGCAAAAAGGGAAGTCACGTTTCTTGAGCATCTCACCATCCAGGAGCTAATTTTTTGTATCAACCGTAGGTCATCATAGTGCTGCTTTGTTTAGGGAGGTCCCGTACATTGTGTAAAACCCTCAGTGAGTCAGTTATGAGATGTAGGAGCCAGGCTGTCTGGGTTCTAATTCCAGATCTTCCACTTATTGGCTATGTGTGACTTTGAGGACCTTTGTTAACCTCATGCTTCACTTTCCACATTTATCAGATGAGAATCATAGTTCCTACTTCCTAGGGTTGTTTTATTAAATGAGAAAATCCACATAGAACCATGTCTGGCAGATTTGTGCTGCCTACGTGCTGGCTCTTACCATCTGGTCTAAACCTGGGCTGGTCTCCATCCAAACCACCATTCTGGCCATCAATAAACACTACCAGCAGCACCTATGCTATTCAGTGAGTGCCCTCTAAAACCCAAATTCTAATCCTAATAAAATTTCAGACATGTGCAGGGTTCACATTATTATCTAACTTTTCAGGTGAATAATGCTGAGGCTCCCTAACATCACTTGTCCAAAGTCAAGGGACAGGTAAGTGGCAGATCTGAAAGTCACATAGATCTGCCTGTCCCCAGAGACCGTGCTCTTGAAAGTAGTTAAAAAGTTCTGTAACCTTCAAAATGTAATATACTTTATATATGGAAGGTGTTATAGACTAAACTATGTCACTTGCCTCCCCTCAAATTCATGTGTTAAGGCCCTAACCTCCAAAGTGGCTGTATTTGGAGTGAGGGCCTTTGGGGGTGGGGGGCGGTGCGTGATTCAGTCACAACGAGGCCATTAGGGTGGGGCCCTCATCCAATCTTACTGGTGTCCTTATTAGAAGAGGCAGCACACTAGGGATGTTCACACACAGAGGAAAGGCCGTGTGAGGACACAGATAGAAACACGCCAAGGAGAGAGGCCTCAGGAGACACCAGATGTGCTGACACCTTAATCTTGAACTTCTAGTCTTCAGAAATGTGAGAAAGTAAGGTTTTGTTGTTAAAGCCAACCAGTCTCTGGCATTTTATAATGGCAGCCATAGCCAAGTAATACAGGAGGGAACATCATTAGTGGGAAAAGAACAGAAAGGTATCAGGTGACTTAATCTTTGTTATCAGAGTGTTTCCAGTGTTCAGTTCCATGCTGGGCTCCCAGCAGAAGCTTAGAAATGCAAGGGCCAGTGCGTAGAAAAGTGCTTTCTTTTTCAGGACTGAGGGGGGCACCCTCAGTACAGGCCCCATGGCGTCCTGACTCCCCCATCTTTCCTCTCAACACCCTGCATGGCAGTGGCCTGCCTTCCGCTTGGGACCAGATGCCCCATGAAGACTGGAATTGTGTGTGTCTTTTTATTTAGTGTGGACACAGCACAGGATAGCTCCTGGAGAGTTATATCCTGACTGCATGTCGGTGGGACAGAGAGGTCTATGGGGGCAACTTCCAGTTCTACGGACCTTTTCCTTAAGGAGCTACCCTGGGCTGGGCAGGATGCTCAGGTGCAGGGAGTGGGCTTTATGCAGCAGGCCCACTGGGCTACTGCCAGAGCACCTGCAGTCTCTGAGTTTGGGACAGGCACTTTGTTTATGTGAGCAGCAGGGAACATTAGCGGGGTTACTGAAGATGCATGGCCGGTAGTCAGCGTGTATTTCTTGCTCTATTCTCAAGTCCAGGGCAAGCCTCAGAGCCCCTGCCAAGTGGAGCTGGAGCCTGAGAGAGGGGCACCATCCGACCCTTCTCGAGGAAGGGACTGCTGTGGGTTCCTGCAGCAGCGACGCTGAATGAGGCTGCAGCTCCCACTCCATTTCTGCTCCCGCTGACGTCAGGGTGAGAGATTGAACTAATTCATTATGGGAAAAAAATTAAAGAGAAAATGTTCAAAATTTTTTCCCTTAAAAATATGGAGTGGGTTCAGGGTTATCGCTCTAAGCTTGCCCTCACTGTATTCCAGTTGTGTTCTTGGATGGGAATGATCTTCCAGGATTGGAGCTGTCTCCAGAACTGTTCCCCACTCTGAGTGTGCTACAAGAGAAGAGGTGGAAGAAGGATGGAGACCCACTGAACTAATGGAAGAGAATTATTTTGTGAGCTCTTTGAGGGTTTCTTTCTCCCAAATTATTCCCTCATGAAGGCCTGAAAGCTTTCTCTTTGATCTGTTTGGCTCTCAGAAATTTATCCTGGGGGCACCTGGGTGGCTCAGTGGGTTAAAGCCTCTGCCTTCAGCTCAGGTTGTGATGCCGGGGTCCTGGGATCGAGCCCCGCATCGGGCTCTCTGCTCAGCAGGGAGCCTGCTTCCCCTTCTCTCTCTCTGCCTGCTTGTGATCTCTGTCTGTCAAATAAATAAAATCTTAAAAAAAAAATTTATCCTGGCTAATGAGCATCCTGGCACGTGAGTGCCAGTGGTGAGCTTGATGGCCCGGTTCTACTACCCAGCCATTTTGCAGATGTACGGCCTTGGTCTGGTCCCTGATTCTGCCTGGACATTGGCTTCCTCATTGGTGAAGTAAAGAGGTTGGTCTAAAATCATGACATTCTCTCCCTCTATTAATCTGAAACAAAGACATCTGGATGCTACGTCTGGGTGTTATAACCCCAGGTGCCAAATCTTAAGCATCTGGCAAAACCAAGGCATTCTTCCTGGGGTGACTGAGGTTGGAAGAGCGGCTGGGTCACGTGCTTGGTGTATTTGGTAGAGCAGGTGTTTGGGATAGATGAGAGGAGAGGCCAGGCAGGCCCCGTGTTGTGTGACCAGCACTTGGATCCGCTCTGGATATGTGGGTTCTGGTCTTCAAGGTTGTTCGTGAGATTGATTTGTAACCAATAGATTGTGGACTACAATGATGTACACCTTCAGGCCCTTAAAACCTTGTATGATCTCCGATGCTTCCCTCTTTCCTTTCCTCCTGCCCTTCCCTTTCTCTCTAGTTCTCTCCTTTTCCCTTCCCTCCAGCCCACCACCATGCTTTCCTCATGCTCATCAACCAACCAGATGTAGAGGATCCGCTTGAAGAGTTCATGGCCCTAGGGGATGGACAAGCCACTAGATGAAAAAAGTCTAAGTCTGTGAGTGATTTTGTGAGCAGAGATCCTGCCAGGACCCTCTTCACCCAAATGAGGTCATTGTTACTCTGGGGCTGTTTTGACAGTTAGCATGTCTTGACTAATAGGCCAGGGTATTGTGTTTTGGTGCCTGTGACCCTTGACCAGAGGTCATGTCTTTTCTTGCATCACACGACGGCATGTAGTTTGACATAGGCTCGGGGGCCCTTGGGGGCACAAATGCAGGCTTGACGGCTTGGGCCTGGAATAGGTGTTCTGGGGTATCTTCTCAGTCCTGGTGGTGCTGTACTTGAAACAGAAAGGACTGGGGGTTGCACAGACTCCGGATAGAATCCACCACCTCCGATGGTGAGTGATGTCATTTCAAGTAAGTAACTTACCCCTGCTCTTTGCCTAAATTCAAGCAGCTCGTCATTCTGTTTTCTGGACATGTCCCTCCCAGAGGGTCCTTTTCTGTCTCCAAGCCTGGGAAAGCTCTGCAGAAGCTTTGTGCTCCTCCTTGTTAACCCTCCTGGCATTTGTGGTAGTGGATTCAACTGTGCTAGTGATGGGTAGAGTCTGTCACATTCATAAGCTTTAAGAGAGCAGGAACTGAACTAGTTGAATTCAGCTGTATTATTCCCACCTCCCAGTAGAGTGCCTGGAACACCATAGACATGACCTAAATAACTGTTGATGGAATGAATAGATGAACATATAAATGAACTTGAACTCTAATATTATAGTCTATAGACTGGGCATCACACTAGTTATATCCTGGCGTTTTGGTGAAGATTCATTACGATCATATATGCAAAGCCCAGCTGAGCACGGTACCTGGCCTGTGACGGCCCTGCAATGTTTGTTCTCCTCTGCCTTGCTGGATAAGGAGTTTACGAGGCTAAGAAAGGATAGAGCTCTCTTAGTAGAGGGACCAGCATTGGGGGACAGGCAGAGATGGGTGTATTGTGTGTGGGGCTGATGAGGGGTACAGACACTGCACTGTAAGGGTCTTGCACCCTTGGTGCGTGAGAAATAGAGGTATATTATAGCTGTGCCTGAAAGCCATCAGGGAGTGATGAGGTCATATACCTTTAGTAAAAGAAAGGCGAGACACACCCACATCAATAGGAATTTGTGTAATGAAGAACCCAGGATGGCAGGAAGGTCCTTGGGGGTGGGAATTTGCACTGAGGCTTATAAACCTGGTGCTGCTCAAAAGCAGTAGGGAAGTCATTCCGGGTGGAAGTTAGGGTACCCAGGGCAACCCAAGGAGGTTGGGAGACAAGAGGGAGAGCCAGTTTGGCTGCAACAAAGTTTGTGTTGGGTCAGGAAGTTAGGCAGATCCCTGGGGACTTCAGAGGCCAGGTTCAATGCTGAGCCTTCATCTGGGCACCACTGTGTGGAGCAGAGAGAGCCGCAGAGCGTCCAAGCTTTGTGAGTAACAATGGTCATCCTTTGTTTTGCCCAAAGGTCTTTAGGAGACAGAGGTTTGGGTCCCATGACCTCTGGAAGTTTCTTCCAACCACAGGGCTCTGCTGTAGTCAGAAGACAGATAGAGGAAAAGAAAAACCAGGGACCTTGGCCTGGATTTCTCTGCATCATAAATCTCCTCCACTGCCGGGTGCTGTCTCTCTGTCCACAGATTAATCTTCTCCGGCTTCCTGCAGGAACAGAAGGACCTACTGACCTCATCCTGTTCTCCAGTCTGCAAGTGAGAAATGGGGTTCTCAGACAGGCAAAGGCCTAGGCATGGGCCAAGGGCAGCTGAACTCCCACAGGAAAGAAAAAGAAGCACAGAGACCATCTTGTTCCGGAAGGGCTCTCCACCAGGACCGTCCCAGAGTCCAAACCAGATTAGGCAGGATGCCTTGTCCTTCTGCATGAACGTCTTTGACCTAAGACTGGCAAATCCTGGAGGAGATTGCAAACTCTTACCAGGTTGTTTTCCACTGTTTGACACTGACTTGGACTGGGTGTGATTTTTATCTATTGCTTTCGTCAATGGTGCTTCTCTCTCACAGTTGGAAGTTCAGATACGAGGCCTTGTGGCTAAGGACAATCGGGAGATACAGACAAGGCATCCTGCACTCTGGCCTTGGCAGTGGGCTCTCCGTGCCTCAGTTTCATTGTACATAAAAGGGGAGTAATAATTGTGTCCACCTCAGATGGTTACGGTGAGTATTGGGGCTCTCAGAATCCTACTAGGCACACAGTAAATACAGAAGAAATGCCAACTCTTAGGATTGATTTCATTATTGGAAAATGAGGATAAAATCACCGGTCACCCGGGGTTGCTGGAACAGTCACCTTCATTCATTTGCTGAACACATACACGTTGAGCACTGAGTGGGCACCAAGCAGTGGATTGGGCACGGGCCCACGTGAACACGAGAAAGAGTTCCTCATCCTTAGAGCTGATGGGCTGCAGGGTCGGGGGAGGGGGTGGGGTGCAGATCTGAAACAAGCAGATGCTCCAGCCCAAGTGTACAAGTTGGTAATAATGCTGTGAAGGATGGGTGGGGGGTGCTAGGGACAGAATAGTGTGGGGCCACCTGGGGGCCGATAGTCCCAGAAAGCTGCTTCTGAGCTGGCAGAGGAAGAACAGGGAGGAGCAAGGGTTCCAAGCATTCCTGGAAACTCAAACACAGAGACCTAGAGGGGAGGGGGGAGATGAGGGAGACCTGGGGTGGGGGATGGGCGGTGGCATGCTGGAGGGCTGAAGGAGGTGGCAGACTTCACAGGGATCAAATGGGAGGGAGATGGACTTTTATCCTGATTATAAACTGCAGACACAGTGCAGGTAAATGCTTTGGGAAAAGGTACTCTGCAAGCACCTGTCTCCTCCCATATTTTCCACCATAAAAGAGCAGGACTTGGAATTAACAGAACGCGGGCCAATTGAGGAGTGACCTTCCTCCCCATTGTTTTTGTAAGTTCGCACTCAGAGTAACACAATTGCCTAACACTGCAAATACTATGCCATAAAACTGTGTATGTGTGTGTGTAATTTTAATTCCCCAAGTGGAGTTTGGAGCCCTGCCACTTCTTCTGATATGCATTAACTACTGTGAACCCCAGTTTCCTCTCTCTGTAATAACCGGGCTGCTTCCTCCTCTTTGCTAATGGGATTGTTCTCTCAGAAGGTTGTTTTGAGGAAAGCGCCAATAAATGTTGGTTCACTTTTCCTCTTCTTTCCTCTGTGGCTTAGGCTTCACTGTCTGGTGCCTCCGATGACAGTCTGCATTTGAGAGAGAGCATTAAACATTCATGGCTGGTTTTTCATCAATATGTGTCCTGCCCACCACACAATCTTGGAGGACCTGTTGGGGTCTGACCACTCTAGAAATTGCCCCTTTCTTAAAGGCGCCACCCTGACCTCTCCCACTGGTCCTAGAATCTTTCAAATTCACATACCACTGCTGTGGAAGGAAGTCTTTTTAATTCTGACCAAGTGAGCAAAAGGGAAAATAAGGAGGGATCTATCAGAACGACTCATGAAAAATATGTATGTTCTTTAAAGGAAGACGGCATACAAATGGGATATATATTTTTTTCCAAAAGGGAGGGGAAAAATTCGTAGGCTTTTAAACAGAAGACTTTAAGCAGAGAGTGAGAGAGGAAAAATATGTCTCTTAAATGCATTCAGCGCCATTGCCACGGGCTGCTGAGCCAGGATTGTTTATTAGAAGATAAGATAGTGAAAAATGTATTTTGCAGAAAGAAAATAGTAAAGTCAGGTCTGAGGCAGATAAGAAGCCAAATTTCTATTTTATGCTCAATTGAGTGACTCAGTTACATTATCTGTGAAGCAGGGGTGAAATAACACCCTTCGGAAATGAGGCCCGGGGGTGCTCTGGGTCCCCTTCCAGCCTTGGCCAAGCTGAACCTGGCTTGACTGGGAGGCTGCCTCCTCAGAACAGCCGTGTTTGCAGCGTGGGGCTGGGGTGAGGCCGGGGCTGGGACTGAGCTGGGGCTGGGGCTGGGGTGAGGCTGGAGCTGTTTTCAGGGCTTGTGTGGGGCTGGGGGACAGCGTGGGAGTGGGGAAGGGAAACTCCAATCTTTTCAGCTCCTTCTTTTCTCCATCTTGTTCGGCTTTATGCCTCCCCTCCCACTGCCAAAGGTGGGAAAATAAAAACACGCATGCATACAAGATGAAGCTCTGCAAAGGCCAGCAGATGTTCGAGCTGGAAGACGCATCATCAGAAACCAGCTGGTTTAGGGATACAGACTCCTGGCCTGTGGTCAGTGCTTTACTTGGCAAGCACAAACAAGTCGTCTGAATGCTTTCTAAGCAGGGCATTGTTCTCCAGGTTGTCGAAGATCTCTGGTACCCTCTTTTTTTATTTCCACCGGTCCGCTTTACACATTTTTGTTATGTGCCGAGTGCCTGGAGAATTAGGTGGGTACCCCCAGACTGTATTCTGGAATCCTCACTCAGAGATGGGGGAGCTTGCATCAGAGAGGGAAAGAGGTTCGCCTGAGGTCACGCAGCTAGTGACTTACCTCAGTACAAACAGAACCCAGAACTCTGGGCTTTGCCCCCAATCATCCCGATCTTTTCCTGTTGTTCCACCTCCGGGTTTTTTTCTCACTTAGGAATTCTTCACTTATTAGCCAGTTGGAGTTAGTGGGATCTGGAACATGAAGACTAACTTAATTCAACAAATATTTATGGTTTAACTGACAACAAATTTGTTTATTCAACAAGTATCAGCTGAACAACTCAGCTACTTATATAGCAGGTTGAATAAGGACCCCCAAAGATGTTAGAGTCCTAATCTCTGAAACCTGTAAATAATTTTGCAAACATGATTAAATTAAGGACCTTGAATTGGGGGAGATAGTCCTGGATTATCTGGCAAATAATCACATGTGTTAAGTCAGAGAAAGAGAGAGAGGGAGATGGGGTGGTAGAGAAGTATGATATTGTTTTGAGGAGGAAGGAAGGGAGTCCTGAGCCAAGGAACACAGACAGTGTCTAGAAGCTGGGGAAGGTACAGACATGGTTTTGAGCCTAGAGCCTCCAGAATGGAATGAAGCCATGAGAGCCATGTCGGACTTCTGATCTACAGCAAGAACTATAAGATACTAAACGTGTGATGCTTCAAGCTGCCAAGCCTGTAGTGGCCTGTTCCAGCAGCAAAGAGGACACTAATATGACAGTCACCAAGTCCTGACAGTATCCCACACCTTTATTGGTTCTCTTGTTCTTTTTTTCCTTCCAGAAGATTTCTCTGAAGTCACTTGTAGCTACCTTTTAGACTCATGTGGAACTCTACTTTGAGATAAAACCAACAACAACCATGAGGCTTAATGGTTGTAAGTCATTGTAGATGGGAGCACAAGGAGTAATGTCATTTTATGCATCAAGAATGAATGTTCAGGGTTGTCTGGGTGGCTCAGTTGGTTCAGCATTGGACTTTTGATTTCAGCTCAGGTCATGATCTCAGGGTCGTGAGATCAAGCCCTGTGTCAGGATCTGCACTGAACATGGAGCCCACTTGGGATTCTCTCTCCTTCTCCCTCTGCCAGCCCTCGTCCCTGCTTGCATGCTCTCACTCTCTCTCTCTCTAGAAGAAGAAGGAGATGGAGGAGGAGGAGAAGGTGGAGGAGGAGGAGGAGGAGAAGAAAAAGAAGGGGAATGGGGGAAGAAAGAGAAGGAGAAGGAGAAGAAGACTATCCAAAGAATGAATGAGTGTTCAGAGACGGGAAGTCCTTCCCCAAAGTTGTACAGCAGGTTCATGTCAGGGTTGAAATTAAAATCCTGGTTTTTCAACCTCTAGTGCAGTGTTTATGTTTTCATTGGTTTAAAATACTATCAGTCCAGAAACTGGAATTCAGTCACCTGATTTAGTATAAATATCTGGTCATCTGGTTTATCCCAAAGATATATTTGCCATTCAGTGAGACAAAGATGGCCTTTGCTTGGTGGGTTAGATATCCCTATGGACAAAAATGAGTTTTGGCCTCCTTCTTTGCCAACATATACAAAAGTTACTAATTCAAGACAGATCATAGACCTCCATGAGAAAGGAAAAATAACAGAGTGTCTGTGAGAAAACAAAGGAGAGCTTCCTCATGACTTTGGGCTGGTGAAGGATTCTTAAACAGGATGTACACATCACTACCCATGAAAGAAGAGAATGATAAATTGAATGTCACTAAAATTAGGAACATTTGTTTATTGGAAGATGCTGATAACCAAATACAGGAGAAGTCACAGACTGGGAGTAGCTGTTTGCAATATCTGCATCTGACAAAGGGTCTGTAATAAGGGTATATAACCAACTATTAATCAACAAGAAAAAACTAATTAAAAACTGGCAAAGACTTGGAAAGGAAAACAAATTGCACACCAAAGATCTCACAATGGTCAATAAGCACCTCAAAACTCCTCATTAGCCACCAAGGAAAGAGCAATTAACCCGCAGTGAGATATCATCCCGCACCCACCAGCGAGGCTAAAATTAAAAGGAAAGAGAGTACCAAGTGTTGTCAAGGATATGGAGTGAAGGGGCTCCCACACACTGCTGTCCTGTATGTCCCCATCATTATGTCTTTTGAGTATTTTGACAACAGAAGTCATGCTTGGTTCATATTCGGATACCTTGCCCTGCTCCCCCTCACCTGCCTTGTGCTCCTAAGTCTGGACTGCAAGTCACTTTACAGATGCAAAAGTGCCTCCATGACAAGAGATAGTGACCACTGCAGAAGAGCCACAGAGAAGGTCCCAGTGGTCTCCTTGATGGGAACACAGGAAGGTGGACTTATCAAGGCACCCAGTGCCTGCCTACCTCCAGGTCAGAGTGCAGCTCTTAAGCCACACGGGATTCCGAGGCCTCAGGAAAGAGCAGGACATCCCGGACTCCTCTGGGCTCTGTGGTTGGAAGAAGGCTGGGTAGTATCCCAGTCCTGCCATTTACTGGCTGTGTGATCTTGAAGCCAATGACTCAACCTCTCTGGGCCTGGGTTTCTTTATTCACAAAACAAGAGACAGTCATGGTATCTAAGCAACAGGATTGCAGTGCTGATGAGTGAGATGCTCCAAGCAGCACATCTGGCCCATAGAAGGTGCTGTCCTGAGGCCAACTTTTGTTCTTTCTTGGCTTCAAGAGGTCCTCTAAAGAGACCTTTACGTGTTGCATGACAATAACCCATTTCAGGAGCGTAGGTGAATTTTTCTGTGTACTTTCTGGAAATCTCTTTGGTTTCCATTCAAACCTGGCTGTAAAACAGCACAGTCTAAGACCTCCACGCTTTGCGGCTAGTGGAGGGGGAGGCCCTCCCCATGGGAAAGGTGCAGTTTCGAGGGGGCCCTGGAAGGGGCCGGAGCTTCAGTGTCTGTCAAGGCACCAGCTCCCTCTGCGCTCAGGTTGGAGGAGACGGTAGTTAGGAGGGAAGCGGCAGAAAGGCAGCCCATAACCTTCCATCATCATGGCTGCTAAGGAAAAGGCAGAGCTGCCCTGGAACAGCTATGGGGCGGCTCCATGCTGAGCACAGGCTGCAACTGTAGATATGCCTCGTAGATAAAAAGGCCGCGAGTAAATATTTACAGTCAGGGAGCCCCAGCAGATGCACTGATGGAATGAAGAATCGTGCATGTGCATGCGCACGTGTGTGTATGTATAAGCTAGAGAGAGGGACAGAGCAAGGAGAGGAAGGGAGGCAGAAAGAGAGAGAGAGCCTTGCCTCCTTTTCCTGCCGGATGAGAGCTGCAGGTGAGGTGGAAATAACCATCTAGCAGGGTCCTAATCAGGTGCTTTCTGGTATGGCCTCTGCTCTGCCACTTTTCTGCTTTACCAAGTAGGAAGCAAGACACAGAGGGTTCCTCAGGCTAACTCAGGGGAGAGAGGTTTGCTGTCTGGGGTGGAAGGGTACAATGAGGGGGTGGACACAGCCACAGGGGATGAAAGACTAGAAAAAAACAGCTCACAAGCCCACACTGGATAGTGACTTAGAATTCGAAGCAGAGGCAGGGCCTTGGGCAGCAGGACTCATAGATTCCATGTAGCACGCAGACTCTGTGTTGGAGTGCTCCTGGTGGTGTGCGCTGCGACAAGATACCTAACCTGTCTGAAACCTTAATTTCATCTTCTGCAAGATAGGAGTAATAATACATCTCGTTCAGGATGCTGCTGGGTAGAATGACGTGTACAGAACATCAGCATAGCGCCTGAATCACAGAGCAAGAAGTATTGTTGTTGTTTTCTCTCTTGTCTTTGATTTTTAATACAATTTAGGTGACCTAGTTCTTCTGAATCCCTGTTGTGATATCCTGATTTATAATATAAAATAGATATTTGGTCTTTGTCCTCCTTTCTGGTACCTAGCTACTGAAACCCTTGGAATTTCCTACCTGCTGAGAGTCAAGGAGGTGTCTTTTGCTATGTTAATGAGATGGCTTTGGACCTGAGTAACAGACCACTGGGCCACCACATGATTATGGATTGGAACTTTCCCTCCCACCTTCTGATCTCTAAGAGGCTGAAGTGTTGGGGGGAGGGCAGCCTTGTAGAACTGAGCTCTCAACCAGTGGGGTCTGATGCTGTCCCCGGGTAGATAGGGTCAGAATAGAGGTGATTGCAGGACCCCCAGCTGGTGTCCAAAGCATTGCTTGTTGTTATGTTGTATATTATGTTATTGCTTGTTGTTGTGTGGAGACACAGCACCACACCCCCATCACTCTCTCTCTCTCTCTCTCTCTCTCTCTCTCTCTCACACACACACACACACACACACACACACACACACACACACATTGGAATTGGGTCCAAGGAATCCCAAGATACCTGCTTCTGTCATCTTTTCATTATCTTTCCCAGTGCAGTCCTTGGAGCAGCAGGATCTCCCGCACCTGGGAAAATGTTATCAGCACAAACTCTCAGACTCTATTTCTGACCAGTCAGATCGAAAACTCAGGGTAGGGTGGAGGTGAGCTCACATTTAAAAACCACGGACCTACACTGTAACTAACTACTAATACCTTCTAGTTCCAGTCCCCCATAGCTTCTGCTTTCTCATGGCCCATGATGGCCCTTCTGGCTGGCCTCTATCCTGGCCCCCATCATGGATTCCATACTTTTGAAAAATCCTACAAGGGCTTCCCCTTGCCCTTAGAACAAAACCCCAATTTTAGCCACACCCCAATGGCCCTATGTGATGTGGACTTTGGCTTCTCCAGTTTTTTCCATCAGTTTCCTCACCTCGGCCACTGCCTGTTCCCCACTGCCTCTCTCTCCACCTTCCCGCTGATTTCCTGTTCTCCCAAAGCTGCGAGGACTTAGGATTCCTTGTACCTCCAATGGAATGGTCTCCCACAAGATCCGTACATTCTTGGGTTCTTTTTATTCTTCAGGTCTCAGCTTACACATACTCCCTCCCAGAAAGCCTCCCCTCCACCCCCCACCCCCTGCCTCCATCTAAAGAAGGCTCACTTCTCCACACAATCAAGTGATGCTGTCTCACTGTGATCAAGGGGCTTGTTACTACCCCACATTTTCTTGTTTGTCTGTTTACAAACTTACTGATCAACTTCCCTACTAGAATATAAGGTTCTTGAGAACAAGGGTCTGGCTTACCCTGTTTCCCATCCATCTCCAATGCTCAAAAGCTGCCTGGTACAAAGTGGGTACTCAGTAAACACTTCCTTGTCAGAAGACTGAATGGGTGGATGACGGAGTAAGTTAAAGCCAGCCGAGTATTCTTGAAGGTAACCATGGAAAGCTGCCTTTGAAATCCCTTCCCACCCAGTGATTTCACACTTCCTTAGCTGGTTTAGCTCAGTGGGTTGCCAAAGGGTGGCGCTACCCTCATGTCCAGGGCAACTTGGAAATGGGACATTCTGACTTCTGACTGACACACGAAGGACATCGGGCATCGAGTGGACGGGGCTGGACAGGTCGAGCACCCTACACAGGTGCAGATAGCATTCTCAGTCAGTCATGCAGGCCCCCGCACCCTCCCTGCAAATCCCAGCAGCATCCCAGCTGAGGAGCTATGGTTTCTTACTCATCTTACTTTGCAACAGTTGGATGATGGGGTGGGAGGTATTTCGAAGCTACAGCCTCTCGTGTTCCAGCCAGGGTCTGGGTGGTATTCACAGCTTTGCAGAGGAAAACCCCACATGGGCTCCCAAGTGGTTAACTTGATGGAAAGCAGCACCTAGTTTGCTTGCAAGCCTTGATTTCCAGTGACTAATAGTAAGAAGGACACACGTTCTCCTGGTCTATGGAGGATAGACCAGGAGCAGCATAAATGATGTCTCTGAGGCCCATTCCTGTGATTCCGGAGCTGAGTCTGAGCCATTGGATATTTTGAAGAGATAAAAATGTCTGAGCAGCTAATAGTGACCAGATGCCAGTACCAAGATGGGAGGAGTGGGGGGCCGAGGGTCGGGGTGTGACTCACATGGAGACAGAGAGAGGGCCAGTGAGGAAGCCATGCCAGGCATATGCGTGTGCATCAGGCACACACACAACACAGACACCCAGAGCTGCAGCGCGGACATGGATCTAGAACACAGCCTGCAAGCCCAGAATACACCCCAACACACCACAGTTTAACTTGCAGGAGACTGACCACACACAAAGGCACACACAGTATACACAGAACGCATTCTCCCTAGACATACCACACATCCATTCACAGCACACAGCCTTCCACTTGCTCCAGCAAGGGCTTAGAGAACACAGCTAACACAACCAACTCGTGTGGCAGCTGGGCACACAGGGCCCTCCTCTAGACAGTGCTCCTTCATGTACCACTGCACAAGTAACCACAATACACAAATACACACAGACACACACAATCGCCCACGGTACTTAAGAGACATTTGCATAGACGTGCAGGTCTAGCTAACAGATATAAACTTAGGTACAACACGGAAACACATATGCACACATACACGTCACTAAAATACACACCCTAGAGGATTCCACATATGAGGCACGACACACATATGCCACACCTGCTAGAGATATACAATCTGAAGAAATGAATGTCACACAAGGACACACACACACATATGTGTGTTCATCCTTTGCTAACAGCATCTTTTTAAGAGTAACTCTTTGACCCCTGCTCCAACCACAGCAACCAATCAACACAAGATACAAACTTTACTTTGAAACTGTCAAATTAAAAAATAATCGAGTACAGAAAACAAATGTGTTGTTTGACACTCTCTGACCTTTGTGGATATTAATGCCTGTGATAATCATCCCTACAAAAGGCAGAACGTCAGCCTTTTGCACAGCTGAGTTGGGGCTTGTTTGTCTGACCTTCTCTGGCTGCAGAAGGGGAAAGAGGAGAGGTCCAGGGGTCCCCACCAGACTGGGGGCACTGTACTGGCCTTGGTAGCAGGAGACCGAGGGTATGGCTTTGTGATCTGGCACCATCCTCCTGGGTTCCTGGGTGACCTGGAGCACATTGTTTCCCATTTCTGAAACTCAGTTTTTTCATCTGTAAAATGGGTATGAGTCAGCTAAATGATAGGCTATAATCCAGACGTGCCTTGATTTATGATTTATTTCTTCATATTCCTGACAGATGCGCAGGCCTACGACAACCCAACAAAAGCATCAGTTTTTCATTTGACTGCCCTCACTTGCCTTTTCTCTCAAAGGAACTTCTGCATGGAGTAGGTAACGAGTCTAGCTGGACTCATCCACAAAGAAGGGCTGTTGCTTATTTTATGATCTCTATTGTGTCTTTATTAAGTGCCAACTGCTTTACCTGTATTATCTGAGTGAATCCTCAAAACAACCCTTTAAAGTGGGTTCTGTTACTGCCCCCATCTTACAGATGAGGAAACAGAGACCCAGTTTTGTCAAGAGACTTGTCCAAGCTCTCACCTACTGGCATGTTTGGAGGCAGGAGTCACGCCCCCTCTGCTGCCCAGGTAGAGTGCTACTCTGACCCACATGCCGCCCCCAGAGCTGGCCACAAGGTGCTGTGGAGTTGGTAGGTAAACCGGCTTGAAGTCAGAGCTCAGGCTGATTCCAAGAAGCCCTCCTATGCTGGCATGGGCTCCATCGTGACTCAGGAGCCAGAGTGCAAAGTCTAAACTCAAGTTCCTAGTACACCTTCCACCTTCTTCAGCCCCACTTGCTCTGTCTATAACCTGTCCCTTTCTCCATAGTCATTCTCTAATCATGTCCTCGTCCCCACGCTCTACCCCCTGTGAATGGTAACCTTGGGTTGCCCACTCTACAGTGTCTGTGTGACTAACACTGGAGGTCCACCTGGGGCTTAGGCCCCCCTTGTAGGCTCCTACTGCTGCCTGTTGTGTGCTCGGCCCTGCAGCTTGCCTCGTGATGGAGAAACAAGAGTCTGGAGTCAGGCTCTTTGGGTTGGAATCCTGGGTATTATTCTGTAACCTTGAACATATTATACCTTTCTTGTACTGCAGTTGATGTCTATGTAAATTGGGTTCAATCACAGCACACGGACTTCGTGTCTTGTCATGTGGCCTAAATGAGTTAAGATTCAGTTTAGCATGGAATCCGGGGCTTAAATGTCAGCCGCCACCATTACCAAGGGCCGGCCCCTCCTTGTTGCAGCTGACTCTACTCTTTCCTTTTTGTTTTCTCTCTCAGCGTGCCCGCGTTTGAGTCACTCATCTGGGGGACCCTCTCCTCAGCCATCTCTGTCTTCTTGAGCACCATCTCTAACATCTCATTTCCTGAAAAGAGCAGGTCCGTGGCCTGCCCTGACTCTACCTTGAGATTCAGCGCGAGCTGTTCTCTGTGGAAACGCCTGCCTGGGTTCCCTTTCGTGGAGGGCGATGTGAAGGACCCAGGTCCAGACATCCGCAGAGCACATGGCGGTAGGCAGGGGACCCTAGAGGTGGCATGGTAAATATTAGTGACAAGGAGCATGGAGGCTTTTGGTGACCCGAGCTCCTGAACACATGCTGCTATTTCCCCTCTCCCCTTGCTTCCTGAAGCCCCTTCCCACCTTGCTCCCATTCTTGCTTTTTCTGAGCTACCAGTTTTTCCCTCCTTTCATTTACAAAATCCTCCCACCGACTTTGATATATCCCACTATATTTGGTCACAATAAGCCTTGTGTTGAAATTCCTATGTAATGCAAACATTTAGACTTTGACTTCTTTTTTGATTACACGAGTTCTCATTCAAGTATATCTCTGGTGGAAAACGTATCATTCTCTTCGTCCTCCATTGTGCCCCCTGAGGGATGGGGTTCCAGAATGCCCTCTACCCACCTTGGGAAGGCAGAATTTCTTGTTCTGCAGTTGTCCCATGAGAATCCACTGTGCCTTCCCCCTCTCTGCCTTCTCCCTCTCCTCTGTAGTTCTGGGCTCACAAGAGGGCCTCTGGCCACAGTGAAGGATTGTAGACTGAGGCCTCCCTCGGAAACCAACCGCCCCAGCACCTCATTTTACAGACAGACTAAGAGGTCTGCAGCTAAAGGCCCCAGAAGAAGCTGCAGGGCTGGGCTTATATCCAAGGCATTGCCTTTGCTACTATGTACCCCTAGACTAGATCAGAAAGCAACCAAGTGCCGCCCACCCCAACCCTCCTGTTCAAAACCCCTCAATACTTATTTTATGCCAATTAAGGGCCTTATCCTTTGAGCAAGCCCTCAATCCTGGCATTCAGGTCAATTGTGGGGATTAACCAAATTAATACAGACAAAAAGCTTAGGAGGTTCCTGCCAAAAACTAAGTACTATGTAACAGTACTGTGTAACAGCTTTTGGTATATTCTAACCCTCTGTGGCCCTGTAACAGAGATCCCCAGTATCCATTCACCCCTTTTTCCTTTTAATAATTTCCCTCAACCACCTGTCTTGCTGAGTTTAGTGGAACACATGGCTGCCCAGCTAGAAACTACATTTCCCAGCTGCCTTTGCAAGTAGGTGTGGCCATGTGACTGGGTTCAGGCCAATGGAGGGTGAGTGCCACTCCCGTTTCTAGTAAGTTCCAGGCCATTTCTGAAAAGGCCAACCTGCCTTCCCCAGAACCCATGTCTCCATTTCCTTCTGGCTCAGGAATGGACAGCAGAGAAGACCACATGTCCTGGGTCCCCGGGGAATCATGTGCACCACAGGTGCCACTACTTCTGCCCCCTGTGGCCCTGGGACACTCATTGTGCTCATTCATGTGAGGCAGAAACAAGCTGCTATTTTATTTAAGCTCCTGCAGTTTCGGGATCTCTTTGTAACAGCAGCTTCATCTCAATCCCAGTACAGGCTGACCTACCCTTCCTACCTCTCTCCCATGGCTGCCTTTCACTTATTCTCTGCCCCAGCTACACTGTTGTCTCTAACATCAGCTTTCCCCTCTCCGGGCCTTTGCTTGGGCTGTTTTTACAAGAGGAGGGACTGTCCCCTCATTTCCCAAGCAAACCTCTAGACAGTATTGCCTGGTGAAGAGCATACAGATATTGAAATCAGACAAGATGGGCTTTGAATCCTGGCTCTGGTGCTTTCTAGTCTTTGACTTAGAGCAAGTCCTTTCAACATCCTGAATCTCAGTGTTCTCATCTGCAGAATGGGTCTATTGATACCTCTCTATCTCATGGGAATGTTTCTAACGAACCATGTTTGGTGTGAGCACAGTGCTTGGTTCTCAGAGAAAGCCGGGTCACCTGGCTGACAAGTCCCAGCCTGAATGTCATTCACTCCAGAGATTTCCAAATTTCTTTCTTGATTCAATTCTTGGAATGCTTGTTAAATGCATGGCTTCCCCAGCTCATGTCCCAGCCCCCTAACCTAGTGATCAGGTATGGGTCATGGCTGACGGATTTGTGTTTTGTAAGAACCCCAAATGATTCCTATCATTGGGGCAGTTGGGGAAACACTGACCCTTTTTCCTCAGCTAGAAGCAGCTGACTCTTTTCCCCTTGAGTTAGCTGAAAACTCCTCATATTCTTCTGTTTAATCCCTTTCTACTTTGCAATATTATTATTTTTGCAATGGACATGTCTGTATCTCCACTAACAATAGTCAACACTTCTGGAGCGCTCATTAGGTGCCAGACGCTATGTAAAGTACTTTACATACATTAGCGTCCCTAATCCCGATCTACCCTTTCATCAGCCGGTGATGAAGAAATTAACAGCAGCTACTTTATATTGTGCCTTTAAAATGTGCCAGGCATGCAGCTGGGTACCTCTTATCATTATCTCAGCTCTTCATCTCAGCAACCCTCCCGGACAGGGAGTAGCATCCCTGTTTTACTGGAGAGGTAGCTAGGTTCAGAGAGGCAGAGCAACTTGTCCAAGGATGCTCAGCCTGAGGGGACAGAAGAAGAGAAGAGGAGCTGTTCAAAGGCAGGTGGAGAGAGCAGGCTTAATCTCCAGACTCCTGCAGGGAAAACATAACTTCTGCAAGCTGACGCCACTCCTGATGACTTCATAGACCATCCCCGCCCAGAGGCGGCGTCCAAACGGAGCGGATTTACCACCTTTCTTCTTGATTGCTGAAGGTGCAGGCGGCTGCGGTACCTGTCTGGGCACCAGGGCAGAGGTGCCAGAGAGGGGGAGACAGCTCCTACGCACTCTGCTGATCATTGTCAGATTTAGGGAAAATGTCATGTTGGTCTCCCTTGCAGGGCATGAGGTCATGATTGACCCTCCTTAGAAGCTGGGAATGCCTTTAGGGACCTGGAGATATTCTGGAATTGTTCTTATGATTAGAATGGTTTCTAGTGAACAAAGCATTATGAAGCAAATATTTGCTGACCACATAAAGGGAGGAATTTGGTGCAGTTTCTACCCTCAAGGAACTCAGGAGAAGAGTTAGCCATCACCCCTTTTCAGTTAAGGAAAGTGACTAAGAGAAAAAACAAACAACCCCTCTCCCTCCAAACATTTTTTTGGTTCCATGTCACAAGCATACATGAATAGCAGCCCTGGCTTCTGAACCCCATTTTACAGAGGAAGACCTTGACCCTCCACCCCCCCCCCCCCCTAAATTGGGCCCCCCCAGTTAAGGTTGGCCCTTCCACCAGCCTCTGACACCAACCACTCCCCCTCCCCCAGGGAACCAACTTTTCTTTTGAGGGAGGCAGAATGCCCTGAGATGATTCCTTACTGTAAAGAAATGCAATGTAAAACCATCAGCGTATGCAGAATGAGGAATTTAGGAGCCTTGTCAGTCCTGGATGAGCAGGGAGAATAATTGATCAGTGGCAACCTTTAAAGAAACACTTCACATCTTGAAAGATACTCATCATTTACATATGAACTGGCAGTTTGGAGTTGCTGGGTGCTTGGTGCCTAATATCACACTGAGCCTCCCTGAAGTCTAGAAGAATGAATTAGGAGAGAGACCCGGAGGGGTTTGGTACCTTTGCCAGCCAGCATCTCACAGAGATGGAGTTCATTGCTCCAATCGCTGGCCAGGCTGCTACTCTAATCAAATCACCCTCAGATTTCTGTTTGCTTGACTGAAAACCCCCATTCCTCACAGGAATATTTTCCCTTGCCTTCAATCATCTCTGATGTGGGGTAGAAATGCAGCTATATTAAAGAACGATCCTATCAAATGCCCAAGCAAAAATCTAGCAGAGATGAAGTGTTTCTGGTTGAGAGCTCCTTGTTCTTCCAAGTTCATGCCAAGTACAAAGAGGCTGCTCGTACCATAATCAAGGAAAGGAAGTCTCAAGAAGATGCCTCGGAGGTGACCAAGCTTTAGACTCTTTGGATAATTGGAATCACCAGGTAGAATCATTGACTTCTCTCGGCAAGCAGCGCACGTTCGAGTCAAACAGATGGTAGGTATGTTTGGAAATAGATCTTTCCAGGATATTCTCTGCAACCAGAGCCTGAGAGCCAAGCAGACAGCTGAGTCATTATCTCATCAACTTGGCCTGTGTAGACTGCCAATCCGGGTAGCTCAGGATTAGGATCTAAGTCATGTCGACAGACCAGTGGGCCAAGCAAAGTCTGGAAGGTACAGGCATCAAAGATGATGAGGTTAGCTATGTCAGGACATTTGACCTGGGACAGCAAGAGATCAAGGTGGTGAGTTTATTGTCTGCTCAGGCATTCAACTTGTGTTCTGTTTTGTTTGCCTGATAGATGGGGAGAAGTGTCAGGGTTTGCCCCATGATCAGTGCAAGATGGTACCATGGAGATTCGAGGATCTGCTGTCATAATTCTTCCTCTTTTCTGCTTTCATTTCTCCATCTTGATTCTCCTTCCCTCAAAACAGATGCAGCCTGGCTTTCTCCCTGACCCACTGCATGTCATTGAAAAGGCTCTTCCGGGGCGTCCCAGCATTCCAGAGGAGCTCTAATTCCTAAACGGGAACAGTTCCCTGAAACAAACTTTGTCATAAAATATCAGAGCAGGCATGGCCCTTCCATATGAGGGCACAATCTCAGCATTTGGTTGGCAGGGCATTCATGTCTCAGGGTCCCCAGAATAGTTTACATCTCTGGTCCTGGTATAATAATTTTTTTTTTAAAGATTTTATTTATTTATTTGACAGAGAGAGATCACAAGCAGGCAGAGAGGCAGGCAGAGAGAGAGGAGGAAGCAGGCTCCCCGCTGAGCAGAGAGCCCGACGCGGGGCTCGATCCCAGGACACTGAGATCATGACCTGAGCCGAAGGCAGCGGCTTAACCCACTGAGCCACCCAGGCGCCCCTGGTCCTGGTATAATTATTGATAGCATCCCCTTTCAGTCTCAAAAGTGTCCCATTTTGGGTCATAAATCATGGGTCCCCACGCTGACAGGGACATGTGGATGCAGAGAGGGTTAAGTGTCCTGCTCAGGTCACATGGCAGGTTGGTGATGGAGCTGGGGTGGGCACCAGTGCTCTCCCTCCCAGGCCTGGACCCTGGCACTGCACCCTTCCTTAGGAATTCGCTTCTACCTGCTTCCTTCCGGAGCGGATTTCAGGCAGTCACTCCCCCACAAAGTTTAATACCTTGTCGTTACCATTTACCACCTTCAAATCATAGACGTTTAGAGCTTCCTCTCATAAAACCAACTTGGAGATGTGGTGTGCTTGTATATCAGGAACATACATTAATTCCAACCTCTCTGGGGACTTTAAAGTTCTTCCAGAGAAGTCATTCTTTATTCTGATGCTGTACAGTGACTTTGGGCAGAAGCAATAATACTCTGAGCACTATCCCAGTGGTTGGAAGGTGCTTCAAAAGCATCTAGAACGCCCATTGGGAGGAAGCATAGGAAAGTGGAATTTTCCCTGGTTAAATTCCAGCCTTGCCATTATCAGGTGCGCTCCCTGGAGCAAGTTTCATTGCCTCTGTGAGCCTCGACTTTGCTGTCTGCAAAATGGAGTACCTAATAACAGTGGGCATCTACTAGGAGGTACCTGGTTCTAGAAATTAAACATTTTATGTGCATCATCTCTTAATCCTTAAAAAGACCCCAAAAGGTAAAAACACCATTATATTCCCCTATTTATAGACGGGGAAACTGAGGCCCAGACTGGTGAAGTAACTCGCTCAAAGTCACACAGCCAGAAAGGAGAGGAGCTGGGATTTAGACCCAGACAGGGGGCGTCTAGAGTCACAGACATTGCTCAGACACTCAGCTGCAGTGCCACCAGCAATAGTTGGTGACTACTGTCTACTGACCACTTGCAATGCGCCTGGCACTCTGGTCATCATTTTAGAGGCACTATGCTAGCCATTTAATCCTCACACTCAGTATCTCACAGATTTAGTGTATAATAGGCACTCAATGTATAGAGATTCCTCTGATCTCACCCTACATTTTCAGTTTCTAGAGGGGGAACTGAGGCCCAGTGTGGGCAAGTGATCTCCTTTCCCAAAACAATAAAGCAAGAAATCAGAGCTGAGATCAGAAGTCAGGTCTTCACCATCTGGGGTGACACTGCTTTCTTACACCAGCCGAGTACTGGCCTCAGTGAGAGACGGGCAGCAGAGGGGTCTTCGGAGGTGACAATGGCCTCTCCCTGCAGCCTTCTTTAGCTCCTATCACCCTTCCCAGGCAGGCCTCACCACTACCCCCTGTGCCCTCTGTTACATCTGGTGTGAGGTCACTCCGTGCTCTCAGCTGGGCATGCCCTTCCTTCCTTTGTTCATGTAGGGAATCCTCATTCTTCCTTCTGGAATCAACATACCTGTGAATCCATCCCTGCTCATGCCTTTGCATTCCGGGCAGAAGGAATACCTCTTTTGCACGGCTCTGTTGTGTAGATATCACAGAGCAAAGTGGTTGAGCTGGGGTTGAGTCTGGCTCCATACCATCAGAGAGATCATCTAAGTTCTCTGTACCTTAGTTTTCTCATCCACATAAAGGGGACATCAACAGTACCTTCCTCCTATGGTTGTTATGGGAATTAAGGGAAACGCTATGTAAGGTGCCTGGGACATAGCAAATACTCCATAGACTGGAGAGGCAGGTGCTTCTCTCTGCGTTCTTCTTGTCTATCAGGAAGTGAACACATTCAAGGTAGAGGATATGCCTTCTCCCCCTTGTCCTCTGTGTTTAATATTATACCAACCTAGCACAGGATAGTTCTCTGCAAAGGATGAATATGAACTTAATTTCTACCCAGGAGTGTCTGCATCTCAGCTGCTAATGGGGAGCAGAGAGAAGTCCCGGGGCTGGTGCAGAAATTCTTTCCCAGGGGAAACCAGAGAGATAATAGTCATTTATTCAATTAGTCATTCACTTATTCAATACGTACTCACTGAATGTCTACTATTTGCCTGGGGATTTAGTAGTGGTAAACAAGACAGATAAGGTCTTACTCCTCATTTACCTTATGCTCTGTTGAGAGAAAGCAGACATAAACATCCATATATCAGTTAGCCAAACCACCTCCCAAATTTAATGACTTAAAATGACACTCATTTATTTAGCTCATAATACTCTGGGTTGGCTGAGAAGCTCTGGTCTAGGCGTGCCTGGCTGACCTCTGCGGGGCTTGCTTATGCCCCCGCACTTAGCTGGCTGGTTGGCCGGCAGCTGGGTGATCCCGGATGGCATCACACGTGTCCGGTGATTTGTAAGATGTCGTCTTAGGGAATCTCCACCACCTTTCATAGTCAGGCAGGCTAACCCCGGTTTCTTCACACCATGATGCTTCCCTGTGCCGATGCTACTCAAATCTCTATTTGTGTCATGTTTGTTATCGTACTTCTAGCCAAAGAAAGTCTTGTGGCCAAACCCTGCCTCCATGGGGCTGGGCCCTCTCTGGATACCAGAAGGGGAAGAACTTGTGCCTGTGTTTGCAACCTTACTGATAACAGCATCAGAAAGATTCCTTAGAACCTGTCACCTCTCTCCACAGCCAAGACCTCCTCCACTGAGGCCTAAGTGGACATCTTTTCTTGTCTGGCTCCCACCTCCCCCTGCTGCTTTGAGCCGGTCTTTCTCCTACTTGGTGGCCAGAGAAATTTTAAAACCCTGAACCTTACTTTTCATTCTTCCTTTTAAACCTTCAGTAGTTCCCTCTTATCCTGAGGGTCCAGACCCTCCCTGACCTCACTGTGCCCACATCACCAAGCTCATCCCCCTTCCCCTGTCCCTCTCTGATGACCCAGGAACAATGATGTCCCTCCAGGTCTCCAAACACTGTGGCACAACCTCTAGACCCAGGGCTTTGCTTATGCTGTTCCTTCATCCTGGAAGTCTTTCCATTCCTCTCCACCGGGATGAACCCGTCATCATCCTTTAGGTCCCAGAACCAATGTCACCTCCTTGGGGAATCTCACCAGATCCCCGATCAGATGAAGTCCTAGTTACGTGCTTTCCTAACAATGCGTACTTTTCACCCGGGGCACACGCTCTGGCTTCTCATCATGCATGTGGGTGGTTATCTGGTCCTGCCTGTCTCCCTCACTAAACGTTAAGCTCCAGGGGAGACATGGCATCTGTTTGGCTTGCCGCGGGATCCCCCGGCACCTGGCAGAAGATCCAGCACACAGTAGGTGCTCACTTAATGACCACTTAATGAGGTCTGCTTAGGCGCCTCACACATCGCCGTTTTCATTTCCCTCTCGCCTCTGCTCTGGGCTCGTGTGGAATTTGTCAGCAAGAGAGCCGAGAATTTGTCCTGAATTTTAAATAACATTTGATTCCAAAATGGGGAGATTTAGCAGACAAAGCTCTTTCCTTCATCTTTTTTTCTTTTTCTTTTTTTAAACTGAGGCTGAGATACGGCTCACCCTCTGGGGACATTTCTGCGCCCCCCCCCCCCCAAAATGGGCACTGTGAACTACTCTCTTGGAAATCTTGTGAAAAGGGCAGGGTATTGGAATTTGAGACAAAGGGAAGAAAAATGAGCTGGCTTGTAAAGTCTGCCGGCATCGTAATGAGCGAGATTATTCTGGGAAATGCAGGAGTCTGCTGTACAGGCCCCGGTAAGAGGCGGTTTATAACCAGCCTTGGGTCAGACTCACAACCCACTCATGTACACACGGACATGACCCCGCAGCCAGCCTCCCCGTGCCAGCCATGCTCATGTGCCTTACTCTGCACTGGGAGGCAAGTCTCAGCTTGACTGGGGGGCTTCTCTGACGGCGGAAGGGGCAGGAGGGTCACTTCTTTTTTTTTTTTTTTTTTTTAAATATTGTATTTATTTATTTGACAGAGAGACACAGCGAGAGAGGGAACACAAGCAGGGGGAGTGAGAGAGGGAGAAACAGGCTTCCCACCAAGCCGGGAGCCTGATGCGGGGCTTGATCCCAGAATCCTGGGATCATGACCTGAGCCGAAGGCAGACGCTTAACGACTGAGCCACCCAGGTGCCCCGGGGAGGGTCACTTCTTGAGCTGAGTGAGGTTGCTTGGCATCACCGGGTGCCACCAAATTCAAGAATTGGGCCCTCGTTTTCCTGCTGCTTAAATGCTTCCAGTCTCTGGGCCACCTGTGAATAACGTGGGGAGGAGCTCTGTGGGGCCTAAGTCCACTGGACTCAGCTCAGACACCTGGGTTCAGTTTGAGCTCAGCGGTCTGCATGCTACGTATTCTTGGGCATGAATTCTCCTTGCTTTGGCTTCATTGCTTTTAATAATATTTGTGATTTCTATGTCCATACTTACTGAATATTTGCACACTAAGCACAGTTGACCCTTGAACAAAGCAAGAGTTAGGGACGCCAACCCCTCATGCAATCGAAGATTTACGTGTAGTTTTTTTGACTCCCCCAAAACTTTAACTACTGATAGCCTCCTGTTAACCAGAAGCTTTACTGGTAACATGAGTAGTTGATTCACAATATTCTGTATGTGTATGTATTGTGTATACTGTATTCTTATAGTAAATTAACCTAGAGAAAAGGAAATGTTATTTTTTTAAAGATTTTATTTATTTATTTGACAGAGAGAGAGATCACAAGTTGGCAGAGAGGCAGGCAGAGAGAAAGAGAGGAAGGGAAGCAGGCTCCCCGCTGAGCAGAAAGCCCAATGTGGGGCTTGATCCCAGGACCCTGGGACCATGACCTGAGCCGAAGGCAGAGGCTTTAACCCACTGAGCCACCCAGGTGCCCCATGTTATTGTTTTTAAAGATTTTATCTATTTATTTCAAAGATAGAGAGAGAGCATGAGTAAGGGGAGAAGCAGGGGGAGAAGCAGAGGGAGAGGAAGAAGCAGACTCTCCACTGAGCTGGGAGCCCAACACAGGGCTGGATCCCAGGACACCTTGTTCATGACTTGAGCTAAAGGCAGACACTTAACTGACTGAGCCAGCCAGGTGCCCCAAGAAAAGGAAATGTTATAAAGAAAATCACAAGGAAGGGAAGATTCCTTTACAGTCCTGTACTATATTTACGGAAAAAATCTGCATGTGAGTGGACATGCGCAGTTCAAACCTGTGCTGTTCAAGGGCCAACGGTGTATGTCAATGTCATAGGCTGAAAGTTTGCATCCCCCCAAAATTCAGATTTGAAACCCTGATCCCTGGTGTTGGTTGTATTTGGAGGTGGGGCCCCTGAAGAAGTAGTTAAGGTTAAATAAGATCCAAAGAGTGGGGTCCTGATCCAATAGGATTGGTGTCCTTATAGGAAGAGACACCAGTGAGTTCATTCTCTCGCTGCCAAGGGAAGACACAGGGAGATGGTGGCCATCTGCAAGCCAGAAAGAGAGCTCTCACCAGAGCCTGACCACACTGGCACCTTTATCTCAGACTCCCAGCTTCCAGAAACATAAGCACAAAATTCCCATTGTTTCCACCACCCGGTCTGTGGCACCTTGTTACAGCAGCCTGGGCAGACTAATAGAGCCAGGCACATGTGATTTGGACATGGGTCATCCTCACAGCAATTTTAATGGTAGGCATTATTAGTTTCATTCAAACACAAAGGTCAGAATACTTGTCCAAGGTTATGTAGCAAGTAGATGGGAATGTCAAGATTCAAACTCAGGGATGCCTGTCTCCAAAGCCAGAGCACATGAACCAATGGGGAGCCTTTGGGTCCCATGGGGAAAAGTCCCAACTCATCCTCAGGCTCTGCTTCTTATCCCAATTCACGGAGAACAATGGGAACATTCAGATACATGCCTGGTCCCTGTTAGACTCTGGGTTGCTGTATAATTTATGTCCATGGTCTGGAAATCATGCCGTTTGGCTGGCACAACTATGGACATCAGCACTATCTCTGTCTTTCAGTTAAGAAGACAGAAGCTTGCAGAAGTGATGTGACTTCCCTCAAGGCTTCATAGGAAAGCCAGGATTCAGACCTGTATGTCTTATCTTCTGCTTTAAAAAAAAAAAAAAAAAAAGATTTTATTTATTTATTTGTCTGAGAAAGAGAGAGAGAGCTCACAAGCAGGGGGAATGGAAGGCAGAGGAAGAAGCTGTCTCTCCAATGGGAGCCCAATGCGGGACTCGATCCCAGGACCCTGGGATCATGACCTGAGCCAAAGGCAGATGCTTAACTGACTGAGACACTCAGTCATCCCTTACCCTCTCTTCTTTTATTCACACACCGTGCTTTAAAATTATGAGGGCTGAGCTGAGGGTTCTCTAAGGTCCTCTAAGTGACATACATGAACCTATGAGCATAGTTAGCATTATTGTCTGGACCAAGGCTGGACTCCTCAGAAGAATGCAGCATTCCCTGGACTGCAGATTGGCACAAGGCAAATGAGCCACTCAGCCCATGAGCAAAATTTAAGGTGCACCCAAAAACTCGGTAATTACAATATATAATATTTAATTCAATATGTGTTAAGTTGAAATGATTTAAATGATGTCCAGATTGTTAAGGACAAAATCAGACCCTGCACACAAAGATCTCACCTCCCTTGGTTCCCCTGGCCTTGCCCTGTGCAGGAAGAGGTCTGGCTGCTGACCATGACCACCTGGTGTTGTGTGGTGAGAGGTTAGGGGCAGAGCAGAAACAGCCTGGCTGCAGGGGCTGGGGTACTGGGGAAGGAGGTGTGGGGGGCATCTCACAGGCTGTCACTGGAGGACAATGGCAGGGAACGGGAAGACGTGGAACTTGAAGACCCAATCTCATTCAATTCACACCTTCTTCCTTGGGAAAATGGGTGGATAGGCAGAGATATCCAACCTACAGACCTCTTTGGCCCATCGGGTAAGCAGCCCATGCCTGGGGGAGAGGGTCTAGAACCCCTGGGGTTTCTTGAACGTCTTAGGGCTTTCAACCCACCTGAGAGGGTTGTAAAAATGTTGAATTTGCTGCCCACTCCACGCACCCCCACCCCACCCCCAAAATCCAAAACACCCAGATATGAACACGTACAAAATCTGTGTGCAAGTTCAAGAAGGGCAAGGACACACTGAACCCATTGGTGGAATTCTAATAACCCCTATTTAAAGGGCTTGGGTGAAGTGGATGGAGAAAACCAGAATTCCCCAATTACAGCTGGAGCATCCCACTTTGCTCCCGAGTCTGTCTCCTTAGCTGGTAAATGGAGGCGTTAGCAGTACACCTACCTGGTAAAATATTGTAAGGCTCCAACAAGTTAATGGAAATGGAAGTGCCTTCTAAACTGGAGGGCTTTACTCCCAGTAGGCTAGCGGGTTGAATGTCATTGTTATCCCTGTTGGTCTTTAAAAGTTGGCCGGCCAGAGAATCGAGGGCCCTGGGAGGCGGGAAGCAGCTTGTCTGATGAGTAGGGTGAGTTGGGGCTGGCCCCCCTCTGCCTGTCCCCATCCCCTTCACCCAGCCACCAGAGCTCCTTGGAGAACTCCTTCATGTGCACCTGTGCCTCTCTCCCTGCAGATTAGTCACAGTAGCAGATAAAGAGGGTTGAGTGACTGAGTGAGGCCACAAATGAGCTCCCATTAGTGAATTCTGTGTGTCTCTGGTGGAAGGGGTTGGTAAACAGTTCCCACTTATCTCGCTCCTCAGCATTTAGCTGATTTCCATAATGAGCTCCACTGAACTGCGTGGCCCCAGAGGTGTCCCCAGGCTTCTGAAATGCTCTGTGTTTTGTCAGTCTGATTTGTGGAGAGGTGAAGACCATTGTGTTAACAAAGGGGGGAGCACACTGCCGGCAGCAGCATCTAAAGACACCGAGGCTCCCGGGGCCCAGGCCGACTCTGGTAGGGGAGGTGTGGCTGCTGGGATTCTGTCATGGCCCCTCCTAGGCACCAGGTAGGAAGAACGGAGTTGAAGAATCTGCAGGCGTCGGCTGGCCGGACGTAGGTCACGGGGTCTGACCACAGCCGGGACTTTGTTGACTTCTCTGCATTTTTTTTTTCCCCAAGGGCAAATGGCATAAAGAAGACAGGGTCCCGATTACTCTTTTAAAAAAAAAAAGTATTACAGTGTCTATTTTTTTTTTAAAGATTCTATTTATTTATTTGACAGAGAAAGAGATCACAAGTAGGCATAGAGGCAGGCAGAGAGAGAGGGGGAAGCAGGCTCCCCGCTGAGCAGAGAGCCTGATGTGGGGCTTCATCCCAGGACCCTGAGATCATGACCTGAGCCGAAGGCAGAGGCTTAACCCACTGAGCCACCCAGACTCCCCCCTGATTACTCTTTTATCAGCAACTCACCTTATAGTTAACAACAGTAGCAGGGTGGGGCCAGCTTAGACCTACGTGCAAAGAGCATTTGTCTCAGGCAGTTACCCTTCCTCCCTCCCCTGCTCCTCCTTACCTCCTTTCAGTTCCTCCTTCCACATCTTCCTCTCTCCCTTCCTCTCTCCTTCCCTCCTTCCTTCTTTCTTCCTTCCTTCCTTCCTTCCTTTCTTTCTTCCATCATTCAACAAGTATCTATTTAGGGCCTACGATGTGCCAGGCCCTGTGATATGCACTAAGGGTAAGACGATGAGCTGTAACAGATCTGGACCCTGCTCTCATGGAATTTACAGTCTGGTGGAAGTGATGGAAATTAATAAAAATCCTCAAATAAATAAAGGTAAAATTGCCACTTTGAGAAGAGCGATAAAAGAGAGATACTTGATAAAATGAGAGCCTTTGACAGGGGAGAATGACATAATTAGAGAACACTTCCCCAAAGAAATGCTTGAGTTTTGAGACTGCCAGGAGTTATTTCAATGAGAAAGGGAAGAGACTCCCAGGCCAAGGGGCCAGCTTGAGCAAAGGCCCTGTGCCTAGAGGGAGTAAGAGTGAGGTATTGGTCAGATTAGGCTAGCTTTAGCTGCAGTAACAAGAAGCCCCAAATATTAGAAGCTGAATGTAATGGAGATTTATTTCTTACTTGTATTTTGTGTCTGTCATCAGTTAGCCTGAAGGTTCTGCTTCAAATCATCCCCATTTGGGAACACAGGCTAACAGAGCTTACATCCTTGGGAGCTTTGCAAGTTGCCATGAGAAGGAGAACCAGAAATGCTCGGCAAGCAACACCGAAGACTTGATGGTGGTGTGATGGGATGAGAGCAGGTGGATGTGCCGTTGTAAGGATTTGGATTAGCATACTAAAAGCAATGGGCAGCTGCTGAAGTTTTGTGAGCATGGAGATCTTAACAGGAGGAAGCTAAGGGTATTCTAATTTTACAGATTATGATGTTGATACTGATGGTAGTAATTATTAGGTACCTATCCTAGAGCAGGCACTCAAGTCTTTCCCTACCCCGGAACTGATATATATTTACTATTTTTATCCCTGTTTAATGAGGAGGAGACAGGGATGTAGGCAATGGAAGGAATTTGCTCAGAGCCACACCTGCTCAGTAGTCTCCATTCTTGCCCATCTACCACTGTAGTCGGGGACAAAGTTAGACATTATTAGGGCTGCAGAGTTGGTGATCATTGGAGGAACAACACAGTTACCAGCCGGCAAGAGGGAGGGAGGGCATGAATCATCGCCACGGGTGGCCCTGTGCTCTGCCTCTGTGGGCACCTGTTGCGTCACTGTCCTGGCACAATGGCTGGTACTTGGAAGACACTTTGTAGCAATGCATGGGAAGGAGGAAAGGCTGGAAGAAAGGATGGAAAAAGAGAAGGAAAGGATGGATGTTTGGATGAATCCATATAGGAAGGCAACATCGGAGAAATTGATTAGGAGATGGCACAATCCCAGTCTCCGGATTAGGTTTCGTGGACAACAGCTCAGATCTGCAGAAGGAAGGTGGGAACTCAGGAGTTAGGAGGGGTTGGTTTGCACGTTAGGGGCAAGGGAAACTATTGCGAGTATCTCATGGGTGCTGTGTGTTTTAAAACATTATCTCCTCAATCTGTGAGTTAGAGGCTCATCCAATAGAACAGACCTATATTCACTAGGAAAACCAGTATCAGATTCTATGTCCCTGGTAGTTGCTGAGTTATCAAATTTTTGTCCCATTTAAAAGCCAAATGCAGGAGGGAGGAAGCTGCGGTTCTGGTCTCTAAGGTCACGTTCCATGTGATTCTTGATGCAAATGAGTCAACAAACAGCGCGTTCATCACAGGGTGGCTGCTCACATTGTTAGGAGCCTTGCATCTCTCACATCTTATTTTAGTCTCTATCGATGGGGTTATTGTTCCATAACACCCTTCTGGAAAACACACCTAGACATCCTGTGTGATTTCCACCTCTGGCAGGAAAGTTAACAACAGCACGTGTCATTGGCACGCCGTCTCTTTGTTAATCAACACGTTGCTTTAGAAGAGACGTCCTTCATGCCTCTTGCCCTGGTTTTCACTGGGTGCTAGGGAAGCCTGGAGCTCATTCAGATTCTCTGGGTTGCAGGAAAAAGCAAAGAGGGTGAAGAGAAAGGAAGAAGGCCTTGGTGTTGTCTTTCCTCTTTCCCTACCTCATCTGGTGCACCTGTTAGTCTTGCCAAATCTTTCCCAGGGACATCCAGACCAGGTATCACAGTTCATACCAACCAGTAGTACCCTAACTTCTATCTTAAGTTTTAATCACTGGTTGATTTGCCTATTTATTCATCAAGTTGCTCAGGCACACACTTACTAAGTGCCTGGTATGTATCAAGCCCAGGGCAAGTGCTGGGGTTCCCTTTTCCAAAGTCCTACTCTGTTCTATGTACAGAGTCATCTGTTGAAATGTGCTTTCCATCATGACTTTGTTTAGCTCAGGGACCTCTGGTATTTCCCTTTCATCCACTAGGGTTCAGGGTCCCCCTGCAGTCCTCTCCTCCACCCTGTGATCTCCTCTCCCAGTTAGGCTGCTCCCCAGCATGTTGGTGTGTGACGCGTGGCTCCTGCTTCCACATCTTTTCCTCAGGCAGCACCCCCCTTGCCCGGTTTACCGATGAAACCCCAGCAGGCCTTTGGGGCCTGAGTCAATACTCCATTTTCTTCATAAAACTTTGCCTACCCACCAGGCATGCATTCCTTTCTGTGACCCCCGGTGAGCAGTGATTTTTTGCTTATCGCTATAGACTCAATTACTCTCTCCTGGAGTGTTAGTCTGATTTATTAACTAGAGGCAAACACTCCGAGGTTGCACACTAGACTCAACACCTTTTCTTTTTTTTTTTTTTTTTTCTTTTGTGTTTCACTCATTCACGGTTAGTGGGAAGAACTCAGTTTTTAGAGCCTGAAAATGTGGGTAGTGTTTGGCTTTTTTACTTACTAGCTGGGGAAACCTGGCTAAGTCATTATATGTCTCAGGGCCTGGTTTCCTTTTCTGGGAAACCACAATCACAATACTCTTCTCAAGGTCTGTGGGGCTGCCAGTGGGTTGGTTAGAAGAACCTGGAACACAGTAGGTAATTACCGAATGTCAGCTGCTCTGGAAAGCATCCTTTCTGTGAGTGCTTACTGTGAGCTGGGTTCTGTGCAGGACCAGCCTCCCACCCTGCATCGGGCAATCTACAGTCACCTGGAGATGATGACACAGACAAGAAGAAGATTAAATGTGATATTGAACACCAAGTGCTCAGCACAAGGCAGGCATCTATTAAGTGCTCAGTACACGGTGTTATCATCTACGGATGTGCATTTATTCCTCTGTGTTGTCTAACATCATGTGTGAGAAAGTATGGCTCAGATGTGAGTAATACACAGTTGCTTTATCATCGTGTAATGGTACTGAGTCAGAGCCGATTGCAGAATGTCAAGCCCGCGTGTGTGTATTTGCTGCTTTGTGTTGCTCATGGGCAGAAATGGTGTGAGTGAAAGAACAGATTGCTAAATAAAAATACAATGCCTGCAAGGAGCAGGGTTCAGATGACAAAGGAGTTGAGGGTGATGGACAGCCGGAAAGTTGCCTGTGGGAATGAACGAGCTCACTCTCCATTCCCTAAGCCTGAGTCTGCAAAGGGTTTTCTCTCTAGAGCTCCCTCCCATCGGAATGGGCTTCCAAGGGCAAGGCATTTGGGTGTCCCCTGAAGTGGGCACCAGAGTCCCAGGCGAGGCCACAGAGTTTTCAGGGACCCAGAACCCTCCACAGGAGAAAACTGATGCAGTTGCCTGAGGAGCATGGGAGCTCCCATGGCTCTGCCCAGCAGAGTGACCTTGACTGAGTCACTTGCCTCTGTGAATCTTGATCTCTTTTCTCTTAAGCAAGTGTAATGAACACAGAGTGTTATGTTATTTTCAAGTGAATCACAATTTCTCATCTGTAGTATTGGGGCAGCCAATCTTACTCACCCAAATTGTTACATAGCTCCAATGAAGGAGAATTAACTAAGCGGTTTTGTAGACTATATATAAGATTTGGGGTAAGCTAGCTGTCATTATTTTTTTTTTTTAAGGGATGGGAGAAAATATTTGCAAATCATATATCTGGTAAGGGTTTAATGTTCAGAATATAAAAAGAACTCCTAAAACTCAACAACAACAAAATAAC
The DNA here is from genome assembly GCF_002288905.1 of Enhydra lutris kenyoni. Classification (NCBI taxonomy): domain Eukaryota; kingdom Metazoa; phylum Chordata; class Mammalia; order Carnivora; family Mustelidae; genus Enhydra; species Enhydra lutris. Next base: position 25,683,562 of record NW_019154097.1, on the reverse strand, counting down.
AAAACCCCGAAAATATTTTTTAAATGACCAAAGGACTTAAACAGACATTTCTATAAAGAAGAGAAACTAGTGGCCAATAAGCATGTGAAAAGATGCACAACATCATTAGTCATCAGGGAAATGCAAATCAAAACTGCAACATGATATCACCTCACATCTATTAGGATGGCTACAACAGACAGACAGACAGACAAACTATAGAACACAGCAAGTGTAGTGAGGATGTAAAGAACCCTTGCACGCTGCTGGTATGAATGTAAAATGGTGCAGCCCCTCTGGAAACCAGGTTGACAATCCCTCCAAAAACCGTGCACAGAATTACCATATGAACCGGCAATTACCCACTTAGCTAGATACTCAGGAAAAATGAAAGCACATGTCCATACAAAAATCTGCACCCCGATGTCCACGGCAGCGTTGTTCATAATAGCGCAAAGGGGGAAACCACCCAAATGTCCATCAAAGGATGAACAAATAAGCAAACTGGGGTACACACGCATTACTATTCATCCATGAATAGGAATAAAGTTCTGATACATGCTACAACATCTATGAACCTTGGAAACATTATGTTATGTGAAAGAAGCTAGACAGATATGGTATGATTTCACTTATATCAGATATTTAATATTTGTAAGCAGTAAACATTGAATAAATGGCAGTTACTGTTACTGTGACCCTGACCGGAATTATATAACATAGTTAAAAATAATCATCCTCGGGGAATAGCCATCAGAGTAGGCAGAACTGACATGAATGATTGAGGAAATGGGCAATTGTGGAGGGTGGTACCTGGAGAGCCCCATTGGTGAAGCATCTGATTCTTGGTTTCCACTTGGGTTGTGATCTCAGGGTCGTGGGTTCCAGCCCAGGGTAGGACTCCATGCTTAGTCTACTTAGGATTCTCTCTCTCTCTCTCTCTCATTTCTGTCCCATCCTCTGTGGGTCATCCATCTCTGTCCTCATCCCTCTGCCCCATCCCTGTGCGTGCTCTCTCTCTCTCTCTCTCAAATAAATAAGTAAATCTTTAAAAATGGGCAGTTGGATTTCAAACATTGATCAGGGTTTACTGTGTGTAAGACAGGCATAGGTGAAAAACAGTGGGTCTGCTAGCAGCTGGCAGGCAGCAGAACAGAATGACTGTTTAATGGACACAGGTTTCCTTTTGGGCTAATGAAAAGTTCCAGAACAAGAGAGTGGAGATGAATGCACACCTCTGTGAATGCACTTCATACCCTGAACGGTACATTCTGAAAGGATTAAAATATTACCAATTGTTTACATAATAAACATATTGTATGTTATATGTGCTTTACCACAATTGAAAACCAGCACCAACAAGGGGTCAGATGGGTTCTGTGTTCTCAAGGGACTTGCTGAGGGAGGGAAGGCCCTTCGTGTCACAGAAACCATCCCCATCAAAGTGGTGACATTTCAGAAGCAGGCTGCAATGTTGTGTCTGCGTCATGGTCATGGCTGAAGGGAGGTGGCTCAAGGCATCTTAGCCACCCGCTGGGGGTAGAGTAGGGGAGGGAAGGGGCTGGGCTAGGACCAGCACTTTAGACTTGGCTCTTCTTCCTGATGCAAAAGCAAGGCAATGTTCTAAGGGATGAGCAACTCTATAGGGAAAACATGAGGGCGCATGCTCCCCCCCACTATCGCAGTCCCCTGTTTGCAGAGTAATGGAACTGATGGTGTATGTGTGCCTAGAGGACAGGGAGGTGGTGGTGGGCTGCTTGGGTGTAATTGTATATTTTGGAGTTTGTGGAAAGTATAGCCTGAGCTTTTCTTCCCACCCCCATTTAATATTCCACAAACACTCACCACATAAACAACATGTCTTTTCTCAACCCTTATTATCATTCCCAGAACCACTTGCAGGCTTTCAGAAACCCATTATTATAATTATAATCAAGAATCTTAGGACAGAGCCATTTGTGCCAAAAATACATTTACACTTGCAATTGTTTGCAGAGGAACAAGAGCGAGAGATGTCGTTTGACAGCTCTGGAATCTATTGGTAGAAGCTCCTACATCATTTAATTTCTTTTCCTCTGTTTAATTTCTTAATTTAAATTTTTGTTGTCGAATTCCTAACTCATATTTGCTTTGGTCTCTTTGCTTTTTCCTAACCCCTCCCCCCCACACCTTAGGTGTTAATTTTCAAAGACCTAAAAGTATGCACTTGCTATCTTCACCCTTTCTCGGCTTCTCTATCGGGAACAGCCACAGGCAAAGGCAGAATGGGGCTGATTTCAAAAGTATCAGCGGGGTCTCCCCCCACCAAAATAGCTGCCTATACCCTTGATTCTTTTATATTAGAACAAAGGCTTCTATTCCATGATTAGAGATAAATCAATGTAAAATTACTTTAATTCAGTTCACATTTACTTAGCTTTTTTTGGTTGTTTTTTGTTTGTTTGTTTGTTTGTTTTGCTTTTTGTTTTTTGTCTGTAGGCATATATAGATGAATCAAACATAGCTCTTGTCCTCAAAAAGAACACAGTTCATTATGGGACACAGACTGTGAATAAATATTCGTGATGAGAGGCAGGATGTAATGAGAGCCATAGAAAAGTAAAAAAAAAGCAAAACAAAACAAAACAAAATCCTGTGCTTCAGGAAGGAGAGGAGGGGTGGGTTCAGCTAGGTTCCATGGAAGAGAGAGCAGAGGAGGGGTCTGTGTAACTCTGTGTTAATAACATGCTTACTATTTGGTTAGATTGAACACTGAGCTGTGGTCTCATCTTTAGCACATGGTCACTCGGTTTCCCTATGTGCAAGATGGAAATACTGTTGTCAGCCTCACAGTTGTAAACACCGAGAAGAGTAGGGACACCTGGGTGGCTCAGTGGTTAAGTATCTGCCTTCAGCTCAGGTCATGATCCCAGGGTCCTGGGATTGAGTCCTGCATCAGGCTCACTGCTCAGCAGAGAGCCTGCTTCTCCCTCTGCCTCTGCCTGCCGTTCTGCTTACTTGTGCTCTTTCTCTCTCTGTCAAATAAATAAATAAATAAAATCTTAAAAAAAAAAAAAAGAAATGTTAAAAAAAATTGAGAAGTGTAGATATAATTAGCCTAAGATCTCCCCAATTCCGCAGCCTCGGGAAGTCTGAAGTTTTGCTGGGTATGCTAGGGCCAGCTGTCCAGGAAGCCGACTTGGAGATGGAGTTGGGTGTGCAGATGTTGATTAGGGAATGCCACTGGGGGTCAGCAACACACACCCCCACACGAGGCCGGGGAAGGGAGCAGGACAGGACAGGCTGAGCTGCAGAGCACCCCTGTGGCAGCCTCAGCTGACCCCACGGTGGGCTGGACAGCTGAAAGAGCTCCCAGCCCTGTCACATTTTGGGTCCAGCTGTCTTGGTCTTCCTACTCCTGACTTTGGCTCTCACTGGCTGGAGGCTGCTGGGCCGGGCAGGGCCCTAGACCAGGGGGCTGTGCAGCTGGGCATCCCCAAAGAGGTGGATGGCTGCAGGCTGTCCCGGTGGTCAGGACAACACACCCTTCCTTGAAGGGAGCCCCCCCACCCCACCCCACACGGGGCCATGCATCTCCAAGCCCACCACACTGGTAGACTAGTGTGCCTACGTTCACAAAGTGAGACTTACTTTTTAGTCTTCCTTCCAAATGTAGACTTCCTTTCCCCTGACCTCCCTGATTCCCCAGCTCTTGCTTCCATGATGAGTGTGGCTTTTCACAGGATTGCATGAGAAAGACCTGTGCATTAATCATGGGGTGAGCTCAGTAGACATCACTGGTGGCTTGGAAGTCCAGGAGAGGGGTCACCCCACAGAGTACAGGCCTCTGCCACCTCTTGGTGCCTCATCCTCACCTCCCGCCTGCCACCCCTCCTTCCTTTTCTCTCTGTCCACCGCACCGCAGTGCAGCAGGAAACTTTCCTTTCTGTGAGGGATCTCCCTGCATCCCAAGATTTACCCCAGATGCAGCGTTCTCCCGTCTCCAGCATCTTGGAGACTAAAATTTTCACTTCTGTGATACAGGTTAATCTTTCTGCACACCCTATATGCTAGTTGTTATTGTGATCTCTTGTATTCTGTTTGATGGGGTCAGACTCAGCCATATGTGGGAAGTCTTGGCCCTGATTTCTGTACCTCGTTGTCCCCTTGCCTCTTTCCTTCTCTAGGCTCCCTGGTCAGCTGCGAATCCGCAGTCCCTAGAATCTGTAAGTTCAAGTCAGTGTGGGTGGATTTAGTAAGATGTGGCCTGGGTGGAGTTAGGCCAGGAACAACTGGGGTCAACTCCCCCTCTGCTCCCTGTGACGCCCTTGTTAGTCCTCACAGCTTCTGTTCATTCGTTTTGAAAAGGGAATGACAATGTCTACCTCACAGTGTTCAGAAGATTAAGTCAGCAGAGCAATTCAGTCATTCATCGATTCACTCATTTATTCCTTCCTTCTTCCAACAATTACTCGACATCGGCTGGTGTCAGTCCAGAGGATTCCACAGTGACTTAGGACGATGCATTCCTGTCTTGTGGAGCTTTTACACTATTGCAGCAGAAAGGCAATTGGAAAGTAAATTAATTAGTGACTCTAAGTTGCAAACAGTCTGTTTAAAAAAAAAAAAGCGACAAGGCACAACAATAGAGAAAAATACAGAAGCAACGCAGGGAGGTCAGAAGAGGGCTGTTTCAGTGAACATTTGTGCTCCCAGGGAAGAACATGTGCAAAGACCCTATGGCAAACGTCTGCAACAGACCCTTTTTTCTCCATCCAAGGGGCCACAACAGTTTATAGATAACCTTTTTACCGTGCTTGTCACCTTTCATTGTGATGATCACATGGTAAGCTTAATTATTGACCTTGGACGTTCCTCTTCACTTCTCCAAGACCAGGAATCCTGTTAAAGGCAGCCTGGAATAGTGGGGAAAATGTCAGCTTCTAATCAGATAGATGGGGAGCAAATACGTATCTGCCATGTCTGAGCCACATGCCTGACTGTAGGTAAGGTGTGTATGTGTCAACTGAAGATTTGTAACATCTACGGAGTGAATGGGACTTTTTGTGAGAGCGAAGTTGCTGCGTCTATGGAAAAGCACATAGCAGGCATCTAAGACGTATTAACTGAATCTCTTCCTTTTAACCCTTAGCTTGTACTCCAGATTTTCCTAGTCTAAACGTGCCTCATGGTTTTAGGTGAGAATTAAACCAAATGATGTTTGTAGGGAGCACAGGGGCTGGCTCCCAGGAGGTGCTCAAGAATGCTCCTGGAAAGATCAGATTGGACAAGGTGGTGGAGAGAGAGGGCCCTGGGGGCCATTGCAAGGGTTGTTGTGGACTTTGGGGTGGAAGAGGCTTTGTGGGAAAATACCAGTGTAAGTCCTTCTTGGGTTTTATTAGTCTGTCACCCACGTCTTCCCTCTTGAAGCACTTTGCAATCAAAAGATTTTGGAGTGGACTATTTTCAGCCCTCTGCCTTCACCCTGAGCTGCACTAAGAGGAAAAGCTGATTAGGGAAGTTCTGTAGTGTGCACATAAGTCAGAATCACCAATATCCATCCTTTGCAGGATTAGACCGTTAATTCCCCCCCCCCAGAAACATTACAATCATGTTTTCAATACCCTGGTATCACTCTTTTTAGGATTCATTATGGCAAAGACCCTGAAATCTATGACTCCTTTTAGCCAACTTAAAACTTCTTTCAAGGCACGGCTCAAAAATTCTCCTTAGCTAAAATCCCGTTCTCTGAGTAACCCCTTTCTCCCTGGAAACTCCGTCACCCTTCCGCCACCCAGAGCTTCCGGCTGATGCGGACACTTATCAGTGGATACGGCTGCTCTTCCTACATTATATTCTTGGATTCATGAGGCCACAGGCCAGATATTCTGTCACTGACTTTCTGTATGAACTTGTGAAAATTCCTTCCTTTCTGTGGGCCTCAGTTTCCCCATGGTACAATTCTAATTTTAAATATGATAGGCAGTTTTCAATTTTTCAATTTTTTCAATTTTTTGTTTTTTAGAGAGAGTGAGAGAGCACTTGAGTGAGGAGAGTGACGGGAGAGGGAAAGAGAGAGAATCCTAAGCAGGTTCCATGCTCAGCAAGGAGCCCAACGCAAGGTTCAGTCTTGCAACACTGAGATCATGAGCGGAGCTGAAATCAAGAGTCGGGTACTTTACCAACAGAGCCACCCAGGTGCCCCACCTCCTGGTTTTCAAATTTCAGCACACCTGAGAGTGCACTGGCGCTGGGGCGTGGTGATTAAAAATGTTCCCAGCCATTCTGACTTAGGCGAGGGTGCAGCCTGGGATGTGCATTTCTTTGCAAATGCTTTGGGAGATTCTGACATCTGAGGTCTCCAGACACACCCAAAGTAACATCATAGTGAATGACGCTCCCCTAGCACTAGCCTTCCCTTTCTTTGAGAGGCAAATGTGAACTTGTCTGAGACTGGTCCCTTGTAGACTGGCCTTGCAGAAAGGAGTTGGCAAAGTTCCTTGGCACCCAGGTAAAACTCCATGCCTCACCAATCAAGTCAGGTTAACTATGAGAGACTCTCAATCACAGCACGAGAGGGGCTGGTCCTCCCTCCAGCCACAAATGCAGACCCAGCTGGGGTGCCTCAACCCCTGATTCCACCAGCAGACGGGCTCTGCTTCCTTAATCATAGAGCTTCAAGACCCATCAGACAAATGCAAATCAAAATCGTAATGAGGTATAACATCACACCTAATAGGATGGCTAGTATAAAACCACAACAAAACAGAAGACAATAAAGTGCTAGTGACATTGTAGAAAAACTGGAACCTGTGTATACTGTTGGTGAGAATGCAAAATTGTGCAGTTTCCAGTATGGAAAAAACAATGTGAAGTTTCCTCAATGAAGTAAAAATAGAATTATCTTATAATCCAACAATCCTGCTTCTAGGTATATATCCACAAAAGTGGAAATAAGGATCTTGAAGTCATCTTAGCACTCCCATGTTCATTGTGGCACTAATTATAATAACCAAGATGTGGCAAGAGTGTAAAGGTTCTCTGATGGACGAATAGATAAAAATGTGGTATATACATGCATTGCAATATTTTTCACCCTTAAAAAATAAGAAGTTCCTCCTCTCTACAACATCACAGATGACCCTTGACAAGGGCCACGCTAAGTGAAATAAGCCCATCGCAGAAGAACAAATACAGCATGACTCCCAATATATAAAGTATCTAAACTAGTCCAACTCCCGGAAGTGGAGAGCAGAATGGTGGTGGCCAGGGACTGGGGAGAGGGGGAAGGGGACTCACCCTAAGGGACCATGCCTTTCCTGTCTAAATACCTTTGTGCAGGCTCTTTTCTCCTCTTGGAACCTGCACCATCTCCACCCCGAAGCCCTCCAGCTCTTTCATTCTAATCCACCCAACAGACTCCTACGCATCTTTCAAACCCCAGATCAGACATCACTACCTTCAAGGAGTCTTCCTTGAGCCACCCAGAGACAGTCACTGGAACCCCCATCTGCCCTGAATGAGCTTTATTTTACTTCTACCACAAGACTGGTAATTTATGGGCTTACAAGTCTTACACTCCTCCTTGACTTTGAGCTTCTGGAGAGAAGCTGTATCTTACACCTTTCTGCATTGGCAGTGCTATCCCTGGTACTGCCTCCATGTCTGGTGGCTCAGTCCTCAGGTGGGGCACAGGCATTCCATAGATCAAGATGTAAATATGCCTCCGGTGTTCAACACCGCTGTTCTGGCCCCATGGCAGATTCTCAGTGCCTATTTGTTGAACGAACGAGCGCACCAACAAATGGATGGGTAGAAGCATCACATTCAGTCCAGAAACGAGTCTGTCTGTGTGAAGATGATAGCGGCATAAGCTCTCAGCACCAATGTCATCTCCATAATCAACAAAAAGTCGATACCTGGGAGGTGTGCTTGTGAAGGCCGCGTGCCTTGCCTGTGCCGTTCTGCACCAGTTCTCAGGCAAACGCTCTTTGGAGAGGCGTGCCTGTCTCTGCTGACACCATTAGTGCAGACAAATAAGCACATAAAACAGTCATGTTGGCTTCTGCTTCATTAGGAACTCAAGGGGAAGGGGAAAGAAAACCATCAGTGTTTGCCACTCAGGGATCACATCAAGAGAGGAAGGAATTTTAATTTTTTGAGTTAGTGAGAGGTTATTGAAGAAGTGCAAGGTAAATACGAGGTTGGTGTCACTGAGACAGTGTCTCTTCTGACTCAGAGTGAAATCCATGGAATACTTGACTCGAGTCCTCCTGAACTGGGACAAGCCACTGACAGCAGAGAACACTGGAAAATAACTCTCTCTTCTGGCGTAGAAGGCTTCAAATAGATTTATTCATTCATTTAGTCTTTCATTAAATATTCATGAGCACCTATGTAACCAACATGGCATTAGGGGGCAGGGAATTCAAAGAGACTGAAATCAAATCCCAGAGCTCAAGAAACTTGCAACTTACTGTAGCAGATAGGCAGACACATTGTTATTAAGTCACAAAGTTTCAAGATGCTAACCAACACTTGCTGAGCACTCAGTCTGGGCCATGGACTACATTCCACACTTTGAGCAATGAACTTTTTTTTTTTTTTTGTCTTCACAACAATCCTGAGAGATGGGCACTGTATTTATCTCAACTTCACAGGTGGGAAAATGCTGTATTTATCTCAACTTCACAGCACAGAATGGTTGAGTGGCTTGGTCAAGATCACACAGCAGTTGAGTGGCAGAGGAAGGATTGCTCCCTGGGAGACTATCTTCAGATTACCACTCTGTTATACTGATCCAGGCACTTTGCTTTGGGATTCATTCAGTCTGGAGGTGTGGAGAGTTTCTCAAAGGTGGTGACTTAGGCGACTTAGGTTTTAAAGATTAAATTGGAGTCACCAGATATATATGGTGCATAGGGAGCCATGAGTATAACCAAAGCCACCAAAGCAGTGTATGCAGGATGGTTCACCAAATAGCTGATAATACTGTGACCACAGCAGGAATCGTAATCAAAGCAGTCTTGCCCCCATGCTGCACACTATCACATCTAGGACGGGTGTTGTCAGTCACACACAACACCCCTTCTGAAGTAATGTCTGGGCAAAGAAGGAATGATACCCATTACCAATGATCCATTAGTCACATGTGGGGATAGTTTGGGAGTCAGTGACACAGTGCCATTGAGCCTTTCCAGTGTAACCTACTTGTTGGGTGGTTGGGAGGGACTGGGCAAGGATGGGGCTGGACAGGCTCACTGAGCAAATTCTAGCAGGTGCAGAGGGCCATATTAAGACTGGGAGCAGGGGCTGTTTTTTATCACCTGGGTGATGGGGATCCAAGGAAGGTTTGGAGTAGTTGAAAGGAAGATGGATGAGTGCACAAAGGATTCAATGATTTCAGTTGTGGCCTCTCTGTTCTGTCTCACTCCACCTTGAACCCTGGCAGGGGGGCAAAGTCGGTGATCAAGGATTCCCAATGGATGATAGTCAGAAGAAAGGACATGGACCCTCACTGAGAAAGACCCAAAGTCACGAGACACCACAGAGTTCGCTAGTCGTAGATAATCATGTTTGGGGAAGATTAAGGATCAGTGACACAATATTCCAGTCTGGTGTAGGAGAGGATACAAAAATGGGGAAAGAGGAGTGAAAGAATAATAGCTTCCTTAAACCGACCAGGGGTTTTGGTCAAGATCTTTGGGGGCTTGGGGGAGTTTGCTTCTTCATCATGGAAGTGAGAGTTGCTTTCTGCCTTCTTCAAACTGTTGCCTCTTTGATCCTTCCATTGTGCCTTATCCTTTCTCCTCAGAGTTCCACCATCATGGAAGGAGCACTAGGGTAGGAGTTAGGAGGAATACATTCTGGTCTTGACTCTGTTGTTGCTTGGGCATTGTGTGACTCTGGAAAAGTCTCTGTGAAACTCAGTTCCTACATTTGTAAAACAAAGGGGTTGGTTTAAAACCTGGAGGCAGAGTTGAGTTATGTGTGCTCCCACTCCATCAACCATACCCAGGAAGAAATTGTTAATCAAACATGGCAGTCATTACCCAGTGAGCCTGGAACTGGCCCCAGAATCCTTCTCAACCCAGTGCTCCAAGATGCCAATCAGAATTGGCATATGACTCTAATGCGACTTGCCAGGTCTCAAAACTCTCTTCCACCTCTGATATTATTAGATTCTATGAAAAAAATCATTCACGGGAGTAGAGGAAGAAAGTTCTAGAAAGACACATTGGTGCCATATATTTCTGAAAGGCCTTGAACGCCAGCGTGAGTGTAAATGGCTTTGATGTTTCAAGCAGAGCCACCATTCAACATGCTCAAAGCAACACAACAAAGGACAGCCCAGTGACTTCATTTTAATCAGCCAGGGCATAAGAGGCCATGTTTCTATTATAAGGAGATCTATAAGGAATCACACCCATTAATGGCTCCCATTAAATTCAGGGCATGTGGGGAAAATTGTAGTTTGATTTAGTTTAGCAACATGAAGATATTGGCAAGATAATCACATAAAAGCGACACCTTTTATGGCTGGGCTATTTGATTTTATGTTAGCAGGTTTCAATTTCTCACTTTTTTATGATGGCATATAGGTTTCCCCACCTAATGTATGCATTAGCCAGAGTAAAGGTTAACTAGATTGTTTCAACATTCAGGATTCAAACCTGATAGTAATGTTAAAATAATAATATCCCTTGTATACAACCCCCCCAGATGAATCAATTACTCTGCCCCTGTCACCCTCATCCTGAGGGATGGTAGGGATAGCGGCAAGCCAGTGGGGCAGAGAAGGAAGGGATGTGGGTTGTGGAGGCAGAGGCCCCAGTTCAAATCGGGTGGGGTAAACCAGGTGGTTGAGGTGTCTCCTCTTGAGGAGACCTCCATCATGGGGCCCGTGCGAGGGTCAAGCAGGACACAGCGTGCGGAGTACAGCGCTGGCCCCAATGCATCCTGACAGATTCACCTTCATTCACGCCTGTAAGATGGAGAGGGGAGCAAAAATGAGAAACTGTCCTCTCAAATTAAATTTCTTATTTAGAAAAAAAATGTGAAAGGGCCATTATTTCTTCCTTGGAATATAGTTCTAAAGGCCCTAGTGAGTTCCTGCCGAGTATCGGGAGATAACAGCCAGGCCAGATCATCTGACCTCTTGGGGACTGCTAGAAATTAGCTCCTCAGTGACAGAGACTGAGGCAGTGGAGTTATTTCATGGGCATTGTTTTGGGACCTAAAAGGAGGGAGGCCAGAGGGGAGGCCCATAGAGCTGTTCCCTTTTAATATCCCTCCAAGCGCTTGGGTACATTTAAGCCTTTAATTCATCTTCTTTATGCCTCTTCCTTTCCCTGATATGTTTTTGAGGAGTCTTTGAAAGAAAGACTAATATTACCCAGGCCAAATGTAATTGGCAGCCCCCTCCCCCGCCTTTGTTGAAAATCTCCACCTTCAGAAACCTTGCTCTCCATCAGGAGCCGAAGCTTCTTGAAGAGAATTTGAGCTGTCCCTTTAAATCTGTTCCTCTGCCTTTCACTTTGGCCCTATTTAAATATTCCAGACAATTTCAAGACTTAATAATGATGAATACGATTAAGATTAGGGTTTAATAAGAGTGTTAAGAAAAGATTTTTCATGCCGATGGAGGTGGGCTGCTGTGAAAATTGAATTGGCACCAGGCCTCCCAGGCCACTGGGACCAGGATGGTTCCTCACCTTTACCAGTGTGTTAACTCTCTCGGCCCAGAATCCTAGGAGGAGTGTGAGCATGCTTTCATATCCCTTGCAGGGAAGACCCTGTGCCCTGTTGGGTTGGCCACCCTTATACTGGGCAACAGGGAGGTCATCCTCCTACACAAACCTCAGATGGCCATTCCTTTGCTTAAAGACCTTCGTTGGGGTTTGTGGGGAAAGGCTTGGACAGAGGAACATGGGAACCTGGGTGCCAGGAATATCTGTTCCAAACCAGACCCACTTTTCCCTATAAGGTAATCCATGTGAGATGTAGCAGTGGTGAAATACAAAGTAAAATCATCTGAAACTTGATACCTTGAGCTCCCTCTTAGTCCATGCCTAAATTAGGGATTTTTATGTACCTGGGCTTCACCATATGAGAGAAGTGAAAACAAACCGAGGCAAGCCCTGAGCTCAAGAGAGAAAGGCCTAGACCAGAGTGAGCAAACTTTTTTTCTCCAAAGGGCCAGAGTACACATTTTAGGCTCAGCGGACCTCATAGTCCCCAGGGCACCTCCTCAACCCTCCCTTAGCTTCAACCCTGCCCTTGACTGCCATGGACATCACCCAATCACAGGGGCGCAGCTGTGACCCAGTATGACTTTATTTATGGGCTCATGCAATTTAAATTTCATTTCAAAAGAAATATTATTCTTTTGATTTTTCCTCAACCTTTCAAAAAATGTAAAAAACTATTCTCAGTGGGCGGGATTTGGCGTATGGGCTGCAGTTCGTGGACCCCCTAGTCTAGACTTTTTAAATTAGAGTTGCTTCCACCCACTGGTAAATGTGGCCTGTCTATTGTCCTGGAAACTGAACAATCCGATTAGCAACTCTTCTTCCCCATGGGTTGGGAGCGACAGTGGGGAAATGACACAGCAGGACTCTTGATCTGTCTTTAGTGTCTTGGGGTTCCTGTCCCTCCCCGAAACCTAATATAAGCCCCGTCCATTCTGACCTGGCTCTTGATTTCCTAGACATTCCACCTGGATGACAACAGCCACCACTTGCTGCCTCCCCTGTCTTTCTCTCTGCATTCCCAGCATTCAGCCCACTACCTTCCAAACTGTGTTCTGTGGGCTTCTTCCTTTCCCTGGAATCTACAAAGACTTCCGCATGTTTTCTGGATCACCACGAGTCATCTTGCTGTATTTCAGGAACCCCCAGACTGAAGACCCCCATTGTCTACCCAACTATCTCTCCCACAACTCTTGAGAGCAAATCCTTCCTTCCTGCCTGGTCAGGATTCCTGACGCATGTCGGTCCGTGACCTTTCTTTCTCCTGCTCCATTGCACATACAATTCCCACTGCCTGCTGTGCTCTTCCCTTCCTTCTGCCCATCTTTAGGGAAGACTTCCTGACCACCATTTCTTTGCCTCGGTCTCCCCGCCTCTCCACCTTTCTTGGCCTGTGCTGCTGCCTTTGCAGTCTGGCCACACCTTTGACTTTCATCCACCCATAGTTTAGCAGGTGCTACTCTGTGCTAAGCATTGTGCCAGAGGCCAGAGCACCAGACAAAAATTAGCTATGTCCCCTGCTTTTCAGGGTCCTGAAACTGTCCCATATTTTGAAGCCTTGCTTAAAAAAAAAACCTTGTCCTGCCCACGGAGAAATCAATGATCATGTTTTATGCTGCATTTGTATTCCCCCTCCTCCCTTACCCATGGTGCTTAGGGGAGGACTGTACACATGGAAAGCTTTCAGTGATAATACATTAAGTTGGATGGTTATTCTGTGCATACAAATATGTGGCTTCCCACTGAGCTTAGTCAAAAGCCCCCACTCTTTAAAATGATCCATTATGAGACCTTCTGTGATCTGGTCCTTGCTTAATTCTCTGGCCTCATCTCTCTCACCCTTCCCGTTCCATCAGAGATTTGAAGTCATCTTGCTTTGGGATTCAGGAAAACTGGATCAGAAAGCTAGGAGAGATCATAGCACTTTTCTGGGCTTAGGATACCCAGCTGTACGTGAACCCTCAGGACCCTTCTTTTTGGCCCTTGATCCTCTATGATGGTGGAAGAGCAGCACTGGCACTAAATCCCTTCACAGTTCTCACCCACCTTGTTTTAGCCAATACATCTCCCATAAGTCCTTGTACCAGTGGCCTTGAATGACATGTCAAGGCTTTTCTCTGTAACTGATGGCTACATGGTTGGGTTTCTTGAGCCCAGTAGATAACTCTTTACTGGGGTGATGGTTGGGGGGAGGCAGTCTTGTGCACCATGACACGTTTAGCAGTATCCCTGACCCACTGGATGCCAGTAGCATGCCCTCATTCCCACAGTTGTGACAAACAGAAAAGTCTTTAGACATTGCCAAACATCTCTTGGGGAGAGAGAATCATTCCACTTTGAGAATCACTGCTGTAGGGAGTCAATAGGCATTCTCTTTAAATCCAAAGATTCACTGATTCTCCAGATCCTTTAGTCACACCCCCTCCCTTTGGCGACAAGAAGCTGGGAAGCCCAGTGAGGAAACCGGCTTCCTCAGACACGCCACCATCTTACACTGTCACTGCCCACCCTTTCCTCAGTGTGTCTCACGGCTAAGCTACAACTCAGATGTTCACGCCAGCCCCATTCCTTTAGGTCTTCATGGCTTTGCTCATGCTGTTCCCTCCATTCTCTGCTTTTGCCCTGTAGCTAGAGAATTCTAACACAACCTTCAAGACACAGCTCATACCGTGCTCTCCTTCCATTAGCGCAGCCGTTATGATCCATCTGGATGACTCACTCTTCCTCTCTCCCCTCTCAGTTGTGAGCTCCCAGGAAAGAGCGTCTGTGTCTGACTTGGCTTTGATTAGCCACAGAGGCTGGTTTGAGGCAGACACTCAGTAACTATTTATTGATTAAATAAATTAAAGGTCATCTAGTTCAGTCGCTTTCAAGCTTTTTAAGTAGAGCATCTTTTGTTCAAATGCATTCTGTAAGGAAGCATACATGAACAAAGTAGATAAAAGTAGGGTACTCTGATTAAAACTACGAGGTGGGGTCTAGACACGCTGTTTTCCTCCCCATCACCACCCCCTTCCCACACCTCCTGCTCATTGCCCCCACCACCATCATGCGGCAGCCCCAAGGGAGCTCCAGGGAAACGCTGGGTTTAAAAATCACTGATCTGGTCCAACCTCAATTTGAAGCTTAAATTCTTTTTTTTTTTTTTTTAATTTTTTAGATTTATTTTCAGCGTAACAGTATTCATTGTTTTTGCACCACACCCAGTGCTCCATGCAAATTCTTGCCAATTAAGTTCATGATTCTCCACCTTGGCTGTCCATCAGAATCTCCTGGGACAGTGAAAGATACAGATTCACAGATCCTCTGGATAAAGATTCTGATTCAAGAGGTCCGTGGCTGGGCCTGAGAATATGTATTTTAAAAAATCTCACCAGATAATTTGACAACACAGCTAGGTTTGGGGAACCTCTAGATACATATCTTATGGTGAATACTTCCTGCAGCCCATTCCTTTTGAAACTGCTCTGACAGAAGTTTCTTGTTACTCGTAGGGCTATAAACTTTTGAACATTCTCTGAGGCCCTTTGAAGTTCACACATTCTAAAACATACTACCTGGTTGGTTGAACCTTGACTGCCAGCAACTATAAAAAGGGAAGGCCAGCAGGAAGGACAGGATTTCACTGGATGTGATTTTTGTTATCCTTCCATATTGTCCTTGTTCCACCCGGGGACTGAAATGGCTCGCAGGCTTGGGACAGGTATGTGAGTCCTGGGGTGTGTCCATGAAAGGGAGAAGAGGCCACATAGAAGGTGGCAGCTTGCCATCACCTCCAGCTGAGCTGGTAAGTGACAATGTTTGGTTGGATTCAGAGGTTGTCTGTCTCTAAAGCTTGGATTTTTATGCACTACATCGTACAAAGACCCATGATTTTTACAAGGAGCATTCTAGTTGGAAGGAGGGTCATGGAGAAAAGGACGAAGGAGAGAAGGTGACAGATGTAGATGCGGAACCAAGGTCATTGGGAAAACTGGAACACAGGGGAAGAAGTGGAAGATGAAGTTGAAGAACATGATAAAGTGAGAATATGGAAAGTCTTGATTGTACCACTGGGAAGTATGGATCGACCAAACATGCAGTGGGGAGCTACAGAAGGCTCTGATTGTTGCCTGAATCGTGGTGAACCCTCAAAGATTTAATGGACAGGTGGATGAATGGATGGATCTGGATTTTATCTGTCACTGTAATGAATCACTTCCTGGCATTCCTGCTTTTTTCCTCCCCTTGAGGAAATTTCCTCCCCTTGAGCATGGGCTGCCCTGGTCATTTGCTTCAAATGAGGAGAAAACAACAAAAGTGATAGGATATTCTTCCTGAGATTAGTTTACAAAAAAATCTTTGATATCTCTCTCGCTCTACTCCTTCCCCCTTGTTCTCTCACATGCTTGTTCTGATGATATAAGTTACCATGCTGTAAGGCATTCTATGGAGAGGTCAGCATGACAAAAAAATCGAGATCAGTCTCTGGCTAACAGCCTGTGAAGGACAGAATCCTGCCAGCCCCATGAGTGAGTTTGTAAAGTATCTTTCCTCAGTCAAATGTTTAGGTGAAATGGCATGCCTAGATCAGTCAGAGGAGCTAGCAAAAGATGGAAAGAAGGAAGGAAGGAAGGTTGGAAGGAAGGAAGGAAGGAAAAGAGGGAAGGAGGGAGGAAGAGAAAGAAGGGAGGAAGGAAGGAAGAAAGGAAGGAAGAAGGGAGGAAGGATGGATGGAAGAGACAGAAGCCATAAATTTTTACATCCCAGATAGGGAAGGAAGAAAACAGTCCCATGCATGAAGATTCCAGAGAACAGGACAAGGCAACCTATAATTTAAGATAAAACTATTTGCTAAGAACAATATATGCTACAGGAATCCATAGAAAGTCATTAGGTATCCAGAGCACTGACTAGAAATACAAGCTTCTAAGTCAGATGACGTGGGTTTGATTACATTTCAGTGTGTGTGCAAAGGGACAGAGATGGTTCGTTGTCTCCTGTCATCTGTTCTCTCCTCTGCAATAGAACTCCCATGTGTTAGCAAGTGAATTTTATCTATCACTGTGTAATGAATCACCCCACAACTTAGTGGCTTAAAACATCAACAATTACTAATTAGTTTTCATGGTTTCTATGCTTCAGGAATTTGGGAACAACCTGGCTGGTGTTTCTGGCTCAGGGTCTATCATAACCATTGGAACTGCAGGCATCTAAAGGGTGACTCTCTCTGCAGACATAACACTTCCAAGCTGGCTCACTCACACGGTTCCTCTACATGTGGACATCCCCGCAGGGCACCTGAAGTGTTTTCTTGGCATGATGGTGGACTTTCCCTAAAGTAAGTCATCTAAGAGACCAAAGCTGAAGCTGCTTCTTATGCTTTGGTCTTGGAAGCCACATGGTATCATATCATATCATATCTTATCATATCTTATTTTATCTCATTTTATTTTATTAGTCCAACAGACAAACCCGATTGAGTGTAGGAGAGGACTGCACAAGGCCATAAATAGCAGGAGGTAAAGATCATCAGAAGCCATCTTGGAGCCTGGCCCTCATGGCTGGACTCATTCTTCCTCAGAATAAAGACTGCATTTCCCAACATCCTTTGAAGTCAGGTGTGGCCATGTGACCAAGTTCTAGCCAGTAGGAATTGAGCTGAAGCACTATGCCCACCCTCTGAGACTTGTCTTCATTCTCCTGTTTTCTTCTTCCTATCTAGATTGTGAACTCTTTGGCTAAAGCTGAAGTAACTACCTTGGACCATGAGTTGGAAGCCATGTGTTGGAGATGTTGGAAGAACAAAGAGAAAGAGCTAGACTGATGAACATGAAGCCACTGAGAATGCTCTGGATTGTCTAGACGTATGGAATAGAAATGTACTTGCCTTGCATTTAAGACACTGTTGCATTACATTTTGTATCACATGCAAGCAAATCCCATCTGGGCTAATGCTATCACTGAATTTCTTTCTCTGAACTTTGTTTTTCCTCTACAAAAGGGACACAGATACATAAAGATGTTGTGAGTGGTCCATCATGTCATGTATGTAAAGTGCATGGCACAAAACCGGGCTCATAGGAAGTAGCGTCTGATACATTTTTAAGTTATTGTGATCCCCGTTTTATAGATTGCAAAACTGAGCCAGGTGACAAATCTGAGGCTTGAATAGAGGTTCTTTCTCAAAACCTGTTCTCCTAACTATTACGATACAATGGGAGCTGTTCTTTAGGTAAAGATGGGTTTGGAAGAGGGAGTGTGAGCCTGGGCAGTGAGGCAGGATGAGAGCCAAAGCAATGATGGCTCTGTGCCTTCCCTTATGGAGGTCCCTTCTAAGCTTAGCCTCACAGTCCTGGGCTGCTCAGAAGACATACTTTTCGTGTCACTGGGTTCTTTATTTTGCCTCCCAAATGTCCTCTGAGGCAAGATATGGGAGAGGCACTGAAGCAGGACCTTGAACGTGGCTTACTCTTGACTGGACTTGGTGCCAGTGCTCATAACCAACCCTGAAATCAGTGTTTTCACCCTCATTTGGATGATCAGGTGTAAATATACATTTTAATTATTTACATAATTAAGTCAGTGATTTGCTGCTGATCCGATATGTTTGACAATATTTCAGTGCCATCTGTTTCCTAATTGGACTTAATCTCCAAAAGATGTTACCAAAATAGCCACCAAATAATTAAAAAAAAAAAAATCAAGCCGCAAAATTCCTCCACTCCCTCACTGCATTCATAGGTATATATAAACACATGAAACACATTTTATCAGAGCATTTGTAGTGGTTTTAGGCATTGTGTGTGTGTGACTTGATGGCCTACGGCATATATTGAAGGCACTGAGGGATAGAGAAAAGCACATTAGCCCAAGGAGGTGAGTTCCAGAGCTGACTGTGTGACCATGGGCAGGTCAATTTCCTTTTCTGGGCTTCAGCTCTGATGTGCACACATCCCTTGTCCCCAACTGGTGTTCACATGACACAACCCTTGTCCCCATTTGATGCTCCTTACATGCTAACCCCATCATTTGGTTGCTATTGCATTGTTGGGTACCTTTTATAACAAAAAGTTCTTCTTGAAATAGGTTCTGGAAACCAACATGAGAGCTGACTTTTGCACTGTGGTCTTGGGTGACCCTTTTTCCTTCTGTGAACCCGAGGTTTGATGTTCTAGAAAACAGAAGTAATGATGTCCAATTGGTTTGAGTAAGGTTTGCGGTGCTGTTAGAGTCATGAAAGGTAGCATTTGTGCTGAGAGTGGGCTGTGAAATCAGATTGTCTGGGTTGGAATCCCTGCTTCCCACTTACGAGCCAGGAGCCTCAGTCTCCACATTTGACAAGTGGGGTTCATGACGATACCTTCCTCCTAGGAATATTGGAGGTTTAAATGAGAGAGTGTCTAAAAATCCCCGGCTGGCAGTAAGCTCTTAATTAAGATTAATTGTCATTATTACAAGGTCGTTTTAAGGGTGTCACGTGAAAACCTGCTTTGAAGGACTATAAAAAATAAGGATTTTTAAAAGATTTTGCACAGTGTGGGATACTCACCTCAATTTAGAAATACTGTTCTGTGGACTTTGAAAAACTTTATCCACATTTTATAGTTGAAAAACAAGGCAAAGGAGGTTCAAATGATCTAGGTGGGGGGGATGACTTCAGACACTACCATTTCCACAAACCAATCAATAGCTCTGGTAATCCAAGAAGACTTCACTTCTGTTTGCCAGAAAATCATTTTCATGGGCTATTTTGTTTTTGTCTTTTATTGAGAACCTTTTATTCTTTGTTTGTTTTTTTGAGAGTACTAAAATAATATTATATTTCTTGTGTGGCCCCCGTCTCTGGATTAATTAATTAATCAATTAATCAATTAATTAAACAAATAGTTTTGGGCCTCTACTAAGTACCAGGCACTCTGGGCCGGGGGAAACACTGTTCTAATGAGGGAACCACGTCCACATGCGCACGCGCACATGCGCATGTACCACGTGATGTCTGATGGTCAGTCGGGGCTCCAGAGTAGATCAGGGCGGCAAGGGTTACATTTGCAGCCGGGCAGCAGGAGAGGGACTTTATGAAAAGGTGCTTTTCAAGAAACTTGATTGGAGCAAAGGACTATGAATGTGGGGATCAGGAAGAAGAGTGCTCCAGGCCGAGGCCACAGCAAATGAGGTCTGGAGGTGCAAGCTTGCTCATTAGAGAGCCCCCAGGAGGCCAGTGTAGCTGGAACTGAGGGAGGGAGCAGTGGGAGTAAATGAGGTCAGAGAGACAGCCGAGGACTGGTCTTGGTGCCCTGGAAGGGACTTAGGACTTCATTTTACAGGAGTATGTGAAGCCTTTGGAGGGTCCTTAGCATGGGAAGGGCAAGGTTAGATTTATGATTTAATGTGATGACTTTGGCTCCTGTGTCTAGAAGAGGCAGTAAAGGCTGAAAACAGAAGTGGAGAGACCAGGATGGAGCTCACTGCAGCTCACCTCATGTAAGCAGGACAATTGGAACCAGCCACTCTGGGAGAGGCAGGTGAAGGTGGGGCCAGGGATTCAATTCTGGATGTGCTTTAAAGATGCATCTGCCAGGATTTGTAATTGGATTGTGGGATGTGTTGAGGAAATGAGAGGGCTCAGGGATGACTCCTGGACTTTTGACCGTAGCATCTGGGGGGAACGGATTGCTCATTCCTGAGAGGGAGAGTGCTGGGTGAGTAACAGAATACTTCTTCAAAATAGAATATCTGTTTTTACAAAGGGATCAAAGATTCCATTTTGGGTACACTGAGTCCACATTAAATATGCAATGTGAATCCATGAGCACCTAGAAGATATTGAAGTGAAGGTCTTGGCTCTGACCATTCTGCAGCAACTGGGCTACAGGAGAGCTAAGGAAGGGCTGAGGCTGTCCAACTGGGGTGCTTCAACATTTAATGGTCAGGAAAGGAGACTGAGAAGGAGAAAACAGTAATGCAGAAGAAAAATCTAGTCGGCAGGTATATTAGATTCCCTGGTGCCACCTAAACAAGTACCACCAACTGGGTGGCTTAAGACAACAGAAATGTATTCTCTCACAGTTCTGGAGAGCAGAAGTCCACAATCAAGTTAGTGGCAGTGCCCCTGCTCCCTCTGAAGCCTCTAGGGGAAGAGTCTTACCTCTGCCAGCTTCCGGTGGCAGCCAGAAATCCTGGGTGCTCCTTAGCTTGTGACTATATCCCTCTTATCTCTGCTCTGTTTTCACATAGCTCTCTTTCCTGGATATACTCTGTGGGTCTCCAACTCTCTCTCTCCTCATCAGGACACCAGTCATTGGGCTTAAAGTCCACGCTACTCCAGTATGACCTCATCTTAACTCGATTCTGTTTCCAAGTAAGGTCACATTCACAGATATCGGGGGTGAGGTGGCTAGGACTTCAACCTATGTTTCCAGGAACGCAAGGCACCCCACAAAAGAAGTTAATACAGTCTCTGGTTGCCTACATGTTGTGTCTTCTGTCAGCACTGCCTGACAATCATAATGAATATTCAGATTTTAATTCTTCCTTCATTGGTTATTTGGAGAATTCAACATAATAACATTTTTCAAATAGTAATTATGTGGGATGTGAAGAAGGTGTTAACCTACAAAAAGTTTTCTGTGATGAGATACAAGGGAGCAATCCTGTGTTAAACATGTACATTTTTTTAAAAAATTGTAGGACTTTTCAGTGCCTTTACTAGGTGAATGGGCATGAAGAATCTCTAAGAATAGGAATAGGACATAGAGCATTCCCAGTAGTTCCCAGAACCTTGAGGTCACCGAGCATATTATGTTGAGAAGGAGGGGAAAATGTGGGCGACCGGAATGTGGGATTTTGTGGGAGAGCTCAAGTACTGAGAAATCAGGGGTGACAGTCTTACAAATGACATATAAATAACCTTCAGTCCTTTATCCTCTGGAAAATGCTCTGTGCATATTGCACCATCTATTCAAAATCAGCAAATTCCATTATGCAGATGAAATCCTGTGGAAACAAATCTGACATGAGGAGAGAAAGAGAGAAAAAAAGTTTAATCTACCTCAGACATTTGATTTCATTTTAACCTTCTCAGGAAAATGTTTCTTCTGTAATGTTTCCAATGGATTTGAGTTGATCCTATTATGCTCAATATTCATTCATTCTTTTCCAACGAATATCTGAAAGGAGCCCACTGAGGGCCAAATACATTATATATATTATCCCATTTAATCCTTCCCATGTCCTAAAAGGTTTTCCTCCTTTTATAAGTGAGGAAACTGAGTCTAGGAGGGTGGGGACAACTTGCTGAATGCCATGCAATTAGCAGTAGCAGTAATGGTATTCAATCCTTGGGCTGTCTCCAAAACCCATGGTTCGTCTACACAAAGAGGAATATTTTTTGCTTATTCGTTCACATGTTTGGAAGGAGGAAGGAAGGGGAAGGAAAGGAGATAACCTTACAGTGAACATCAAATACGAATACAAGATACAAATAGTACACGTTATTAATAATAATAGTAGCTAATAATGATTGTGTTTTTACTCTTGGGCAGGTGCCCTCTGATTGAAAATCACCTCTCTCTGACAAAGTGGACATTTATATTAATTACCAGGAAGTGTTGGGACTGACTCCAGAGTTCAGAATTTCACCCCATTTATCTTTGGTTTGGGTATCTTTGAATGGAGTTTTCTATTCGATGGCAGTGGGAGGTAGTGAATACAAATGGTGGTGATTTTCAGGGCACTGTGTTGAGAAGATCCCGAAGCTCTCTCTGGGCTCAGTGAGAGAGTGATTGATGTCTTCCCTGGGACCGAACATTACAGGCACATGTCCGTCATTTTTACTCTGGATTTGCACCTTCCCTGTTCTGAGACACCTGATTTGTTTTTTCCTTTTCCCCTTTTCTCTTTTCTTGAAAGTGCAAAGCACAGAATGGATAGTTCACTGAGGAAGGGTTAGGTTAGAATCCTTATGAGCATGGTTTTGATTTAAGGGTGTATTGCCATGGGGGATAGGGTCAGAAGGGGGTTCGCGGAGGCAATTGCAACTCAGCCAAACAGTGCCTTAACTGGGCGCTATAATCTCAGGACACTTCCATACTGTTTGAGTTAGCTGAAACCCCACCATGGGCTGGTGAAGTGGGCAGGATGGAGGAAATCATCTTGCTTCATGCATGGGGCTCAAGGAGCATGGGGACTTTGCGGCACCTGCACGGTTTCTAAGTGGCAGTAACAGGTTTGGACGCAGGTGCTCAGCCCTCAAATCCAGCTGTCTTGCTGCTGTCCTGCACTTCTTCTCCAGGTTTGGTGTGGTCACGACTGCAGGTGAGTTTGGAGCTAGGACTGCAGGTGAGCTCAGAGCTTTGGTAAGACCAAAAGACAGGTGACGTTAGCCCTGGAGGTATCATTTGGATGGAAGGAATGATGGGCACGACCAGGAAGGAGTCGTGTTTGGAGATAAAATCCTTTCAGTATCGTCCCTTCTCTTCACAGCCATCAATTCTTTCCTATACTGAATAATAACAAGATGCTATGAATAACCAAGGGTTGGGAGGGGCTTACTGTGAACTAGGAAGAGTGCTAAATGGCTTGACTGGCTGATATAATTTAATCTTGCAAGTGAAGCCTAAATTGACCCCCTACATATATTTCATAGGTGACAAAACTGAGTCACAGTGAGGTTTACTATTTGCCCCATCTGGGAAATTTCTGAGCTGGGATCAGAACACGGTGTGTGTGTGGGGGGCGGGGGTAACCCAGGGCATGCTCCTCTGTCCTTGTTAGCTCCACTGTCAGACTAGCTGGGAACCATGGACACCCTTTGGGTATCTATTTTAAGATTCTAAAGCTGTTGTTTGCTTATAAGCATCAGATCTGCTGCAGATGTAACTCGCAGGCACGGACTCTCAGTAGAGCTGTGAGCTGAGTGCACCAGGCCAGCCGGGTCCCAGCCAGGCAGTCGTGTACCTGCTATAAATACAGGCATGTCAGCTGATCCAGACAGAGACTCAGTGTCTCCCTTGTCCAGTATTCTGACTTCAGATACACTTTTTCTCCCCTCAGGCCTCTGTTTTTTTTTCTCAAATACCCATATAAATCCTCAAATTTGTTGTTCCACTTCCTCAGATCCAATTTTTTTTCCTTCCTGTGTATTGTTTTAAATAGGAAGAAAACTGCCTTTTTTTTAACCCGATGTAATACCTCATTTAGAGTTGTCTTGCCAATCACGAGATGAAATACAGCCCACACCAGGCCAGGTTTTAAATTCATCCCTGTCTTCCTCTTCTGCCATTTGAGTCCTGAAATTTACACAGCCTCATTCCCACTCTAATTGATTCTTCTAACCTGACCATGACTTTTACCATCCTGTGGTGAGAATGCCGGGCTGGTCTTATTTCTCTGCTGTCAGGCCGTAGATCACCTTTAAAGGAACCCACACTGTCAGGAAGTGTATGTCTCAAATTTAAGATTTCTTAAATGAAACAAGAACTGCCAGGCAGTTTAAAGAACTTAATATGAATAATAAAACATTCAAACATGAGTTTTCTTTTTTTTTTTCTGAAAACTTTATTAAAAAAGACGTTAACATTTCTCTGTATCACAGACACACCAAATGTAGCCAACCTCCTTTAGCCCATGAAATGACCAGAATAGGACTTTTACCTTATGAAAAGAACTTGCAAGTGTAAAACCCAACCTCCCTCGAACACTGGTATCACTTGATGTGCATTTGCAAAGCGTGGCACTTGCCCTACCTGTTAAACTAAGAAGAAATGAGCTGTGATGATTGAGGCTCTAAGAGAACATGGTTAGTAAGTTTAGTCTACTTCAGAAATCACAGTGTTTAGACTTAAGGAATGCCTTGCACATTGCATTAGGTCATTAGATCGGCAGATAAGACCGCAAATTGCAAGGAGACCTGTGTGTCTTGTGGGGACACACACCAGGCTGGGAGACACGTGTCCTGGACTCAGATTCAGTTGTGTCCCTAAGAGCCACAATTTACTACATGAGTTGAACCGTTACAAAAATCTACAGACAGTGTTATTATCCCCATTTGACAGAGGAGCGAGCTGTGCCCTTTAACAGAGTAGTTTCAGAATGGTTCACAGGGACATGCAGCAAGAACATGGGAAAGTCGGGATTTGAGCACCAATCTATCTGGGGCCCATGTGTCTCCTCATAGCCAAGGCTTGTGCTTGGACCAGTCACTTCCTGTCTGGGCATCAGTTTCCTTATAGTGGACCAAGGAAATTGACTTAGGTAATCATAACATTGATTACAAAGCTGAAATGGAGTTGCTTTCAGAAGACCTGTTCTTGAGATCCAGAATCCGTTTAGAGGTTGTGCAGCCTTGGGAAGGATATTCAAACCCCAGAGCCTCAGTTTCTGCATCTATGAAATGGGAGTAAAAATCCTTCCCTACGGATGAAATTCAATACTGGGAAATAACAATATTCTTAGTTATTATTCATTAATTATTAATAATAGTGTTATTTTTAAGCCCATGCTTATTTTTATTCATTAAAAATGATTACAATAGGACCTAAACCTGAAAAAAATATATCATAGTCATCGTATTGGGAGCTAGCTTGAAAATATCTATCTATCTGCCTATCATCTTGCACTCATAGCTAAGACACAGCTGCCTGGAAAAGGAGTATTGCAGAGTGATTAAAAGTGAGGGCTTCAAAATCAGACACTTCTCTGCTCTATTACGTACTAGTGATATTATCTCGGGCTGGTGGCTAAACCTCTCTAAAGCTTGGTGTCCTCTGTGAACAGCGGGGCAACCCCACGTGGCTGATGTCAGAATGACATGGGACACTCATACCTGTGAGCTACTTAGCACAGTGCCTGGCACAGAGCAGGTGCTCAGTTAGCACTGGTGAGTAAGAGAGCATTCAGCTTGGTGGCCCATGGAACACGTGGGATCACTTTCTTTATTAAATTAAATAATCCACTTAACCTCCCAGGGCTCTTTGATTTCATGGCCTTCCCAGTTGCCCTCCTGCCAGCAGCAATATTAAACCTGCATGAATTGGATCTTCCTGCAGGGAGGAGCCAGGACAGGGTAGCTGGGTGAAGGAGAAGACAGGCATGATTTAAATTTCAAATTCAGAGCTAAGTCACCACTAATTAATTCTTAGCTTCATCTAGTCCTTTGCTTTGTAGGAGGTTGTGTGGACAAGCTCCCATTTGTCTGTAGAGGACCCTATGAATAGCAGGAATGACACTATGGACACCATTAGAGTAGCTGGAAGGCTGCGGCTCAGCAGAGGATGAGTGACTTGTCCAGGAGCATTCAGGTAATCAGTGTCGGAACCAGAATGCAAATCCAAGCATTCAACCACACACACACATGCACACACACATGCACGCACGCACGCACACGCACAATTAGGTATGTATATACATAAGTATATGTACATACATATGGTTATGCATGTGGATACATATTTATTTCTATATTATAACCCAAGCATTCAACTGCACTTACGTGCACATATGTACATGTGTTCATATGGTATGTACATACATATACACATGTGTGTGTGCATGTGCATATGTGTGTATGTATATATGCCCACAAACAATTTCACTTTTCCCCTGTTTGCTTGCTTGAGTGATTTACTCCTCTAATTTAAAAGAGGATTATTTGCAAAAGAAAAACACAGGTGTATGTATCAAAAAGTTCAGGTTAGAAGTTTATTATGGAATTTGATGTACTGGACAGCTCGCTGTGATGGTGAAGAAGTCAAACTCTCTCTCTTCGCAGAAGACATGATTCTTTATATGGAAAACCCAAAAGACTCCACCCCCAAACTACTAGAACTCATACAACAATTCAGTAACGTGTCAGGATAGAAAGTCAATGTACAGAAATCAGTGGCTTTCTTATACACTAACAATGAAAATACAGAAAGGGAAATTAGAGAATCGATTCCATTTACTATAGCACCAAGAAACATTAGATACCTGGGAATAAACCTAACCAAAGAGGTAAAGGATCTGTACTCGAGGAACTATAGAACACTCATGAAAGAAATTGAAGAAGACACAAAAAGATGGAAGACCATTCCATGCTCTTGTATCGGAAGAATGAACATTGTTAAAATGTCTATACTGCCTAGAGCAATCTATACTTTTAATGCCATTCCAATCAAAATTCCACTGGTATTCTTCAAAGAGCTGGGGCAAATAATCCAAAAATTTGTACGGAACCAGAAGAGACCCCGAATTGCTAAGGAAATGTTGAAAAACAAAAATAAATCTGGGGGCATCATGTTACCTGATTTCAAGCTTTACTACAAAGCTGTGATCACCAAGACAGCATGGTACTGGCATAAAAACAGACACATAGACCAGTGGAACAGAGTAGAGAGCCCAGATATGGACCCTGAACTCTATGGTCTGTTAATCTTCAACAAAACAGGAAAAAATATGCAGTGGAAAAAAGACAGTCTCTTCAATAAATGGTGCTGGGAAAACTGGGCAGCTATATGTAGAAGAATGAAACTTGACCATTCTCTTATACCGTACACAAAGATAAACTCAAAATGGATAAAAGACCTCAACATGAGACAGGAATCCATCAGAATCCTAGAGGAGAACATAGGCAGTAATCTCTTCGATATCAGTCACAGCAACTTCTTTCAAGATATGTCCCCAAAGGCAAAGGAAACAAAAGCCAAAATAAACTTTTGGGACTTCATAAAAATCAAAAGCTTCTGCACAGCAAAGGAAACAGTCAAGAAAACAAAGAGGCAACCGACGGAATGGGAGAAGATATTTGCAAATGACAGTACAGATAAAAGATTGATATCCAGGATCTATAAAGAACTCCTCAAACTCAACACACACAAAACAGATAATCATATCAAAAAGTGGGCAGAAGATATGAACAGACACTTCTCCAATGAAGACATACAAATGGCTATCAGACACATGAAAAAATGTTCATCATCACTAGCCATCAGGGAGATTCAAATTAAAACCACATTGAGATATCACCTTACACCAGTTAGAATGGCCAAAATTAGCAAGACAGGAAACAACATGTGTTGGAGGGGATGTGGAGAGAGGGGAACCATCTTACACTGTTGGTGGGAATGCAAGTTGGTGCAGCCTTTTTGGAGAACAGTGTGGAGATTCCTTAAGAAATTAAAAATAGAACTTCCCTATGACCCTGCAATTGCAGGATACAGATGTAGTGAAAAGAAGGGCCATCTGTACCCCAATGTTTATAGCAGCAATGGCCACAGTTGCCAAACTGTGGAAAGAACCAAGATGCCCTTCAACGGATGAATGGATAAGGAAGATGTGGTCCATATACACTATGGAGTATTATGCCTCCATCAGAAAGGATGAATACCCAGCTTTTGTAGCAACATGGGTGGGACTGGAAGAGATGATGCTGAGTGAAATAAGTCAAGCAGAGAGAGTCAATTATCATATGGTTTCACTTATTGTTGGAGCATAACAAATAGCATGGAGGACATGGGGAGTTAGGAGAAGGCATTTGGGGGAAATTGGAAGGGGAGGTGAACAATGAGAGACTATGGACTCTGAAAAACAATCTGAAGGGTTTGAAGAGGTGGGGGGGTGGGAGGTTGGGGGAACCAGGTGGTGGGTATTAGAGAGGGCACGGATTGCATGGAGCACTGGGTGTGGTACAAAAACAATGAATACTGTTATGCTGAAAATAAATTTTAAAAAATGATTAAAACAAAACAACAACAACAACAACAACAAAAGAGGGTTATTTGCAATTGGGGTTATTTGTAAAAAATACTTGAATTTTTGGAGGAGACACTCTGGAAGAGTGCCTGGAATCTAGAGCATACAGAAGATGTACCTCTAAAATATATATGAAATCGATCCTTTCCATCCTCACTGTCCCTGCCTATAGTGGGCAGAATCATTGTCCCCCAAAGCTGTCAACAATGGGGAGTATATGAATGTTACCCCTGTAGCAAAAGGATCTCTGCAGGTAGGAGTAAATTTAAAATGTTGAGGCAGGAGATTGTCCTGGATTTTCTAAGCCAGCTCCATGGAAGCACAAGGGTTCCTACAAGAGAGATGTGGGAGCGTCGGAATCTGAGAGATACAGAGACACCACAGTGCTTACTCTGCAGATGGAGGAAGGGGTCACAAGTCAAGGGATGGAGGCAGCCTCTAGAAGCTGGAAAGGGGAAGGAAATGGATTCTCTTCTAGAGCCTCCAGAAGGAATGCAGCCTGGTCTATTCCTTGATTTTAGCGAGTAAGACCCATCTTGGACTTCTTATCTCCATCGGGAACTAACTAACACCGTCTCTTGCAGGGCGACTTTGGCTATATCCAAACCGGTCTCTCTCTTCCATTCCTCACAGCCACCACCCACAAAATCTCTTCTCCATGCAGCCTCCAGAGGGATCATTTCAAACCTAACTTGCTGATGTCCATCATGTGCTTAAAACCCTCAACAGCTTTCTGTTGCACTTCCATGCCCTTTATGATGGCCTCATTTTCCATCTGAGACCTGAAGGTTAATGGACTTGGCCAACCAGTCCTGGGAGGACAGAGGGAAACCTGAGCTCAGAACCCCAAGATCTAGCCCAACTTCCCTCACTTTGTAGTACCTACCTCCTACCTACCTACCTACCTATTTATCTGTCTGTCTATCTGGAGCCATCTCCCCAAGAGAAAAGAAGGGAAGCAGTTTCCCAGAGAAATGTCAGGGCCATTGCTACAATGTTTGAGGTTTTTAGAAGAAAAGCTAGAAGAAATTGGAACACTCTTTCTGGGAACTTCTCTATCCTGCTCTCAGAATTTCCTGTCCTCAGAAATACACAAAGTGCTATAAAATCAATGACTCGGAGGAATTCTCCAGGAAAAACAAGTATGTCCATTTGAACAAACTACTCACTCTCTAGATGCATGAATAGGAAATAATGGCAATAAAATATATACTTATTTATATTGGGTTATAAACTCAAATGCCTGCAGGACCAGACTGGAAACATATGGGTGGGGATTGAGGCCAAGTGTTGCTAGATCTTCTGATTTTTCAAGAGAAAATAGAAATCTGGAGTTATATGTGAAAACTCCCAGTTTTCAAGTACAGGCAATGGATTTTAACAATTATTTTCACCATGTGAGGACCAAACAACATTTCTGTGAGCTCCGTAGGACCCACAGCCATCTGCCTGAGACAGTGGTCCTACACACCCAGAGCCACATCACCTCTGCCATGCTGGAGTTTTGTGCTCAGGTATGGCCCCATTCCACTTAAATGTCTTTCTGCCCTCCGAACTTTGGTTGGAAGATGGGAGGTGGTGGTGCAGAATCCAGCAGAGCAGGCCAGAGCTCAGTGCCAGGGATCTCCTAGTTAGCTTACATCTGAGGAGTACATCACACCCATGCTGGGTGCCAAGAGGACAACGATGGTAAGAGCCACCCTCTTTCCTCAGTTTAGGCCAATTTCTAAGCTATCTGATGGACTTGCTAATGTTCCACAGTCTATATATTCCCTGAGCTAAAAAAGACGGTCTCCCTGCATGCAATGAATTCATGGTGGGCCTGCCGGTGACTGTGACACATACAGATAAACAGGGAACCCTCAGAATTTGGTCCATATTGAAGGTGGATTTATAAAAATTAAATAAATCTAAGAGTATGCAGTCCTGCCTTGGAGGGCTGGGAAACCAAATAGACTAGGTGAGTCTTCAAAAACATTTTTTTAATTGAGGTACAGTTGACATATAACATGATATTAGTTTCAGGTGTACAGCATAATGATACAATATTTGTCTGCATTGCAAAATGATCACCACGTTAAGTCTAGTTAACATCCAGGAGTCTTCAAAGACGTTAGGATGATTATTCTGCAAGGTAAAAGCGGTAAGTGTGCTCCTGGAAGAGAGATCTCTTGAGCAAGTCTTTGCTCAAGTACTATAGATAAAGATATAGATAGTTTGGAAGAATGAATGCACATTTGAGGAAATGAGATGATAAGGTAATCAGATAAGTTGAAATAGACAAGATAAGATAAGATACCTGGCAGAGTGTGGCTGAGAAAATATACAGAAGAAAGATAAGGTGGTGTGCAAGAAAGAGGGTCACAGGTCTTCATGTTAGTCTTCTACGCTTTGCGCTAATCTTGCTGAAAGTCATGGTCTTCTCCTCAGGACAAGACCTGGGCTCATCATCAGTGAGGTTCCAATAATGCCAGGGAAGGGATCTCTTTGCTCTTTTTTGTTTGCTTTCAAGTGCCCCACTCATCCTCTCCCAGAGCACAGAACGTTGCCCTGTGGCTGGCCTGGGATCAGACACTGGAGACTAGGTTAGGGATGGTATCTACATTCAGACCAGCGTGCACAAGAAACGTGGGTCACATCTACCAAACCCAACAAGAAGGAGGCAACCTTTTCCTTATAAGCCATCTCGCCCAAATACTCAGAGATCCAAGGTTGGCTATCTTGAAATTCTAGATGATCTAAATGATCATCTGGCAGAGAACAACATGTCTGGCTTCATACACATCCACTATATTTTCTGTCTCGTGACCCCCAAAGGTCATATTTGCTGGTTTACCATTGTCCATTAAGAAGCCCTACTCTTTTTTGAACCTCTCTTTCAAGTTCTCCTGTTTATTCTTTTTTCAAATGGCACCTCCTTGAGGTTCATTTTGATGATCTTATTTACTACTGTTAACTCCTACCCTGCCCCATCACTCCCTATCTTCCTAATCTACTGTATTCTCACTAAGATGTGTCTTCCAAGAGGCAAGTATATTGCTTTACTTACTGCTCCATCCTGGCACTGGTCACAGGTGTCTGGCACATAGTAGGCTGTCAATAATTATTTACTGCAAGAATTAACTATGATATTTATTGATCCCCTATGATGTGTCTGAGGTCTGTACCCTCATAGAATTTAACCTCTACCTGCTGTTTGAATGTCAGACACACTCCAGGGATATCGCTGCATCTTATCCATCTCTGTAGGTCCTGATACAGAATCATGTATGTGGAAGGTGCCTCAATAGCTCTTGTCAAGTGAATGGGTCTACTTGATAGGATCTCCTACAGCCCCGCCCCCTGAACTTTGTAATAATCCCTGAAAGTTTCCATGACTCCTCAGACCTTTCGACAATTCCCTGCACAGTGGCCAAGTTCTAATTTGAGTATTATGCAATCACCCCCAGCAATACATTGAGATATTAAAAAAGTACGCTCTGGAGTCCACCAGATGTGGTAGCTACGAAATCTGGTATCTTCACTTACGGCCTCAGCCAGCATATTCACTTGCTTAACCTCTCTGGACCTTGGTGCCCTTGCCTGTAAGTGGAATTGAACAGTTGTGCCTCTATCACTGGTTTGCTGGGAGGATTATGGTTAATGCATTCCAAGAGTTGGTACATGAAGAAATTAATAAATATTAGCCATTGAAAATACTTTTTGAAAAACCCTCGATGTGAACTTTTACCATGTGACTATAGTGCCTGCAGTGTGTCCTGTGGTATAAATACTTGCATATCAATCTTTCTGAGTGCAATTCCCCATGTAGGATGGGTTTACAACAGAGGGGTGGGGTTAAGAGAGAAAAGTGGAGGCCAGATGGGTAAGTGGTCAGATCTGAACTCCACTATGGTCCAGCTGTGCAAACAGGAGCAGGTCCTTTCATTTCTCTCATCTGGGATCCCTCTGATAAACGGGCATGGCAATTTCCCAGCATAGAGTCAGAGGAATATGAAACAAGATCCCATTTAGACAGAGTCTGAAACACATTGGGGGTATAATACCTATGAACGCGCATCTCATGGCTTTTAAAGTTTCCTTGCTGGAGGATGATGTGTTCATTGAAACCAGTGACCCTCCCCCTGATTCCCTTTGGGAATCTCAGCCTTTCACTCGGTGCCCTTTTTGCATTTCAGGCAGTCCTACTGCAAAAGGAAATCTCAATGGAAATATCTCCTTGCCTCGTGTGGGTGATTGGTTTACACCCAAATCACAAAATCTGATTATAAGTTTGTAAATGTCTTTGCTTGCAGAGAGAGACCCGTATTATTAATGGTCATAAAATTAAATTACCAGGTGCATTTCTATTCCAAAAGAAAAACTGATCCATGTTCACTAGTCAGCCTGCATAATGTCGATGTATAAACAAAAATGGGGGGGGGGGAGAACACCCACCATGTTATTTATTCAGTTCCAAAACATTTTCCACACACCATATGGCAGGATTTTTTTTTCTTTCCCAAGCCTTTTTCACAGATGTAATTATAATTCTTTTCACCTTCCCCAGAGAGATCATCTTGAGTATTGTAAAGATTGTGTGAAACTTGAGACCTTAGAGGGAACTGTATTATTGTGCAATCAGTCTCCCCCTCCTTCACAAAGTTCAGCCTCTGGGCTGTAAGACAGTAGCTGGGCAGAGGCTGACCTTTGCCCCGGGGACTGTTAATGATAGGTGAAGGTCAAACATTCTCATGATCATTGTCTCACGTCCCTCAGCATCTCTCTGGCAGGGATGCGGTTCAGTTGGATGAGGGGGTATACACCATCAGCCCAAAACAAGCCTCAGGCCTCTCTTTATTGGCTTTTTTTGTTGTTGTCAGGGTGTTCTCCAATCCCGCTAACATGTGGAATTAGCGATGTTTCTGCACCGCATTCTGAGCCTAAGGGATCTTAGCATTTACCCCTTGTTTATGTCACGTGGAACTAAGCAAAGGGACTGGATGCCGGAGAGTCATTGGGTAAATACTTGTTAATTTTAATTTTCCTGGTACATAAGAATATTGGTAAGGGTTGATTCACATCAACTCAGAAAGTGTAGGCAGATCTAGCCCGGCATCCCAGAAGCTGCAGAGACCCCGTTTACCAAGTACACGGTGTGTCAAGCTTTGTTCTAAGGCCTTTGTGTATGGGATCTCCTTTATGTGTGAGGCAACCCAGTGAGGTAAATAGTCTTGTAGTGTTACAGGGATGGAAACTGAGGCTCTGAGTGCTTATGGGCTCTAGGCAAGGTCACATGCGTTTTCTCTAGCCACGATGGTATGACAATAGCCACTTCAAGAACCCCAGCACATCTAGGAAAAAAGGGGTCATTTTTAGTTGACCCCCTTTTGAAAGGAGGAATGGGGACTCAGAAAAGCATAAGGAACTTACATGTACGATCCCACAGCTAGCAAATATGCTCTCACCCAGTCCTTACCCAGTTCACTGTGCAAAACACAGTGTGTCATACACCCGCTGAGTTTTAAAACATGAAAACCTAACCTCCATTTATATCCTTGTTTCTATGGGGTGATGTGTTCCAAACGCCAAACATCTGAGTTACAAAGGAACTTTTGGCAACATAACCTGTTTATGTGTTGAAGACTGTCTGTATCTTCCATATTGATAGGGTGCGTCTGGCAAGAACAAAAATTGTCTTGTGATTTACCAGATGGCGATTCTGTGCTCCAGCTGGATCGGGAATCCCACAGGACCCATATTCTCCTGCAGGATTCCAGCCCCACCACCTCTGTGCTGCCGGTTCACCACCACACACGGGGCCGCTTAGCCCTCCGCACTGGGGCCGCGTGGCTCCAGCAGAGTGAGGAGGGTTTCTCCTGGGTCTAGAAGGTGCCACAGTTGGCTTGCTGCTCGGGAGTTGCCCAAATGGACATCCTCTGCATGGGAACGCTTCCAGCCACGTGCATCCCCGAAGGTTTGGATTCACGGACCGTTGTGGCTACAGGTAGGGAAAACCAGTTCTGTAGAAATTGTCCTGAGACAAGTATACTCAGTGGCTTAGAGCAATGTCTTCCGGTTGTTTTTGACCCCAGTTTCCAGAAAGAGAAATATCTTATGTTGTGACCCAGTGCATATATGCAAGTGGAATATGCATATTTGCTTGTAATTGAAATATAGATTATACATAAGATGTGCGTGGCGGTGGGTGATGTGTGAAATAAAAGTTTGACAAATTCAATACCCTTTTTGTATGAGATTCACCTCCTTCTTTTCCTTTTCTCTCTCTCTCTCTCTCTTTTTTAGTGAGAGATCGAGTTGGGGGAGGGGCCGAAGGAGAGGGAGAGAAAGACTTTCATGCAGACATCTCACCAGATGCTGAGCCTGATGCAGGGCTCCATCCCACGACCCTGAGATCATGACCTGAGGCTAAACCAAGAGCAGACATTTGACTGACTATACCACCCAGGCTCCCTACACCCTTATTTTTCTAATTCAATCCATTCCATTTCTTTCCTGTCTATTAAAAGAGTGTGCGGGTCACAATTCTTTAGATGGTTTCTACAGCCCATGGTTTGAGAACACTGTTTGAGGTTGGGTTCCATTTACAGCTCTAGGGTACTAGACTTAGCCTCTCTGGGCTCAGTCTCCTCATCTGTAAAATGGGTATCAAACCACTACTTTTCTCCTATGATAGTTGTGAGAATTAAATGAGGTAATGCTTCTCTGTAAATTCCTAAAAGGTGATAGCACTTCTAATAAAAAATGATGAATTAGCATCTAATCCATATCATTCACCTTAAAGATGGGAAAATGAGAGCTGCTGAAAGGGAGGTTCTCCAGAAGTCACCCTGGGAATGAGCAGAGTCTGGGAACAGAAGGCAAACTTCTGAGAGATGTTATACTCCAGGCCAACGGGAAGTGTCTTACTTGTAGAAACTGCATTAACTCCTCGGAGCGACCAGTGCAACTTTAAACACATGGCTCCTTCCAAGCCTTTCCCAGCCTTTCAGGCACCCATTCTTGCTAGGTTTCCCAGTGAGAGATTTCAAAATGCCAGTGCCCCAGGGAGACCACATGTGTTTGCACCTGCTGAGTGTAACAACGAGGAAATGGCTCCTTTGGTCAGGGAATGAGGCCACAGGGATGTTCAAATGGGAGAAAAAGTACTCCCAGAGGGCCTCACTAACTCCTTCTAAGTCCTTCAGAGAGACTGGTCCTGGAAAGGTAAGACGGGAGAGTGTGCTTCAGTTCTGAGTCTGGTTTATTAGAACCACAGAGGCATAAGCTCCAGGTTTTGTGGCGAAGCTGGTAGCAGTGGGGAAAGAATGTTCTCAGCATCTTTGCATATGTAGAGGCTAGCCAATGATGTCAACCCTCCAACCCCACCATCCCGGGGATTACCCAGTGCTCTCCCTTCCTTGCCTCTGCTTAGGCATTTCCTTCCAGGTAGAACCCCATCGCTTCCTTTGCTACATTTTTAGATGCTTCCCATCCTAAAATTTTCCTGCCTACCCTGATCCCAACTAGAAGATACTTCCTGCTACCTGGAAACATTTGGGGTGTGGGGGGGACGCATTTGCCATGCCCTAGCTGTGTCATAGATAAGTATATAAAATTGTTCCCTTCTGCTAATATATTCTGCTCCTTAAGAGGCAGACTCTCTATCTGACTTACATTTGTGTCTTTTTGGACACCTGACAAAGCATTGTGTTTGTACACATAAGGCACTGAAACGTGTGTGTTAGGTGAATGAATGAGGCAAAATATAGATGGGAATGCAGCAGGTGAATGCTGTCAGACAGCTCAACATCATCAGAATACATTATTGACACATTTATAAGTGTGTGTGTGCGCACGTGTGTGCGTGTGTGCACGTGTATGTGCACGTGTGTGTGCGCACGTGTGTGTGCTTTCCAAACTAAATTGAAGTGCAGGGTTCTCATCCTTGGGCGTTCATGAGCATCCCCTGGGGACTTTATATAAAAATACTGAGGCTCCACCGCCAGGAATTCTCTTTAAATTGGTTTGGGCTAGGACCTGGAGAATGCATATATTTCACATTGTCTCTTGGTGATTCTAATGTGCAGCCATGGTTCAGAGGCACCACTGTTAGTTTTTTGATTCATAGGAAGATGGTATAGGAAAGTGCTGAGTAGTGTAGCTGGTCTGTGGCAGTGCCCTATAAATACATATAAACACTTCCTCTCCTCTTTCCTCTTGAGAGTGGGGACTTTATATTATGCCTCTTTCCATTGTGCAGGGAACTGAGCTCAAGGGACAAGTTTAAGAGAGGACAACAGATGTTTCAGTGGGGGAATGCAATCAAGGGTCCAATGAGCCACGGAACTTGGGTAAAATCACTGTGGACTTAACAGCATTTACGGGAAAATTTGTGAATAAGGTTAGGTTTGAGTGGGGCTTCAGTGAATGGGCAGAGTTTGGCAAACTGGTGAAAAGCTACGAGAAGGACATTCTAGAAAAGGACGATAGCATCCTTCAAGATGGGAAGATAGGGGAAGACTATCATATGCCAGGCATGGCGCTGAACACATTACATGCATGACTTTATTTAAGACTTGTAGGAACTACTATTATCCCCACTTTACAAAGGATGGGGCAAGGTTTGGAGAGAGCAGACAATTAGCTCAGGGATGCAGAGAGAGAGAGAGAGAAAGAGAGTAATCAGTGGCACTGAGATTTAAATGGCGTTTGTCTGAGATGTGTCGTGTGCTGCAAGGAGAGAGGAGGTCATGGTGTGTGGATAAGTCTCTTTGAGTAAGTGAGTTTGGATAGGGAAGAAAAGGTAAAAGGTATGTTTGGGCTAGACTGTGAATGCTAGTGCACCTCTAGGTCTTGAACTTTACCTTGGGGGCCTCAGGGAGTTGTAGAGACATGATGAATGTTGCTGAAGCCACAGAGAGCCAAGAGTTAGCAGGGTTGACAGGAGCCTTAGGAAGTTATTTAATCCACACTGGCCAAGTGAGGAAATTGATTTTACCTTATCTAAAGTATTCTTGCTAGAGATCAAACCCAACATTTCAAACCTTTCTTGGAAGAGACATTTGTAAGCATTAGCCACAAAAGGTTTGCAACTTCATTGCAGTGTTTTTCTCTGTGGAGATCCAATGAGAGCATGTTTACTGAGCACCTACTATATGGCAGAGCCAGTGCTACAAGGTGCAGAGAAAGAGCTGTGGAGGATTTGCTCCCTTCTCCTTTTCCTCTTGTTGGTGATCCCTCGGAGACCCAGCAGGAATGGACCCATCCGATGCCTTCCATTATCTGCTAGCCCTCTTTTCGCTGAGCTGAAAATGCACAGAATTACCTTAACATTCCCAACTGGGTCTTATTTTCCAAGCCGCTTTCATCCCTTGACTTGCTTTCCTTTGAAGTACATCCAATTTATCACTTTTTTCTTTTCTTTCTGGAAACATGATGCTCAAAATTGAACACAGCCATCCAATTAAGTCCTAACCACAGCCAACTAGGTGGCTGGCTTGTTTAACATGGTGAAATCTTATTAATAGGTAGATGGGGAGGGGACACGAGTATACTTGGGCCATTTAGATTTTTTTTTTTTTTTGAAGCAGTACATACAGAGGTGGGCAGCAGAAACTAATATGCCATCAGCTGCCTTAGAAATATTCTTCCTTAATTTTTGTGGCATGTTTTATTTGGGAGGGTTTTGCATTCACTTATTTTATTACCTTGACATTTTTATACCCCTGGTAAGAATTTTTTTTTTCTAAGTTAAGCTTTTACTTAGGTACAGTGTAAAGCTGTTCTTGAGATGAAAGCTGTTATCTGATTCAGGGCTTAATGTTGAAAAGTTCTCAAGCTGGTGAATCTAAAGACATTTCCTGCATAATTGTGTACTTAGAATTCACTGGCAGCGTAAAAGAGAGAGAGCTTCATGTTCTGTCTGGAATTACGAAAAAAGACAATT
This sequence comes from Enhydra lutris kenyoni, assembly GCF_002288905.1. Lineage (NCBI taxonomy): Eukaryota > Metazoa > Chordata > Mammalia > Carnivora > Mustelidae > Enhydra > Enhydra lutris. Next base: position 25,645,216 of record NW_019154097.1, on the reverse strand, counting down.
TATTTTTAAGTGAACTGGGGGAGAAGAGGGGAAAAAGCCTGCGACGGAAGACGTTTAGCTGAGTTACTGAAATACCATCTGGAGGCTTGGCTGAAAAGAAGAGAAATCCTAGAAGGAGCACGATGTGGGGTAGTTAAGCCGAGGCAGGACCAGCATATCCGGGAGATGCTGCCTCGACCATCGATGTGATTTGTACAGCGTCAGGAGGGGAGCTAATTTGCCCTTGGAAAGAGAAGACAAAATTTACTGAAATTTTTAAAAATTTGCTAAAATAGTGCACGTAAAAAAATGCACCCTTTACCCGTGTCCACAGTTCAGTGGTACCCCATACATTCACACTGTTATGCAACTGCCACATCAATCGTCCACAGGCAGACCAGTTTTCCTTTTCCCAAAGCAAAACTCCACAGCCATTAAATACTCCTCCCTCTTCCTCCTTGTCCCTGGTAACCACCAGTCCCTCAGTTATTATTATTATTATTTTTTAAAGATTTTATTTATTTATTTGACAGACAGAGATCACAAGTAGGCAGAGAATCAGGCAGGGAGGGGGAGGAAGCAGGCTCCCTATGGAACAGAGAGCCCGATGCGGGGCTCGATCCCAGGACCCTGGGATCATGACCTGAGCTGAAGGCAGAGGCTTTAACCCACTGAGCCACCCGGGCACCCCACATCAGTTATTTTTAAAGACAGTTTTTTATTTTTTAAAGATTTTATATGTTTATTTTAGAGAGAGAGGAAGAGTGCATCTGCAAGTGGGGGTTGGGGAGAGGGAGAGGGAAAGAGAAAATCTTAAGCAGGCTCCACGCCCAGCATGGAGCCTGATGTGGGGCTTGATCTCAGGACCCCAAGATCATGACCTGAGCTGAAACCAAGAGTCAGGTGCTTAACTGACAGAGCCACCCAGAAAGATAGTGTTTTGTTTTTTTTTAAGTTTGAGGAGAAGAGTCTGTCAGGTCTCAACTAATCACACTAATTTTATGAGACGTTGTCAAACCACTCCTGCTTTACCATTTCCTCCAGCCTATGCCTGGTTCTGTCTCTTATGGTGGCTACTGTCCTGCAGCCCTGTCCGTCTGTCAGTCTGTCAACCAGACTGTGATCCCTGTGAGTGCAGGACGTTCAAGGGCACCCCTTCAGCGCTCAGGGCTGAATGCTGGCAGCTAACTGCTCCTCACAACTACTGTCTGTAGGGCACCATGATCAATACTTTACATCTCTTATCTTGAGGATCCTCACAGCAACCCTGCAAAGGAGGGGGTGCTAAACTCATCTTAGGAAATGAAGAGAAGGAATATCTGACAATTCAAGTAATTTGCTCAAGGACAAGTGGCAGAACCAGGATTTCAATAAAAGTCCATTTCTTGGAGAGCTAGCACGGCACAGTCAGTAAAACACCTGACTCTTTTTTGGCTCAGGTCATGATCTCAGGGTCCTAAGATCCAGCCCCACAGGGCTCGGCACTCAGTGTGGAGTCTGGTTAAGATTTTCTCTCCCTCTCCCGCTGCCCCTCCCACCTGCAAATATGCACACTCTCTTTCTCTCCCTCTCTCTGTCTCATATAAATAAATAAATCTTTTTAAAAAGTCTATTTCTTGGTTAGGCAGGTACCTTCAGCTCAAGTCATGATCCATGGTCCTGGGATTGGATCCTGCATTAGGCTTCCTGCTCAGCAGGGACTGCTTCTCCCTCTGCCTGCCACTCACTCTCTCTCTCTGACAAATAAATACAATCTTTTTTTTTTTTTAAGTCCATCTCTTTACCAGTTTCCAAAACTTTCTTCCCAAAGGTAATCCTCATCAGCATCTTCGATAGGAAGATGGGACCTTCATGCACAGATGTCACTGGGCTGTAGAAATCCACTTCCTTATCAAGGCTGTGTTCCTGGAACACTACTTACATGGGATGATAGTAGGCACTTCTTAAAACTGCAAAAAATTGCAAGAAGGGGCCGTACTCCCCCTGTGTTGTCTAATAAGTTTGGAAATATGGAGTTCAACACAGTTAAACAGAATCGTCCTTGCAAAATGTCTCAGAGGCTGGATTCTTCATTCAGTCTGCAAGCTTATTTTTCCTCTTTTTATAACAATTTGTTTATCCAGTACTCCATAGGAAAACTTTAGTAAATGCCAGGGGAGACATTCAAAATATTTAATGACTGTTACAGCCTGGACAGCGGCCAGTCCGACTGGAGAGCAGCCCAAACAGAAACAACAGGAGCTAACAACTGGTGTGGACACACGGACGCGAACTGACGGGAAGAACCGTCATCAGAATTCACCTTAAGCAATTAGGGTTCTTGGACGATGGACAACTCTGGGAGGGGGGAGCAAGGGAGCAAGCCAACTGTCCCTGGGGAAGAAAGAAGCCCATTTCCTGGAAATGTTTCTTGGGGCTGTCCAGGATGCCACAGTTGGGAATGAATGAGCTTTTGTCTGCATGATACAACCCCCCACCTCACCTATAAGCAAATAGAGGTTGGCACACTTCAAGTCTGTCAGAGGTGGCTGTCTGCTAGGCTCTATTGTATTTTGAGCAGAGACGACATCACTCATTAGAAGGAACGCTGGACAGGACCCAGAGCCATCTAGGCTCTGCCTAGGATGCAAGGTGACGAGAAGCCAGTGGGCTCCTCTCGATGGGCCTTAGTACCAGCTTCTAGCACAGGGGCAGGCTAAGTTATCAAAATCCTCCTCTCCCTGTAACATCTCACAACTCCCATCTTCCGGGCAGTCCTCAGGTTTGTGATTCCCAATCTTGGTTAAGTAACTATGCTTCCCCCTCACATACCCCGTGCAAGTCAAGACAATCTATGTTTCTTCCTTACCTGTCAGGTGATGTTGCTACAAAGATAAAGGCCCCTGCCTTTTGAATTCCATGTCTGTCTGAGTCTCTTCCACGCTTGAAGCACAGCCAGGAGTTGAGTGGGGGAATGTATCTTTAATACAAATCTCTGTAATCTTCCATCTTTGATCCTGTTAAATATTCTAAACTCCTTTTTTATTTAAACATGTTTGACTGGTCTAATCATGGGCTGATGTGCTTCTCTGGTTCTCGGTGAATCTTTGGTGGCGAGCAGGGAGAAGGGAGACAGGTCTTATGGGAGATGTTTAATGCTCACAGTCAATTCCATTTCCACTTGGTCCAAGTTGAAGCAATTTCACCTGGAAAACCCAGCACTAGGATGGCTTCTCAGGAAATTATCACAAAGGAGTCAAAGCCATTTATTTGAAGGTATTTGTCACCATGTTATTTATGAGTGTGATTATTAGAGATATACTTCCTGTGTCACATAGAGAACATGTTTCAGTAAGTTCTAGTAGAATGATAATTTCATCCAGTGACTGAAATTTTAGTCCTGAATATAACATTGAGTTTTTTGGGAAACTCTATGGCTAAAAAGTTACAAATACCTAAACTTCACAAACACAGGTTTGAAGCGGAACGTGCACAAATGAACATGGTTGATTTGTTATGGGTAATGGGATATTGAGATTATGGATGACAGTGTTGTTTTTTTCATCAGTTTTTGTTATTTTAGTTGCAACATTGTTTATATGGCATACAAGACATAGAAACCATATATTATACATAGTGTAATAAGTATTGACTTTAGAATTGGACAAATCTATATTCAGACTCAGATTTTGTTACTTCTTTACGTAGGATTTGGGGGGAAATCTCTTATCCGTACAGAGCTTCATGTGTGGAATGAGTTCTTTTCTCCCGAAATCAAATCAAATCAATGAAGCTGCTATTTCTTGTAAAAACAGCTAGTATTATAATAAGCCATAGACTTTGACCTTTGCTCATTCCCTATTTTATAAAGCCACCCTACTCTCAAATTAGTAGGAAACATGACAGCATCATAGTTCAGATTTGAGTCTCAGCTCCACCACGACCTAGCTCTGTGACCTTGGGCAAGGGGCACCTGTTAGGGTTTGACCTGGTTAGTAAGCAACGTTCCTCTTTTTCTTGTCTGAGTTCAGAACCTACAAAGAAAGAGACACCTGAGTCAGAAAGATTGAGATCAGGATAGTACCTTTCCTCCTTTAAAGCTGTTTGGAGGATGTGACAGGGATATGTTAGCAGCCATCGCCTTTCTAATCCAGATATCCCCGCCTCAGCCACGAGACTCCTGCCTCAGGGGAGAGCCGTCTCCTCCAAGATCACAGGAAGGGACAGCAGAATGCAGCCTCCCTGTAGGTGGAAGATACCAAGAGAAACAAGACTTGCAGATCTATTCCCATCTTCCAAATATATTCTTGAAAATTCAGTGTGGTGGCGGAGGTTGATTTTTATACTATAGCTGGCATATAATTAGTATTCAATAAATAGTTTCTGCTCTGTCCCTCCACCCGCTTCCCCAGGTAAAAGACCCCCCACTCCGACATCTGTGGATGAACGGCCAGACCAGCGCAGCCACGTGAAGAGAGGTAACGCAGCATGGGGTCAAGAACATGGCTCGTGAAACCAGATGGCATAGATACGAATCCTGGCCAGCACCTGATTGCATGACCCTGGACAGTTTACTTAACCTCTGTGTGTCTCAGTATTTCCATCTATAAAGTGGGCCTAGGGCAGTAACTTCTCTCTGAGCCCTTATGAGGATAAACAGTCTAATAGTTGTAAAGCACTTAGAACAGTCCCTGACACATAGTAAAAATATTTGCTAAATATAAATAAGTAATGAGGACCTAGACATATACTATAGGGCTACCCCATTCTACAGAATCGGTCGGTTTACGGTATGATGATGATATGCCAAACCATCTGCACTAATAGTGCATTAGAGGGATTTCTCATCCCTCTGAAATCTTTTTGGTATTTCTCACCCCATCCCCATCCTTTTACTTTTTGGGTAGAAAAAAAAATAATAATAACGCTGCAAGTGGCAATGGGGACAATTCTGCATTAAACTGCCTTCTGTGGTGTGTGCAGAGTTGGAGACCTTGGGTCCACAGCCTTCTTTCTGCCTCGTACCACCCTACATTTCTTGGTTAAATTCCCAGCAAGATGAAGATTATTTATAATTTGGCCTTAACTGCAGCCCAGCAGGAGAACATGTTAATGAGTTCATTAATTAATTAGCTTGCATTTGCATAGTGCTTTAGCATTTGCAAAGCTCTTTCAGATTCATTATTTCAGTTTATGATCACAATCCCCCAGTGAGGAACAAGGCAGGGGTTATCTAGACTTTCTGACAAGGAGGCTGAGGCTCGGTGAGGTTAACTGGTCAGCCCTAGATAACTAGTTCAATGGCAGAGCTGGGATCATTCATTTTTGAAAGGGACTTTGGAGAATTCTGGACCCTCATTTAAACCTGAGCTCCAATTTGTGTTACCTGTGTGGTCCTAATCAAGCTACTCAGCCTGCATGGTCGTTAGTTTCCTCATCTGCAACATGAAGTTAAAAATAGTATCAACTTAATTAGGACTAATATGAATATTAACCAAGATAATATGCAGAAAGCACACACTGTAACTGCATGGTCAGTGGTAAGGCCATTATTATTAAAAAAATGACAATAAGCTTCCACTTAGTATAACATGGTGTGGGCTATGCAAGCACTGAACATAAAGTGTGTTGGGAGAACAGAGCAGGGATAAATTGGATCCACCTGATGCAGTGGGGAATTGGGGAAGTCTTCTCTGAGGTATGGGGGTTGAACCTTCACAGGCGAATATGAATTTTTCCAAGCAGAGAGAAATGAAGGAAAATTTCAGGAAACAACACGGATGGGCGCAAATTTTTACTGTGGGTTGGACCTTTTGCTGTCTTTAGGTTAGATGTTGGCAGAAGGTACGTAGTGGTGAAAGTGAGGTTGGGCGTGTAGATATGGATATATTACAGAATAGCCAAGGGCTGTGATGATCGTTGGGGTGTAGGAATTATGATAGCATAATGTGCTTCATGCTGAAGATAATAATTGGGAGTTGGGCATAGAGACGGCATAAAGTTCCAAGTGGCTGAGGTGTTTCTGGATGTATGGGCATAGTGATGTCATAGGGCATCCCGAACAGTTGAGATGGTGGGGAGACTGTGGGTGTGGTGATGTTTAGATTCTAGTAATCAGCTGAGCCAGAACAGCAAGGATTAAATCATGAAGGTCTTAGAATCCATGAAGAGCACTTGCATTTTTATGGAAAATTGTATGAATGACGTTTGTCTCTTTTTCTTTAAGAAGATGAAATGATTTTATCCAATCCATGTTTCAGAAGGATTACACTGATTGTAAGTATATGGGATGGATTGAAGATGAATCTTTCTCCCATAAGAGCCATAGTCAGGCTTATCCTGGAATTTCTTTTCAAGAAAAACATATTTGTTTGTTTTCTTTTCCACTTCTAAATTTTACTCTGTATTTTCCAAAGATTTGTTTGATTTCTAAGCCTGCAGGGTAAGGTTTGCAAGTGCAGACTTGAAAACGCACAGTGTCCTCCCATCACCAGAAGGCTTAACTTCGTAATTCATAGAAATTAGGCTAGCCTGGGGCCTGTGGGACCTCTCATTTTACATTTTCCTGGAACAACTTGGGTAACAATCGTCTTCACAATTTTCCTCCAGGCCACTGACTGCACACATGTGAATTAGAAGTTCTGCTATATTGTGGAGTCATCTGCTCAAGGTGCAAATCACCCTCACGGATCCCTGACTCTTAGGTACATGAAAGGCAACAGAGCCTGGACATCCCAACATCTCCCATACTATAGAATAGGACCTGGCCAAATAAGTTGGGGGAATGCCCCCAATGAATCCCCAACTCCGTCCCACTCCCAACACACATGCATACATGCACTTGTGGACATGCATGGGCAATCACACACACACACATTTATATTTTGGACAGTCATAATTCACAAAGGAACATTAAAGGCTCTGCAGAAAAACTAACAAAAACAGCAACAAAATCAGAACTTTAACACTGTGTTTCCCAAATTTAACTGACTGTAGAAACAACATCTTTTTTTAAATTTTTTTTTAGCAGAATACCTTTTACATCCCACTTTGGGACATTCTAATCAATCTAGTCTTCTGGTAATCAGGGTAGGCTCAGTGAGTTTGCTAGGACTACAAAAGTAGTTATTACTGGAGCTCTGACTAGAATTCAGGTTCAATGTCTGGATAGTCTCATTCTTTTTGTAAAAATATTCCAAGTTCTGAGTCTTCTGGCCCAAGTCTGTGCTATAAAGATATATTTGGGAGAGTATTGGGACATGCAGGAACACAGCTATCTGTCAGTTATGACTGTATGTGTCACTGGAGAGTTTTTCTCTCTCTGAGTAGCTGATCTGCACTGGGACTCTCTCATTATAAAATGTCTTGAGGAGTGAGGGTTTTATTTCTGTCTCATCTGTTTTTTGCATTTGTAGTTTCTGCTTTGTCCAAACAAATTACTCTTTCAGAGAATGAACTGCTCATATTTTTTTTTTGGAATAATATGTCATTCAAATATATTTTAATAAAATCCACAGGAGGAGCTAAAAAAAATTTTATCTTTTATGAAAACAGAGACATAATGGGAAAGTTACCGTCTTCTCTAATTCCTAGCACATTGCAGTGGACACAACCTGGACACTAGTGTTTTGGAAGAGACAGGTTTGATGCTAACTAGTCCCACTTCTTCTTGGACATAAAGGAAGACTACATTTCCCAACCTTCCTTGAAGTTGATTTAGGATCATGTGATTTGGTTCCACCTGAATGGATGTGAGGTTGGTGATTGCATTCCATTTCCATTCTTGGTTCTAAAATCTCCTGTAATTTCCCTTTTTCTCTCTTCCTTTTCTTGGTGACCATGAAATTTCTTGTGTTGATGATGGAGACACTTCTGGGTGGAATTTCCCAGGTCACTACTGGAGGAGAACTATCAAGGAGAACTACCGAACCTGTATGTCTTAAGGTTGAACAAGGAAGAGATCCTTGCAGCATAAGACTTGCAGAAATTCCAGTGTTTACCACTTAGTACAGTCTAGCCTCATCTATTTTGACTATTACAAAGAGAATGCCATTGACTTTAATTTTCCCTAATGTATCTTGAATATCATCTACTAGAAGCAAGTATTTATTCCCTGAACTATAAGCACTTCTATAGCATCTCAGGAAGAGTCTCGCATCTCGTCTTTCTTTTGAGTCTCCTCCCAATACCCCTTGAAGAAACTTGTCAAGGCATTCATCATACCCAATTTATAAGTGTAATGGATGTGGCTTAAATATAGTCTAAAATAATTCAGGAGGTCAGCGTCTCATCTGATTTCCAAGCTCAGGCTTCATGTCTCTGACTCTGGTGCTCCCCAACTATATTCCTGCAAACTGATATGAAGTCCAAAGGCGTCTCATCTGATTTCCAAGCTCAGGCTTCATGTCTCTGACTCTGGTGCTCCCCAACTATATTCCTGCAAACTGATATGAAGTCCAAAGGATGGCAAAGCCAGTCCAAGGCATCCAAACTGGCTAATTTCAAGTTATCCATATTCTCGAAACCAGGAAGAATTTAAATATCAAAACTTTAGAGCCAGTGGCATTTCTAAGTTAAAGAACAAAAAATTCTTCTAGCTATTTTCTTGTATTATTGTACTTGCCCTGTTACTTTTACACTATTTTCCTTTATTTTTAGGGATTACTCTAGAGATTATAATAAGCATTTTTCCCTTATTTAAAGACAAATGTAAATTTGTACTTTTCCATTTCCTGAAAAAGCAAGGACCTTAGAATACTTAATTCCCTTTACTTGCTTCATTCCTTTATGCTATTTCTTTGTCCAATTCTCATTTTATAAATGTTAAACCTCAATGGGAATAATAATTATTATTGTTATTGCTTTATCCAATCAATATTTATGTAGACTTACTCCCCCTCTTCTTGCATTTGATTTAGTCAATATACCTTTTTTTTTTTTTTTTTTCCAGCCAGAAGTATATTCTGTAGTATATCCTGTAGGGAAGATTTACTGTTAATGATGTACTTAAATTTTGCTTGTTTGCAGTTGTCTTTATTTTGCTTTGATCTTTTTCACTGGATATAGAATTTTAGGTAGTTATTTTCTTCCAGTCTTTGAAGATAATTGTTCCATTTTCCAGTGGCTTCAATTACTCTGTTCAGTGGTCAGCCATAATACTTGTTGCTGCACCTTTGGAGATAATCTGTGTCCCCCACCCCCTGCCACAGTTGCTTGTAGGTTTTTCTACTTTTCTTTGAATTTCTTGTCTATATGTATCTGTGTCTGTGTCTGTGTCTGTGTGTCTGTGTGTTTACACTGATGGAGTTTGTAGTGCTTCTGGTATCTGGGGCTTGATGTCATTCATCAGTTTGGGAAAGTGCTTGGTCATTATTTCTTCAAATATTGTTTCCATCTCTTCTCCATCTCTTTCACTTCTAGCAATGCAGCTGTATATACTTGGTCAGACTTTCTCAGGAGATCTCACAGTGTCTTGCTTTCTTTCTACATTTTCTATTGTTTTATCTCTTTGTGCCTTAGACTAGATATTTTCTTTTGTCTTATCTTCCAGTTTATTAATTCTCTCTTGTGTTCTATCTAATCTTCTGTTTATCCATGTATTGTGTTTGAATTGCAGTGATTGCATTTTTCCACTCTAGAATTTCCATTTGATTCCTTTTTATGGCTTCTCGCCCTCTGCTAAAATTATTCATCTTGGCATCATGTTTCTTCAACATATTGCTCCTCTGGAGAGGATCTACATTTGCTTCTGATAGACAGATTAGGAACAGACTTTTTAAATCAAATCAGGGATTGAGTAATTTGAAGCTGAATTTTAGCCTTTTAAAGAGCTTCTTGGTTCTTTAAATAGATACTATTTTTAGAGCAGTTTTGGGTTCATAGCAAAATGGAGAGGAAGGTGCAGAGATTTCCCATATGCCTCTCACTCCTGGCTCAGATACATAGCTTCCCCCCATCATCAGTGCCCCCACCAGAGTGCTAAGTTTGTTAAAATCGATGACCCTATATTGACGTAGGATCACTCCCCAAAGCCATAGTCTACATTAGGGTTCACTTCTGATGTACATTTTATAGGTTTGGACCAATGTGTAATAATATGTATCTACCATTACAGTTTCATAAAAGTAGTTTCATTACCTTTGAGGGCTTCTTTTAGTTCTTGCTTTTTCTTACTCTTGAGGTAGAGTCTTTCAAAACTCCCAAGGGAAAGCTCCTCCCTGGCAGGCCCTGAATTCTAATTTTAGTTGTTTCAACCCAGTAAGATGACTCTGTTCAGCTTTTTGGCCTCTGAGCCTCAGAGCTGCTCAGATACCCATTTAAAATCATCAGATCTCTATAGGAGAGAAATAGCACCAAATGTTAGGCCCACTCTCTGGACTTTCTTTCATCTCTGAAATCTTAGCCTTTCAAGTCTTGGTAGTTCTCAGATATCTTCAAAACGACTATTATTTTTATAATTGATCAAACTGGCCTAATTTTTCAGTTGAGCTTCATAGGATTGTTGTTCTGAAACGAGCAGAACTCCCTTCCACAGCACTTTCTGGTCAATCTTTAGATTTCTCTCATTCTTTCCCCCCCTCCTTTTCAGAGTCTCAGGCTGAATTTAAATGTAAATATGTATCTTCACATAGAATTGGGCAGTTATGGCCCCAGAATAGAATTTCTGAGGATTGGTATAATCAAGGGAATGTATCTGCTTCTTAAAATTGGTAAGAGTATAACATGGTTCTAAAAAATGGTTCAGGGGCGCCTGGGTGGCTCAGTGGGTTAAAGCCTCTGCCTTCAGCTCAGGTCATGATCTCAGGGTCCTGGGATTGAGCCCCACATGGGGCTCTCTGCTCAGCGGGGAGCCTGCTTCCCTCTGCCTGCCTCTCTGCCTACTTGTGATCTCTGTCTGTCAAATAAATAAATAAATAAATAAATAAATCTTTAAAAAAAATAAAAAATGGTTCAGATAAAAAAAAATTAAATTAAAAATGGTTCAGATCTAGTAAAGTAAAGTGAACTTGGGAATAGATGACAGAGAATCATAAGCTCAGTACTGAAGTCTTGTTCTGGTCCCCAACTGCCAGATGTTCTTCTATTTTCCACTTAGAAACCATCCCCATCCTCTGGCAAAGGGACTCAGAGCTGCCTTTTCACTGGATAATGGAGAAGGGAAATGTTCATTAGGAAATATAGCATGCTAGAATTTAGAAGGATGAGGATGGAGTAAAGGGAAGGTTAACCTTGCCTTGATTGGTGCTTCCCAGACAGAAATTAAAGACTATCAAATGAGCCATTTTGGTGCAAATAAATGGTACCACTTTTATAACAGTAACGAATGCTAAGGCAATAAAGCTTAGCCTACAGGGTCTATGAGAACATCAGTTTTGGCTACTTTTTTCACAACTTATATTCGGTGTTAGCATAGTGTCTGACACATGCTAGGTGCTCATCAAGTATTTTTTTGCAAGGAACAATGCTTGAAACTTAGAACCCTATAGTATTTCTTTCCCTTTAAACTTAGAACACTATAACATTTATTTTCCCTTTTTAAAGCTGGAACTAGGAACTCCCTACATTTTCTTTCTTTCTTTCTTTCTTCTTTTTTTTTTTTTTTTGGAGATTTTATTTATTTATTTGACAGAGAGAGAGAGAGGTCACAAGTAGGCAGAGAGGCAAGCAGAGAGAGAGGAGGAAGCAGGCTCCCCACTGAGTAGGGAGCCCGATGTGGGACTTAATCCCAGGACCCTGAAATCATGACCTGAGCCAAAGGCAGAGGATTAATTCACTGAGCCACCCAGATGCCCCTGTCTCTCTACATTTTCAGTTCAACTGTCTTATTTTACAAACGAGAAAACTGTGGTTCATATTTTCTGGGTCATTGCTGAAAGCAGATTATAATAGCGAGTAACAGAACCTTTTAAAAAAAGTTCTTAGTAACTTAGGCTTTGTTACAAAGTTTTGAATGTAAAAATAGGTGCACAATACTATGGGTACATAATATATAGAAATACAAGTACACACACATGCAAATAATTTTACCTAAGAAGCTGGACGAAAGACACTTGGGAGTCACCAAAGGAAATTTTGAGTAAATCACCTAGGAACAGAACACACTGTATTCTATAATGTGTCCTCTGGTGTTCAGGAAGGATGACAAGAGCAGACTCTTCCGCATTTATTTATTTATTTGCAATGGTTATGAGATTGTTGTTGGTCAAAGTGATTTAGTGCAGGCAAACCCTGCATTTTCCTATTGGATGGTTGCCTTCTACTGTTTTGATAAAATTGACTCTATCTCTACCTTTTAAGGAAGAATCATCTGCTATCAGTGTTTGGCTACTGTCATTTAAAAGCATGAAAACGTGGGCTTAAAAGAGAACACTATATTTAAGTCAAACGTCAAATCTAATTTTTGAAATGGAAACCCCTACTGCTGTCTGAGGTAGTTACCAAAATGTGGATCTGAACAAAGTGATTTTATTTCAGCCAGCGCCATTTAAGTTTGGAACAGGAAGTGGGTTAAGCCTGACTGTTTCTTTCTCTATATTAGATTCTCTAAGGAGAAAAAATAAAAAGCCCTCATTTTTAATTTGTATCAAATGATACTTTGCTGACATGTTATCTGCTGAAATCAATGCAGCACCCTGGCTAATTTGGAGTGGAGTTGTTTTGCAACAATTTAGAACATAGCTTGGGAATTAGCTATTCAGCAAACGTACATTAAAATTAATTTGATAAAGTATACATTAACATCCTTGACACTTTTCTGAGCATAGATTTTAATAGATCAGTGTATGGGGGGCTCGGCCAGTAAAATAAAAGCCTCCTCTATGAGATGGATAGAGAAATGCACCATCTCGCCCTCCCACACTATGGGACTAAACCCTTCAGCTATCAGCATAGTACATCAAATTTAAGAGTCTTTAAATATTAAATATCAGTGTGCACCATGGAATGTAATAAACCCACTTTTCAAATAATGTTTCATTCCCCGACATCAAAATGTGTGAGGAGTTTTCTTTTAAATATACTGTGGAAGTTAATTAAGTTCACTCAAGTTTATTGCATGGGTTCACTAAGACTACATTGGGATATTTATGACCCACCCAGAATGCAACTCAGTGAAACTTTTGATATGTTGATAAGTGATAAGGATGTCATTTGAGGTTTATTTTTTAATAATAATTTAATTGTCATTGTAAAATGCCTCATAGTTAGGACAGATTAAATTGCCACCAAAACCATTACTAAAATTCATAACCTCTATAAATGTAAAGTGTTTGCTGCTGTGTCATAAATAACAGCACTTGTTCCAGGAAAATGAGGTGCCTGAAATAAATTAAGAAAACCAAAACATATAAATGCATTAGATCGCAACAATTTCTGGTTGCTGATGGAAATGCAGCTGAATGGGGAGGTGGATTCTTTTACTGAGCAAGGGTTACTTATGATATCAATAAATCTTGGGTGCTGGAGGATTTCTACAGTGTTTTTTCCCCCCCTCTCCCCTTTACCTTGGTGGTACTTTTGCAGGGTGCTGCCTCTCCTGAGGAGGAGCAAGATAATCTGGGAACTTTTGAAGAAATTATGTCATGAGCAAGGTGACCTTATCCAAATCCCATGGTCTTATTGAGTTTCATGTTTCTCATCTGCATAATGGGATCATGTTTTCCAATTGTTTTGAATGCAGAAAGCCAAACTGGGTTTTCTCATGGGGTTCTTTCCTGTTCTAATATCCACTAGACTCAGGTGAATAGTCAGCTTTCCTGGAAAGCATTTTCTTATTTCTCAAGTCAGATTGGCCCTTCTCTATCTGCTATTTGTCTAATGCCATTGATCATGTGGCTGTTATCACATGCTCAAAGACTGGTTTTGCTCATCAGGGTAGGAGCCATTCAAGGTCAAGAGTCTATGCTGTTCCTTTTTGCATTCCTGTTCCCAGAAAATGACCAGACATATAGTAGATGCATAATAAATTTTAGTAAGATCAATATATCAACATATCATTGGGTATATTTGAAAAATAATGTTTTCATATGCTTAAGGAGAATGCACAGTTTATACGAAAGAAACTTTCAAGTTTTTTTTTTTTTATTTCACCTTTTGGTACTTGGCAATTGGGCATCTGCTGCAAGTCTGGTTTGGTGTGGAATGGGTCGCTTTTAGGAATAGCTGGGTGGAAGTTTGAAGAAAAGACTGGCTGTTTTATCCATAGAACTAGCATCTGTCTTAAACATATTGAACTGATAAACAATGCAGCTGCTATGGAACTCACACAGAGAAATAAACAGGGAAGCCGTATGTAATTCATGGTTTGCATTAATGAGAAAATTTTTAAAAATTATAAAAGAAAGAGAACGGGTTTCTAATCACTGTAGGCATGGGTCAGTAGACGCATTGATATGGCTAAGAGACGTAGCCTGAGCTGATTTCTGTTCTTGAAAGAACGCCAGGGTTTTACACAGTGGAAAGGAGAACCAACATTGTATTGAGAGCTAAAATATTTGGATTTTGGTCCTGACTCGGCAGCTTCCTCTCTCTCAGGTCTTGAGTAAATCCTGTCCTCTGTCTTGGCCTCAGTTTCTTCACATGAAAGGTGAAGGGGGTTGTGATGATCCCTATGTCTCCCTCCATCCCATATAGACATGCGTCATGTCTGGATGGCCAGATGGCTCCTCGAGTGAGGGTGACCTCCTGTCAGAGGTGCAGCCTGCTGAAATCCCAGTTCTGGGGACATGAACTATGAAGCCATCAAAGTTGGGGGGTGGGTATGACCCAGCATTTCCACTTCCTCATGGCTCAGCTCTCATTTGTCTTTTGAAGTCAGAGCCAACCTAGAGAACGCTTATAAACTTGCAAGACACTCAGGATAAAAGGGGACAGAGCAAGAATGAAGAGGTTTAACTTTCTGGTCCTTCTAGCCAATTACAACACATTCCCTCCAAGTCAGGGTCCCCACTGCGTTTAACAACCCAGCAGGAAACAGCCTTGAAGAGAGTTCACAATTCCTCTCTCCGACATGAAATAAAACCAAAGATTGCTTTTTAGTGGGTTGAAAACCTAGGTAACAGTAACCAAGAAAAAAATAATAATAAAGTTGTAAAAGTTCTTTTCTGTTTAATAGAATTTTGTGTTAGTATTGTAAATTAATGTAAATGTCACTTTAAGAGAGACTACAGAATAAAATCCTAATAAAGTTGGATAGCACCACAAGGGTGGTGAGTAAATTGAGAGAATATCTGATTAGATTTCAAAATGCTGCTTTTTAATTCATGGGACTACTCTCTTCTCCTCGTTTATTAGATATTCAGGTTCAGATTGAGTTTCTTGGGCCAAAAGGGGCTGTATCTCACATCTAACTTCATGTTAACCAGTAGATCACAGAATACTATTTAGCATTTGTGTAGATTCTGTTTTTGTAAGTGTTTCCAGTTATTAATCAATCCCTTTGAGAAAGCCAAGTGGAAGGTTTGGTCAAAAATGAACAAGAAAAAAAAAATGAGCAAGGAAGGGCATCTGGGTGGCTCAGTCAGTTAGGGGTCCGCCTTGGGCTCAGGTCATGATCTCAGGGGCCTGGAATCGAGCCCCTCATCAGGATCCTGCTCAGTGGGGAGTCTGCTTTTCCCTCTCCCTCTGCCCCTCCCCCCTACTTTTGCTCTCCATCTCTCTCTCTTTCAAATAAATAAATTTTAAAAAAAGAAGAACAGTGAAGCCCAGGGACATTAAGTAAATTGAGATCCCACCAAAAATTAAAAGCTGATCCATTTTCTGATATGTGTCTAGCTGTGCTGTTTCAGCTTCTGGAAGGTGGAGATTGACCCTCGATCATATAACTGATCAGGCATATATCTCCATGATGACCATGTAACAAATGCTGATTGAATTAGAGTGTCTGCCAACATTAGGTTTAGTAACACCTTTAGTGGGAACTTTATTTATTTATTTATTTATTTATTTATTTATTTATTTATTGGCTCCATGCCCAGTGAGCCCCATGTGGGGCCCAAACTCATGACCCTGAACAAGATAACTTGAGCTGAGATCAAGAGTTGGATGTTTAACAGACTGAGCCATATGGGCACCCCTTATTGGGAATGTTCTAATGGCAGAACAATTCACACAGACATCTTTTGTTTGGGATGTGACTTATCCTACCCTTACTTATATCTCACTGGAGTCTCCAACAACCAGAAGCCTTGGGAAGGAGGATTCTTTGTAATACTGGAAATCATGCCTGGCAACAGAAGAACATTGGAAGTCTAGTTCTGACCTATCCACGCACTTGGGCAGGTCCCTTCTTTGCTCTGATCCTCATTTCCCTTATCTGGAGGAGTGGATTAGATGTGATCCAAAATGTTCCTTCCAACACTAGTTCCATGAGCTACTTCATGATAAGAAGCCTCCATGGCTAAGTATGTTTGGACAAAGACATGAACCATAACTACCTCTAAGAGATGCACAGTGCATCCCAGTATGCTAAAGACTATGAAAAGGTCTGAAATAAGGAAGTCTGTTGAACTTCCAGCCATCGCTACCAAAACTATTATGATGTAATAGAAAAGCCCATGGACTTCCTTTAGGTGTTTGTGAAGATTGGGCAAATACTGGATAAGATGATCTCAAAGTGCTCTTCCGACTCTATGATTTATTATTTGTGATTGACCACATCTCCTTGACAGGTGAGAAAATTGGACACTCAGAAAGGATAACCAAATCAAAATGGCACACAAATGGGTAGTTAAGCCCCTATTTTAGAATCTATTGAGTTTCTTTCTTTGACAGCTTTTATCTTACCAATAGTGGGGAATCCAATGGTCTGTCTGGTCCATGTGGCCACATTTGCACTTAAAACTCCATTCCAATATGTAAGAGGCCCAAGGTTTCCACCAAGAGCCTTCTTTGAGAAAGGCCATCCTGAAAATAGGGTAGGATTAGGGCAATAATGGCAACTGGGTTTGGGATAGGAGGTAGTCCTTGTGTATCCAAAGCAGGCTTTTCTGACTCCCCCTGGTCAAATTAGGTGGACTTTTGTGCACATCCTTCCATCATGATTCTTCTGCATTTTCTTAATAAATTATGTGTTTTAAATGTATATATTCTTCAAACATTTCTCAAAGGAACATACAAATGGCTAACAAACACATGAGAAAATGGTCAACATCACTAGGCATCAGGGAAATACAAATCAAAACCATAATGAGATACCACCTCACCCTGGTCAGATGGCTAAAATCAAAAGCATAAGAAACAACAGTGTTGGCAAGGATGTGGAGGAAATAAGGATCCTCTTGTACTGTTGGTGGGAATGTAAACTGGAGCAGCCACTGTGGAAAACAGTCTAGAGATCCCTCAAAAAGTTAAAAATAGAGCTACCCTATGACTCACTATGCAATTGCACTATGAGGTTTTTATCCAAAGAATTCAAACATAGTGATTTGAAGGGGCACCTCCACCCCAATGTTTATAGCAACAGTGTCCACAGTAGCCAAAATATAGAAAGATCCCAGATGTTTATCAAGAAATGAATGAATAAAGAAGAGGTTATATATATATAACCTCATACACACACACACACACACACACACACACACACACACACACACACAACGGAATATTACTCAGCCATCAGAAGAATGAAATCTTGACATTTGCAATGATGTGAATGGAGCTAGAAAGTACTATGTGAAGTAAGTCAGTCAGTCAAAGAAAGACAAATACCATATGATTTCACTCATATATGGAGTTTAAGAAATAAAACAGATGAACATAAGAGAAGGGAAAGAAAAATAAAATAAGATGAAAATAGAGAGGGAGGCAAACCATTAGAGCCTCTTAACTCTAGGAAACAAACTGAGGGTTGCTGGAGGTGGGGTAGAGGGTTGGGGTAACTGGGTGATGGTCATTAAGGAAGGCACTTGTTGTGATGAGTACTGGGTGTTATACGCAACTGATAAATCACTAAATTCTACCCCTGAAACTAATAATAAACTATATGTTAACTAAATTGAATTTAAATTTAAAAATGTCTATGTTCTTTAGAAATCCCTTTAGAATTCAGTGTTTCTAGCACAGCGTCTGGCACATAGTTGGTGGTCAGCATCATTTTGAAATTAGATGAGTGAGTGAGTAAATACATGAATGGATGAATGAATGAATGAATGAATGAAATACTGATTGAAACTCTAAACATCTTAAAGCCATGTCTCCACAGTCCCTACTGCATGGGACAGGATCGAAACAACTTGGCTGATGAATCTGAGCCTAAGCTGGCTTCTTTCATCTCAGTTGTCCACTTCTGCATCCCCCAGTCTTCTGTTATTTTTCTGTTTTGTTTTTCAATTTACCCCAGGGCCATATTTTACCTTGGAGATAATTTCCATTGGTACAGCACATCCATCCTAAGGACAGACAAGGTCTTTCTCGGCCCTGTCTCCTCTTCTCTAAGGAAGGATTTGTTTGTGTTTTTAAGTAACTGAAGCCACCCCAAAATATTTCTGGCGGTGTGACATCGTGTCGGGAAATACTGCTAGGTACGGGAGAAATGGCGATCAGTGAAGTAAACAGAGGAAAGTTGAAGGTGCTAGAATTCAAACTCAGTCTTGGAGGTCAGGGAAGGATTTATGGAAGAGAGCTCAAATGGGATCCAAAGGATAAATAGGAGTTAGCAAGAAAAAAAAAAAAAAAGGTAAGTGCAAGTGTTGCAGACAGCAGGAGGAGCAGGTGAGGAAGTCTGCATGGGAGAACAAACAAGCTACCTTTGGGGAATGGGAAGGTGTTCTGTTTGGCTGGAGTAGAGCTAGTAAGAGAGCTGGGGATGAGGTGGCTGGAACTATAAGCCTGAGCAGATACCAGAGTGAAATGCATGCCATGCCTGGGTATGTCTGTGGGCAATAAGGACCCTGGAGAATTCCAAGCAGGTAGGTGATGAGAACAGATTGATGCTCTAGAGGCTTGGCTGAATCAGCCGTCTGGCTGCAGATGTGAGAATAGGTGGAGGCAAGACAATACTCAGGGAGCTTAATTAGGAGCTTGCTACAGTCATTGAAGAAATGATTGTGTCATGGGCTGGGGAGGGGTGGTGACATTGGGAATAAAAAATCCGTTTGGTTTTGCAATTTTTTTTAGGAAGTTGAATCAATTTGATGATTAATTAAATGTGAGAGATGAACGAGAAAGATGAATTAAATATGAGTCCCAGTTCTGTGGCCTGACAACTGGGTGGGAATTGATAGATACCACTCATTGATAATGGGAAAACAAGACGTGGAGGAGGTGTTGACTGTTGGGGATTTCATGAGCCAGGATCTAAGTCATTTATTTTCTTCCTCTTCAAATCCATTGTCAGGGACTATGACTACTTATTTGTTTACTGAATTTACCAGTTGGTATACATAGCACAATATATAAAAAGGAGTTTAGATTCTATAGTTTCAAAAGAGCCCATTTAAACAACTGTGTATTTATCTACAAATAGGTTGGTGGGGCCTGCCCAATTCAAGCAAAGAATTAGCAATATTTTGAAACTAATAATGGTTCATCAAGTTTTATAAGTGAGGCCACTTGCACCTTTGGGCAATTAGAATTACAATTATTATTAGAATAAACAAAATAATAAAAATACTTGGGAAAGTACTTATGAGCCATTTGGATTTCATGTATTTTTGAAGAGTTGGAAAAACAGTGGAATTGCTTCTGCTTCAGTATGTTACCTCATAACTAAATAATTGGTTTCAGAGAGGGACTGGGTTATTTGAAATCTATCTATATAACAGTGACCAGAAGATTAAAGATACTTAGGGTAGGTGATACAAGACTCTATTTCAGGAATCAGGAATATTTTCTTCTGGAAAAGAAAGGGTAGCAATAAGTGTTCATAAACATACCCTTGGCTCTTGTAGGCATATGAGTTGGGCATGGATGGGCTCTTGCCTCATCACACATTCAATAATTGTGTGACCTTGACAGGTCCTTCAACTACCTTGAGGACAGTTTCTTCATCTATAAAATGGAGATATTATTTATTTCCCCTGCAAAGCCCAATTGGATAATAAAGAGAATGTGACCACTTGTCAACTCCTATAATTTTCTACTTCTACCTCCCTAATGTAATTCATATCACCCATCTTCTTTCTGACCTCATTGCAAGCATCCTTATGACATGTTATATCTATGGTTCGATCCTACCTTAACTGAACTCTTGGACTCTTGTCTTGTTCCCTCCAACCACCAACTATGCTGTTCACAGAATGATCTTTCTAAATTCCAAATATAATCACGTTTTACATCCTCCAAAAGCTTTCCATTCGCTATATAATAAAGCCCAAGCTCCTTAGTATATGCTCCAAGTCCCTAAATTATCTGGCCCCTCAACTCAACACTCAAACCACCAACTTGAGTTTCTGCCATATTAAATCATTTGTGATTTAATTGACTACTGTGTTTCAGACCACTAAACTTTTGCCCAAGTTTCTCCCTTTCCTTGGCATCTCCTTAACCCCTCCTCATTCCACACCCACACTAACATCAAAATATACTGTGATAGAGGAAGTATCAAAATTCACCATATCCCCTTCATTTAGAGATCCAGCAGAGGACTCCATGATGGTGGAAGATGGTGGAATCATTTGATGCAAGAAGCTCAGGTACATGATGATTACATGGAGCCCGGACTAGCTAGGGCTTACTTGAAGAGGAGTAAGCAGTAAACCTTTATTATCTTAAGCCAAAGATATTGGAAGGAAATCTGTACAGCTTTTAGCTTGCCTTAAATAATGATACCTAGGGGCACCTGGGTGGCTCAGTGATTTAAGCCTCTGCCTTCGGCTCAGGTCATGGTCTTGGGGTTCTGGGATCGAGTCCCGCATCGGGCTCTCTGCTCAGTGGGGAGCCTGCTTCCCTCTCTCTCTCTGCCTGCCTCTCTGCCTACTTATGATCTCTCTCTGTCAAATAAAAAAAATGATACTTAGTTGGTTTTCAAGACCCCTTTCAAGGTCACTGTTTGGGTATAAATCCCTGATCTAACACTTTCCTCTTCTGAAGCAAGTCACTGAGCCCCTCTACATCTGGCTTTGCCATTTGCCCATTAGGGAATACAATATCTTTTAGTTTATGATGCTGACTGGGGATTAAGATAGCCCATGCAAAATATCTGGACCAGAGTGAATACAGAATAAATGCTGGCTTTTCTTATTATCTCCAAAATCATTCCAACCCTGAGATTCTCTAATTGATGATTTTCAAAACTCAGAGCCAACAATACTGAGATGTGGTCTCAAACATTTCCCCCTATGGTTCTGATAGAGCAGTTTTTAGAATACATGTTATAAGAAATTCATGGAATGCTAGTGAGTTCAGAAATCACCTGGAATACCTTTTATAAAATTAGTCTAATGAAAAGACAATTTCAGTTGGATGACCATCTTGGAGGAGAGGAGCTGTTGTGGCAGTTATGAAGAGGAGTCAGACACTGAAGATGACAAACATCATGAGACCAAGTTTTATTGTTATCCTTAGTCTGCTCAAAACTTTGTCACTAAAATAACACAGACCACTAACCATCTGTTCCGCAAAAGCCATGACTCATGTGTTTCATGCTTCGCAAATCCAGTGTTTAAAAAATCATCAAGTATGCACAGTTGTTTCTACCTACTAATTATAACCAGCACTTCTCTTAATTGTGTAGTGTTTCAACACTTTTTGGGTGTTTTGCTACCTGTCCAACCAAGGTTGTAATTAACTCAGTTTCCATGGTGTCATGGAAAGGGCACAGTCATTGGTATAATACATTTGCTTGGAATCCTTGACCTATCCCTTAACATCTATTCCAAATTGGACCATTTACTTTGACTCATTGAGCCTCAGTGTCACTACCTACAAGATGGGGGTAAGGATATCTATCTTGCTGTATTTTTGTAATAATTGGAGATGATTCTTACGAAATAACTGTCACATGATAGGCACTCACTAAGCAATGATAGTATGATATATATCCATAGAAATTGATAGATATATTTTTCTCTTCTCCCATTTAGAGTCTATAGGTAGTTAAATATTATAAGCCTCATGCTCTAGACAATCATGTGAAGTTGTATTCACAGTATCTTCCAAAATATTTCAGAACAACTTTCTGTGTATTGAGTGCTTTAGTGTGAATACTGGTATATGCTGTCCTTTACATGTCTCTATTTATTTATTCCCCCAAGGAAAACAAGTTGAGTTGGGTTACATGTGAGCTAGGAATTAGGGTTATCTAGAAGTAGTAGAGACTCCAACAGTAGTGGTTTAGATCAGATTAGATTCAGTTTTTTACTTTTTCATGTAAAAGAAGTCTAGGATAGGTGATTTTCATGCCTGGGATAATGGCTCCAAGATGTTATCAAGAATACAGGCTTCCATCCTTCCACTTTACCATCCTAAGGTGTTAATTTCATCTTCAGTCAATTTCATGGTTATATATGGTGTCTAGGTCTTCCATTCATATTACATTCATAATGTGATCTGTAAAAACTCAAAAGATGGAAAGCCTGAAAGAGCAGCCTCAAAGGTGAGCCAGCTCACTTCAAACAACCTTTCTGGAACCTCCACATAAACATTCACTTATATTCATTGGCTAGAACTTGCTCATATGACTACAACTAGCTGCAGAGGAGTCTAAAAATTGTAGACTTTTATTTCTGGGTGTCAGAGTTCCAAACTAAAAAGTTAGGCTTCTATTACTAAAAGGAAATAGGAGGGGCATCGGTGTGGCTCAGTTGGTTGAACGTCCGGCTCTTGATCTCGGCTCAGGTCTTGATCTTGGGATTGTAAGTTCAGGTCCCATGGTGCAGAACCTACTTAAAAAAAATTAAAAAAAGAGAAAGAAGAGAAGGTATGTTGGGGAAAGATAGCAAGACTGTCATATACTAGAAGTGTAATCCAGTGGTGGTAAGATGCTTTAACCCAGGGACCAACTCTCCTTGACTTATACAGGCTCCTCAGAGCAAACAATTGAGTGTAATGCTAAAGCCATAAAGCAGGGCCCTGGGAAGAGAGGACCATGATTGTTTGGGTGCCCCTGGGGGTGCAGACTGGGGATCGGGGGCAGCAGTCACACTGTGGGTTTGCTATCCTGGGCTTACCCCAGAGAAGCAACTGGGATTCCAGCCTGAATACTGAAGAGTAGGTATTTTCACACAATAGTGATGGCAGATCTTATGATTCGCTTCCCAGATCATTTCCTTATTTGACCCGTTTCCACCCCACCAAAGAAGATGGGATGGGCAGAGATTATTCTCATCTGCATTTGGCAGTTGAGAAAAATCAGCTCAACTGGGTGAAGCAAAATGCATAAGGTCACAGAGCCATCCAATGATAGAGTTAGAATTTCAGTTTTAGCCTCCTGACTGTATGCACTTATATTGGACTTGACAAGCACTTAGAAGCAGTGTGACTTTAGGGGTCAAACAAATGTGGGCTTGAATCCATGTTCCACCCTGCAGAATCTTTTGGTTTTGACATGCAGTGATAATCATGTTTTTGAGGGGGGAGGGTCTACAGTTCTGTGAATGTTCCATGCATAGATCCTTGTGAACACTACCACCAATGGGCTACACTACATTTCAAACACCCCAAAAAACCCCTTGTGTGGGCCCATGGAAGTCTCCATGGTGAGGCTAGTGGGCTGCTTGTGCCCGTGTTGCTATTAATAGGGTTCAAGGTCAGTGAGGGACAAAATCATTAGCAGTGTGTGATAGCCATACAAGTTAGAAAGATCGGGGCTACAGGCGACAGAGAGTGCAAATGGGGATGCTTTGAGGCCAAAGAACACATCTTATCTCACATAATAAGAAGTCCAAAAAGGGGGGCGCCTGGGTGGCTCAGTGGGTTAAGCCTCTGCTTTCGGCTCAGGTCATGACCTTAGGGTCCTGGGATCGAACCCCGCATTGGGCTCTCTGCTCACCAGGGATCCTGTTTCCCCCTCTCTCTCTGGCTGCCTCTCTGCCTACTTGTGATCTCTCTCTCTCTCTGTCAAATGAATGAATAAAATCTAAAAAAAAAAAAAAAGAAGAAGTCCAAAAAGGTAGCGTGGCTTGCAGGTGCCCACTTCTATATGATGCTCTTGGCTCCATATCTTGGTTGCATTTTCTGAATGTTCCAGGCATTACTTTCAGACATAACATATTCAGAGGCATAAAAGTACTGTCCTCTTCTTTTTCCTTCTCTGGAATAAGATATTCTTGTCTGGAAGCCCCAGGGCAAATCATCCTACTCACATGCCTGTTGGTTAACTAATCATGGGCAAGGGGAATGGGTTTCCCCTGATTGGCTTATGCTACTCAGGATACAACAGCTAGGGTGGGATGTGGTCAGCTTCCCATAGAGCATAGTATGGTACGTTCTGTTAAGAAGTGGGAATGGTGTTACAGATAAACAGTAGGCAATGAACAGGAAATCTACAAGTGGATTTCTGCTGATGGCTCACTTCCCTCGCCCTGCAGGCTATCCCTGTCTGAATCAGCACAGGTGTCAATTTCCAGCCTATTGGAGACTTTCAGTCTTGTTACTGTGTGTGTGTGTGCGCGCGCGGGGGTGGGGGAAGTGTAAGGAGGGGAGAGAGGAAGAGGTAAGAAAAAACTGCTGTGGATACTATTATATGCAACCAACATTAGCTCTATAGTGACAACTTGTTTTCTTGTTATAAATAAAATAAAAATCCCACCTGAAAGTCATTAGTCACGAATCTCTGTATCTCTCCATTCTGTAAGACAATTATGCCAGTAAGACAATTATTCCAAATCCCAGCAAGGTCAAAAAGAAGGAATTAGTTGATTTGGGATAAAATAATATAATGTATTCAAGTATTTTTTCCCCACTATGTAAGTTGCAGAATAAAGTTGCTGTATAATTAGAGCATAAATGACTCATCAGAGAGGTTGGATGTTGTTTTCCTTTTTTGTTAGGACTTTCCAGTGGCTGGTTGGTGGGAGGCAAATGTTTCCGACAAGTTTTAAAGCAATATTTTATGGGTTTTCATTTAGTGCTGACAACGGATGGACACAAAGCAGTATGACGTCTTAACAGATCAACTAGCGACTCAGCATCCGCTCTTGGACTGGGGAAGTTATCTTGATTCACTATCCACTTAATCTAGTCTATTCTCTTGGTCACTTTCAAAGAGTGTGCATCAGTATGTGTGCTCCTTGAGAGCAGAAGCTATGTCCTATTAATCTCTGTGTCTCCATGCAATGCCTACCATAGTATCTGGTCCATACTAAGTGTTCGGTGAACATATGCTGAACCGAACCTACAAATGTCACATAGGTGTCCTTGGTACTTTAAGTTTCCATGTCTCTCTTATCCTTAGTGTATTTTGCATATATCGAAATACATTTATTTGCCACTCCTGTCCTTTTCACTGGGTCTGCCTCAGGTAATATAGAAAGTCAAAGCAATAGAGAATCTTGTTATTTGATCTGAATGCATAGGGACTATTCATTTTTATGTGGCTGGGTAAAAAAAGATTTTGCAAAAACCAACAATTATTCCCATTTATGCTGATAGGAAGAAATTGAGTGATCTTGCCAAAGCCACCAAGGACACATTGGCCCTAGACCAGAATTTCAGTTAATAAAAAAGGATGTTCTCGTACTGGTGTTATATGGTATGGTCTGAGATTCCCAGGAAAATTCTCAACTAAAAGATGTATCTCGCCTAGTGATGCCTGAAATTTCACCATCAGTGTTGGGTCCCTTGGCACTAAGTTTCTGATTTGACATTATATTTGCATAACATTTTTTTAGTTGGACAAACTACTTTATAAATCATCTCATTTGATGCTTTCAGCAGCAGGGAGAAATGGCCAGGGTGGGCCTGATTAACCCTGTCTTGGAGGTTAGGAGACTGAAATTCATAGAGGCTAAATAAGTGGGAAAGCCAAGGGGCCTTGAAAGCTATGAGTATGTTGGCTTCAAATTAACCAAAGCTTTGTTCATCACTCCCCACACCTGCAAATCTTACTCTTCCTTCCTTATTTCCACTAGTTGGAATGAATTCTTCCATGATCTGCGCTCTATCCAATGCAGCCAACAGATCCTGTCATGGCATTTAACTGGCTCTGCTTTATTTTTTTAGAACTTAATACTTTCAGGGAACTTAAAGTTACTCAGGCCCAGACATCTGCTGCTGGAATTCCATCTATACCATCCTTTACAAGATGTCATCCAGACTCCTAGGATACTTCCATTGACAGGGATCTCACTACCTCTCAAGGTGGCTTGTTTCCTTAAGAAGCCCTCTTACAAAGTGCTCCATTTTGGAGAGGCTTCTGCCTTCTTCGGGAGAATGTGAACTCTTTACAGATAAGACTGGGTGTCCTTATCATCCCTGTATCTTACCCACCTCCTCCTTTTGTAGCAGAAGCTCAATAAAAGTTTGTTGAATGAATAAATCAGTGGATGAATGGTTGGATGAGTTTCTAATAAAAGCTTCAAACAGCTCCATCTAGTATCTTTCAGAAGCTATTGACCTGCCACCCTAGTGTTTTTAGTTGCTAATTTACTTTCTTCCAGTTGGGGTTTTGGAATTCCCAGTGCAAATATTTTTGAAATACAAAGCACAAGCCATCGGTCTGGCCTCTCATAAACTGGATGCATATCATAACTGAGCACAAGGAGATGTGAGATATGGAAGTGTAGTAATATATGGGCAGCCAGCAGCGGGGAGATATGAACAGATAATTGGCTGCAGGAAGATAACTGTTAAGTCAAGAGGAAGACAGGGATGTTGTTTCATAATGGAAAGGAGCAAATAACACAATGATTTGTTGGAGGCAGCAGAACATGGTGGGAAGGCAGGGATGGGACACTCTAGGGGTTAATTTTGCGCCCGCTGTCACCGACTGCATGCACTTTAATCCTGGGTCTTTGCTTACCAGCTGCATGACCTTGGGGAAACCATGTCGTTCCTCTATCATCTAGTTTCCTATCTAGAAAGTAGAGATGAAATGAGGTAGTGCATGAAAAGCCCCTAGAACAGCACATGGCATACATATTATGTATACATGATTTATCTTCACGATGGGATTGGTGGTCAGGCAGCCAGGGTTCAAACCCCAGGTCTGTTTCTAACTAGCTGTGTGAGTTGGTCCCTTGAGTGCTTTTCTCAAGTCATCAATAATATGGGGATGATAATGCACTTCATAGAGTGGTTATGGCCATTAAATGAGATGAATACATTATCCTGTTCTAATTGTCAACTGCTCTGAGATGGAGATAAAGCCAGTTGGAACGGGCTTATCCTGCATCCTCTGGAGAGCCAAAGCTCTTCCCAGGGTATCTGGGAATTCCCAGAGGTGTTTGCATTCCTGGCACCACCTGAGCTCAGGGTTCCTGCATCCTTGAGAACAGACATTTTGTGACATCATGCCTACCCTGATCGTTTTCTTCTGTTTTAACAAAAATCACAACTAGTTCTTTTTCCAGGCACTTGCGAATTAGGGAGACATTGCTCCTGACTTGAAAGGAGTGTGTGTGTGTGTGTGTGTGTGTGTGTGTTTGTTCGGGGAAGGGGAAATCCGCATCCATAGCTCCTAGCCTCTCGCCATGCGTACGGCCTTCCTCTGCTATCTTCTCTTCACCTTATAACCCCCAGATTGTCAAGGAAACCCCAAACTCTTCCCTCCTCTATAAAGAGCCATTTATCTCTTCTCAGATATTTTGGCACCAGCTGATACTCGAGACTAAGGTCTCGTCTTCATCCAAAGCATTTATTAAGGGATTTTTTTCCAACTAAAGACAGCCTCTCTTCCACTGTTCTTCAAGTTAACTGGTAAGTCTATAAAATTTGACTGGGTCTTCAATAAATGCTACTTCACCCAGATTCACTTTCAATTTAATAACTCTCCCTCACTCCTGTTCCCTTTTTTCTCATGCGGTGACATGCCGCCATGTCTATGAATTCTGCTTCATGAAGAATGGAGATACATCACCCTCCACACTGGCAGCAGAGCACAGTTCAGCCATTTCCCACAGGAAGCCAGGATAAAAGTCATCCAAACTTGCACTAAACCCTGACTCAGGCCCAGCTGACATTGATAACAAGGGGACTTGCTCTGAGCTGAGGATCTAAAAATGTTCAAGGAACAAAGGAACCAATCAGGCAATAAATACATGAAGAGGAGCTCTCCAAGCGCTGAGGGAAAAAGGAAGAAAAAACTAGTCTGAACATTTCTCTCCAGACTTCAACGCCCCTCTTATCATGCTCTGGTAACTCCCCAAAGTCCAAACTTCCCATCCATGCAGGGAAGGAAACAACTGGCCGATTTTTTTTTTTCCCCTAAGGATTTTTTTCCTAAGATTTTCCCCAAACTGTTTTTACAAAATTTTACAAAAATTTTAGAAATCGATAAGCAGGTTACAAAAAAAATTTAAAAAATGTTTTTAGCATGACAGAACCCCATGTGTCACTGCTGAGTTGCTACCATCATTCCTAGAGAACCATTTTCTAGAAAAGTGAACATTCAAGCATCCAACTAGATGTAAATGATGAGCATGGAGAGCCAGACCCTGCATTGGGCCCCATGAGTCCTGAAGAAATAGTCTTGCCATAATGGTGCTCATACCTTCAACAAAGACTTATGTAATTTATTATGATTATAATTATGATTTTTTTTTTTTTTTTACGTAGGCTCCATGCCCAGTGTGGAGCCCAACTTGGGGGCATGAACTCATAACCCTTAGATCAAGACCTGAGCTGAGATCAAGGTCGGGCGCTTAACATACTGAGCCCCCCAGGCACCCCTACAATGATTGTTTTAATGCATATCTTGAAGGAGAAATACAGAATGCCATCAAAGTACAACAGGAGGCCTTGAGTTTGGTTTGAATTCCCAGGGAAGGTGTGCTCAGGGAAGGAAAGGCTGAATTGACATCTATGATGGTTGATTTAATGTGTTAACTTCACTAGGCTCTAGTACAGAGCTGTTTAGCCAAACACTAACCTAAGTGTAGCTATGAAGGTCTTTATCACGTATGGTTCACATCTATCATCAATTGACTCTAAGTAAAGAGATTAGCCCTGAATAAAGGAGATGGGCCATGCCCAATTAGTTGAAGGCCACAAAAGCAAAAACTCAGATTTCCCAGAGAGGAAGAAATGCTGCCTCAAGACTACAGCAGTAACTCCTTCCTGAGTTTCTAGTTTGTCAGCCTGGCCTACTGATTTTGGACTTTATGGTTCCACAATTGCATGAGCCAAATTCAGTGAAATCTAGATAGCTGTATAGCTAGTAGGAAGAATACACACACATACACACACACGTGCACACGCACACAACCTCCCATTGGTTCTTTGGTGACCTGGACGGATATATCTCAAGGACTTGTATGTAGGCAGATAAATGGAAGAGTTGAGGATGGTGTTCCAGGCAGAGGGAACAGTGTGTGGGAAAGTCCTGCTCACCAGTTTTCATTTCACACCTTTAATGACTCCAACGGTTCCTGGTTCCTTGGAGGATTTTCTCTATTTAGCTTCCTTGCAACCCCAGGCCAGGCAGGTGTTGAGTGTCCTCTCCACAACTATGGATCATGGGAAATTCCAGGGAGATCCTTGCAGGCAGGAAGATGTTTGAACTGGGAGTCTAGTGTCCTGGGTTTAGTCTTCACTTCTCTCCTAGGGATCCTTGAGCAAGTGCCTAAGTCTCTTTGGGCCTCAGGATTGTTTTGCTGTTCTGTAAAATAAGGAAGAAAATAATAAGATAATGAGAAGAAACTCCATGTGCTATTCTAAACGTGAAGCATGAATTCAGCTAATCCCCTTGACAATCATATGAGATGGGAACTACTGTTGCCTACACATCATGGATGAGGAGCCAACGCCATGAACCATGCTCAAGGCCCCACAGCCAAGAGGTCACAAGAGCAGGTTTTGAGGTCGGGGGGAGTCCAGCTCTGCACCCTTTGTCATAATCACTGCATTAGCACTGATCCTTGTGTACCCCACCCTACAAGACCATTGTAAACACTGGCTATCACAGGGTTTTTTGAATATTTTGTTTTGATTCCAATATAGGTAGCATAGAGTGTTATGTTAGTTTCAGGTGTACAATCGAGTGATTCAGTAATTCCATATATTATTCAGTGCTCATCAAGATAAGTGTTTTTCATCCCCTTTGCCTATTTCCCCCATCCCTCCACCTACTACCCCTGGGGTGACCACCTGCTAGTTCTCTTTAGTTAAGAGTCTGGTTTTTGGTTTGTTTCTCTCTCTTTTCCCTCTTTGTTAATTTGTTTGTTTCTTAAATTCCACATATAAGTGAAATCATACAGTGCTTGTCTTTCTCTGACTGGCTTATTTCGCTTAGCATTATACTCTCTAGATCCATCCATGCTGTTGCAAATGGCAAGATTTTTCCTTTTTTGTGGCTGAATGATATTCCTCTATCTATCTATCTACTTATCCATCTATTCTTTTTATATCTGAATTATCTTCCACTAAGTTAATATATATATATATATATATATATATATATATATATATATATCACATCTTCTTTATCCATTCATCTTTTGAAGGATACATGGGCTGCTTCCATAATTTGACTATTATAAATAATACTGTAATAAACACAGGGGTGCATGTATCCCTTCTAATTAGTGTTTCCATATTCTTTGGGCAAATATCCAATAGCGCAATTACTGGATTGTATGGTAATTGTAGTTTTAATTTTTTGATGAACCTTGGTACTCTCTCCACAGTGGCTGTACCAGTTTGCATTCCCACCGAAAGTGCATGAGGGTTTCTTTTCCTCCACATCTTTGCCAAACAACAAACTTGTTGTTGCTTGTGTTTTTGATTTAACCATTCTGACCAGTGTGAGGTGGTATCTCATTGAAGTTTTTATTTGTATTTCCCTGATGATGAGTGATGTCAAGCGTCTTTTCATGAGTCTGCTGGCCATCTGGATATCTTCTTTTTTTTAAAGATTTATTTATTTATTTGAGATAGAGAGAGATAGCACAAGTGGGAGGGGCAGAAGGAGAGAGAGAGAGAATCTTAAGCAGACTTCAGGCTGAGCTCAGAGCCCTATGCAAGGCTCGATCCTATGACACTGCCATCACGACCGGAGCCAAAACCAAGAGTCAGAGATTTAAACGACTGTGCCACACAGGCACCCCCTGAATGTCTTCTTTGGAGAAATGTTTATTCATGTCTTCTACCCATTTTTTTTTCCTTTTTTTTCTACCCATTTTTTAACTGGATTATTTTTTTGTTGTTGTTTTGGTGTTGAGTTGTATAAGTTCTTTATTCAAAGGGCTTTTTAAAACCCATAAAGCTTCATGAATAGAGATGATTATTATACTATTTTCCAGCCCTCTCTGCAGAAGGCTCTGGGATATCTTCCCAAATTGTCTTAAAACTTGTCTTATTTTTATTGAGTGTTTATTTTCTGAGTGTCAGGCTCTGCAAGATCTCATTTAATTCCAGCATCAATCTTAGAAGAAGACATTTTTATCTTCATTTTGGGGGCAAGGCCACTCAGGCAGGCTGTCAGGTACAGAGGGAAGCCAGTGATGTGCCTGAGGGCACACAGGGGCTATGTGGACCAGGGTCTGCCTGAAGGGCAAGTCCCAGCTGCTGGCTCCATCCCATTTCTGACACCCTGCCAGCCTCTCCCCACTCACTCTGGCTACGCCAGGCCGGGCTAAAACTACTGCTGGACTTTCCACATCCAGGGAAGAAATGGTTTCATCGGCTTTTTAACAAATTTGCATGAATCCTTTCTGAACACAAGATCTCCAAGTTATGATTTTGACTTATGAATTTGAGTTCCTTCCTTCCTCAGGCAGCTATGCAACTCTTCCAGGCTCAGGTATAAAAGCTCAGGGCTCCTCGGGTCTGTGTCCTTTCTCCCACTCTCCTGCCCCAACCCCTAGGACTCCCTTCTTGCACTTGTGTTTCCGCTTCTCTGGATCTGTATTTTCCTCTCCCTACTTGTGTCCCCGTGTGCCTGTCCTTTCTTTTTTGCCTGAAGCTTCTGCCCCTATGGGCCCTGAGGCCGTGTGATGTTCTGCCTGTTGTGGAAGTGCACTCTGGCTCATGCAATCACAGCTTGTGTCCCCCTTGCGGCACAGGTGGCCTGCATTTGTATGCGGCTCTGAGGCACAAAGGGCCAAGGAGGGACCCAAGAAGGACTCAGGCAGCTGTTCTCATAGCAGAGGTGTTTTTGTGAAGAGAACATTTTGCAACTCCTTCCAGTTTTGTTTTAACCCAGTACTGGTTGACTGCCTGCTGTGTGCTTAGATTCCACAGAGTTTTTTGTAACTTAATTATTGCGTCGCTCTCTTCATATCAGAACTAATAAGGATTCTTGGGAAAGGGTGGGATCAAGGATGAGGAGAACAGAGGTAAAGGAGACAGGTTTTGTAATGCACTCTGGAAAATGCACAAATAGGTCATGCCTACAAGTTCCAGAGAGTATGGGCTGGTTCTGGAGAGGTACAGGGCTCCGAAGGGGCTCGTGGAGACATAAAGTCTATTGAGGTTTATAAAATCCCACCTACTGCAGGGGAGGGCTGAGCAATGGAAACAGGACACTTTGAGGCAATTATTTTGATGTTAAGAGTTTGCAAACATAGGGAGGTGGCCTGAAACAGAAGCCTTCAAACCTTCAGCTTGTATTTCTGTTGTCAAGTCATGTGAGCAAAAATCATCCTCAGCTCTTCCCCAAGGCTGTTCTTAAGCCTCAGTGCATGCACGAGATTTGCTCCCCTTCTCAGGGCGCTTATATGTGTCCCCGCATCCCTGTGTCGTGCTTCATCCGTCAGCTGGCGGCTGCCAAACCTCCAATTGGTTGTGCCAGAAAACCCTGCTCAGGGAATAACACCCGCATGAGCAGAGAGTTCTTTTATAGCATGCCGAGATGAATAAGGTAAATAAAAATTTCCCAATGCTTTGTACTACTTGAAGCAACTGAATGACTCCAGGTCTCTTAGCATACCGAGAGACGTCAACAAGGCAGCCGTGACTGTTTCTTGACTTCAAGTCTATTTTGTCTGATCCAAGTACAGATGCCTCTGCTCTCTTTCCTTACTATTTGCATGGAATGTCTTTTTCCATCTTTTTACTTTCAGCCCATATCGGTCTTTAAATAAGTAAGTCTCTTGTAAACAGCATTTGGTTAAATTGTTTTCAGTCCATCAGACACTGCATCTTTTGATTGGGGAGTTCCATTCAGTTACATTTAAAATAATTATGGACGGGGAAGGACCTTTTATTTCCATTTCGTTAATTGTTTTCTGTCTGCCTCGTAGTTCTTTTGTCCCTTCTTCCTCTCTTGCTGTTTTCCTTTGTGTTTCATTGATTTCTTTTTTTTTTTATTGATATGCTTTTATTCTTTTCTCTTTTGAAGCTTTTGTGTATGTTTTATAGGTATCTTCTTTGTGGTGACCACGGGGCTTACATAAAACATCTGATAGCTATAATAGCCTATTTTAAGTTGATAACAACTTAACTTTATAAGAGTAAAAAAAAAAAAGACATTGTATAATGATAAAAAGGGTCAATTCACCAGGAAGATATAACAATTATAACTACATGCGCACCCAACATCAGAGCTCCTGAATGTCTAAAGCAAACATTGGCAAAACTGACAGCAGAGACCGCCAGCAATAGAATAATGGTAGGGGACCTCAACACCCCACTTTCAATAGTGGACAGAACATCCAGACAGAAACTTAATAAGAAAACAGAGGACCAAACAACACTATAGACCAGATGGATCTAACGGACATATATGGAATGTTCCACCCAACGACAGATTAAACATTCTTCTCACATGCACGTGGAACAAACTATGGCCAAAGTTAGCACAAAGAGGGGAATAATAAACACTAGAGCAGAAACAAATGAATTTGAGAAGGAGAAAAACAGTAGAAAAAATCAAGGAAACAAAGAGTTGATTAAACATTAAGAAATAAATTCTACCATATGTGACAACATAGATGGACCTTGAGGACGTTATACTATGTGAAATTAGGCAGTCACAGAAGCAGAAATGCTGCATGATTCCACTCCCAACAGATATCTAAAATAGTCAAAGTCAGAGAAGCAGAGAGTGGAATGGTGACTGCCAGGGACCCGGGGGAATGGGGGAGGAGGTCCTTATTTGGTGGGTACAAAGTTTCAGTTATGCAAGATGAATACATTCTGGAGATCTGCTCTACAACCTTTCCCACAGTTAACAGTACCATTTTACACACTTAAAATTTTGTCTAGAGTAGAACTCATAGTAAATGTTCTTATTACCTTAAAAACAAAACAAAACAATTACCAAACAAAAACAAGAAAGTCACATTGCAGTTAAATTTGTTTCTTTGCAGGGGTCAGGCAGCCCTCTACAATGCAAAGATCTTTAAAAGGGTGTGTGGTTACAAGTCTCAGTTCTGCTTCTTGCTAGTTCTGAATCATTAGAAAAGTAATTTTATCTTTCAGACTTTCGATTTCTTCAATCTATAAGGTGTGAATAAGATGATCTGCCTGGTCTGTGTCACAAGGTTATTATTAATGTAGTTTACTTTGTAAATTCCAAAGTCTTTTTAAAGATCAGCCATCTAATTTGGTTCAGAAATTATCTTCACTTCTGCCTTGTGAAAATTCCAAGGTTTAGGGAGGCTTAGTGATAAGCTCAAGGTAACACAACTAGCAACTCATGGAGCTGAAATTAGATTCCAGGTTTTCTAGTCTCTCCGAGGGTGCTTTTCTCAGTACTGGGCTTCCTTACTGTAAAATTTAAGGAAGAACACAGCCATCTTCTAAGACGTTTTCTTAATCATCTTGTCCTTATTTCTGAAATAGTAGTGCTCAATCTCGATCAGATTCCTGGAGACAGAATGTTTTCTTACAGGGTTAAGGCATTTGAGAAAGGGTGGAAATTGGGTGCTGGCTTGGTGAGATCCCCTAGAAAGCAGTGTGTGTGTGTGTGTGTGTGTGTGTGTGTGTGTGTGTGTGTACGCGCACGTGCGCTGTGTGCATGCATGCCTATATGCAAGGATGCTGTTCTTCTTAAAGGGGAGGATACAAGAGAGAGGGTGGATTTGGGATTTCCCCTTCCCCTCGGTTTTCTTCAAGGTAATTACTCACCAAGGAAGGAACAAAATGATTGAGAAATATTTCACATGTAATGGGGCACTTCTGCTTGGACATAGACTTCTGACCAGTTCTTACATCTGATTTGTGAAACACAAACTAGCCTATACAGAGAGCCCACTTATACAATAAGAGTGCAAATCACATGCTCAATGGGAACAAAGAAGCTTTCCTTTCAGAGACTCTTGAAACTGTCCTTTTGGCCAGGGAACCCCCTGGTTTCACCTTTTGGAATTGCTTGGTCTGTTGAGCTCAGAAGTAGGATCTTTTGTGTAGGAGTCAAAACCTTGTCAGTATTTTTGGGATTTTGCTTGTTTGCTTTTTAATTTAATTTTATTTTTTCAGTGTTCCATTTTTCCAGTGTTTATACACCACACCCAGTGCTCCATGTGATACATGCCCTCCTTAATACCCACTGTATGTCAAAAATCACAACCTATATAAAAGTACTAATCTTATCAGGAAAGCTTCCCATTTCTTTCATCCCCTCATGCTAGAAAATCACACAGAATTCACATCTTTTCCATTTATGATGATTTCAACAATACTGTTGGCAAAATTCTTAATTTTTCCCTGAGCTGGCCCTGTCATGAAGATCTGTTTTATTCCTAAGTCTGGACGTCCAGCTCCAGGGGTCACCCACAGTGTCTGGAGCTAGAGGACGGGTGGGGATGGATGAAGAAATTCAGAGCTTTTCATGGAGGGCTTGGGGTAGCTGGTAGGACATCAAAAAGCTCTTAGAGAAGAGCTGACGGATGATTTCAGAATAAATGAATCCCTTAAAATATTCTGGGTATAGAACATTAATGGAATGAGCACGTGGCCCCGAAAGCATTTAAGATTTTTTATTGATGCCACAACATTTGAAAAATAGTTAAGCAGTGTTTAACGACCTGGAAAAGGTGCACAGTGCACCCAATCTTGTGTTATTTGTGAAGTGTTTCAAGAACCCCTGCGAGAACAGCACATCTGCAGGGACTCCATTAAGGAAGGCCCCTTAGAGAATCTTGTAAAGAGGGGGTGGGAACGAAAAGCTCAGGGAGAGTCTCATCAGGGAAATGAAGAAATGGCAGAAGTGTTTCCATATTGAACTGAGTTGCATTAGTCAGCCTCCTGGAAAAGGCTTCAGGGTTATAAGCTGAACAAAGGAAGAAAGTGTCTAAAATATGAAGATCACAGTTTGTATTAGAATGACTGCAACATGGAGAGAATTGCCCATCTGCTTTGACAAAGGAACCACATGGTATAGTCTGGAGTCTCAGAAACAACTATTAAAGTTGGGATATAGTGAATCCATCTAGAAGTACCAATGGGATGCAGTAGAAAGTATGGGGCCAGGCAAGAGAGATGAGCTTTGAGAGCCTACTGTTTGGGGCTCTGGGCTGAATATTTTCAGACTCTGTTTAATCTTAATATTAATTTCTGTTAAACACAGTATCTATTTTCCAGATTAGCAAATTGAAGATGACAGTGTTGAAGAATTCGCATACGGCTATACTGCTGATAAATGGCAATAATTTTGACTTGAATCTTGGTTTATTTGTTTCCAAAGCACATGATAAAGAAAAAAAAAAGATTGCACAATGGACGCTTCTTTTGTGAAAACCTACATATTCTTGTAAGTTCAGGTCTTCCCATGTGGAGCCGCATTTAGATCTGGTTCCAGAAGTGTTGTAGACCAATCTCAGACCTTCGACAGACACCAGAATGTATGAAGGAAGACTGAGAAATCTGCAGAACTGTTTTCTAGAGTTACAGATTTCTTAGCTTTTTCCTTAATTGAGGTCTTTCTTTTCCCCCCAAGATAAAGGAGAAATAATCTCTGAGCTGGGACCCATATATTTTTCATTCTAATACTGGCTCAGCCACATCTACTTTCATGAATGTTGGTTGTTAACCAACATTTCCATGGGAGAATTTTATACACTTTAAAATAAAACAGCATTTACTGTGACTGACTTATACAATTGTCATGGAGATCAAATAAGACAACACAAAGTGATCTAAAATGATCAACTGAAATAACAAATTACATGTTGTGGAATTTGAGTTGTGACTCATTTGTAAAGATCTTCATATGGCTTTTTAAATGGGGAAAATTTGGTATATGCCTAAAAAATGTTACACTGAAAATTAAGAATGATTGTTTTAAAATGTTTATGAACTTCTAGTACTCTTCACCTCCCTATATTAGGTGCAGTCTGAAAAATTAAATGGGGGGCACTTTAGGGGACTCATGAATTCCCGGATATTGCATTCAAACTTTTGTGATACGTGGTTTCTGGGGAGAAGATGCATAACACTCATCAGGTTTCAAAAAGGAGACCATGACTATGAAGATGAGGGTTTAGTGGTACAATCCTCTAGTCTTGGATTTTGGTATTCTGATTTGAAGGCACTGATAATGAATAGACTTTATCAGTCAAGATCCAGCCAGGGAAGCAGAAACCACACTGTGTATTTCAACAAAGGAAATTTAACACAGGAGAGTCATTATACTGGTTTTAGGGAGACATACAGAGAAAAGAAAAAAGAATCCGAGAATATTTCAGAGACAAGAAATGCTGAGGGAACCAACTACTGTTAGGAATGGGTGAATGCAAGAGAGAGGTTAGGGTGACAGACTCTCAGAGCTCATAGAAGGTGCCCAAGTGAGCTGGTGGTCAGAACTCTGAAAACGGAAGTGCCTACCAACCGCTGAAGACTCATGGTCAGAATGCCCTAAGAAGTCAAGAAAGAAGAGGGATGCTGGAGCAGACTACCACTGCGGCGACTGACCACAGCACAACCAGGAAAAGGACTCCTTCCTCCTCACAATACACTCTAGTTCTATCCACATCATTGTGAATGGCAAGACTTCATTTTTTTGATGGCTCAATAATATTCCAATATATATATTGGAATATATATATATATATATCACAACTTCTTTATCCATTCATCAGTCAATGGACATCTGGGCTCTTTCCATAGTTTGGCTATTGTTGATAATGCTGCTATAAATATTGGGGTGCCTGTGCCCTTTCAAATCAGTATTTTTGTATCCTTTGTATAAATACCTAGTAGTGCAATTGCTGGGTTTTAGGGTAGTTCTTCTGTTAGCTTTTTAAGGAAACTCCATACCATTTTCCAGAGTGGCTGCACCAGTTTGCATTTCCACCAACAGTGTAAGAGGGTTCCCCTTTCCCCGCATCCTTGCCAACATTGGTTGTTTCCTTAGTTGCTAGTTTTAGTCATTCTGACAGGTGTGAGGTGGTATCTCATTGTGGTTTTGATTTGTGTTTCCCTGGTGCCGAGTGACGTTGAGCATTTTTTTCATGTGTCTGTTGGCCATTTGGATGTCTTCTTTGGAGAAATGTCTCCTCATGTCTTCTGCCCATTTCTTGACTAGATTATTTTTGAGATGTTAAGATTAGTAAGTTCTTTATAGATTTTAGATACTAGCCCTTTATCCAATATGTCATCTGCAAATATCTTCTTCTATTCTGTAGGTTGCCTTTTAGTTTTGTTGTTTGCTTCTTTTGCTGTGCAGAAGCTTTTTATCTTGAAGTCTCAATCATTCATTTTTGCTGTTGTTTCCTTGCCTTTGGAGATGTGTTTAGCAAGCAGTTGCTGCGGCTGAGGCCACAGAGATTGCTGCCTGTGTTCTCCTCTAAGATGTTGATGGTTTCCTGTCTCACATTTAAGTCTTTCATTCATTTTGAATTTATTTTTGTGTATAATGTAAGAAAATGGTCCAGTTTCATTATTCTGCATGTTTCTGTTCAATTTTCCCAAAACCATTTGTTGAAGAGACTGTCTTTTTTCTCCACTGGTTGTTTTTTCCTGCTTTGTTGAAGAATAATGGACTATAAAAAAAAAAAAAAAGAATAATGGACCGTATAGTTATGGATCCATTTCTGGGTTCTCCATTCTGTTCCATTGATCTATGTGTCTGTTTTAGTGCCAGTACCATACTGTCTTGATGATGACAGCTTTGTAGCGCAGCTTGAAGTCTGGAATTGTGATGCTATCAGCTTTGATTTTCTTTTTCAACATTCCTCTGGCTATTTGAGGTCTTTTCTGGTTCCATAAAAACTTTAAGATTGTTTGTTCCAGGTCCGTGAAAAATGTTGGTGTTATTTTGATCAGGATTGCATTGAATATATAGATTGCCTTGGGTAGTATAGACAGCGTAATGCATATTCAACTTCATTAGTAATAAAAATAAAAATTACATGGTACTTACACTTCTTAAAAGCACTTTAATACCTATTAACATATTTAATTATCTCATTAAGCTAGTGAAATTGGAACTGATGACTTCACTTTCCTTTACAGGTAAGGAAATTGAGGCTTCAAGGTTAGGTGATATGCTTAATATGGGCACATTTTTATATGACTCATCAGGGACTCGAACCCAGGCCTTCTAAATCTAAAGCCTGGGATGTTTCCATTTTATGTGGTTACCATAGGGACTAAAATATTCGGACCATGTGACTTCTCCAGTCATGGATATGAGCCATGGTGATGGATATATATTGAAAAAATCATCTGTGGTTCAGTCATATTTGGGAAACCCTGCATACCGTATTCCCATCGCTGTAATTCATAATTCACCATATCAGAATATCACAGACTCTTAAAAGACTTGAAGAGCTTAACTATGGTGGCTCAGTGAGTTAAAACCTCTGCCTTCGGCTCAGGTCATGATCCCAGGGTTCTGGGATGGAGCCCTGCATTGAACTCTCTGCTCAGCAGGGAGCCTGCTCCCTCCCCTGTCACCGCCCCCTGCCTGCCTGCCTCTTTCCCTACTTGTGATCTCTGTCTGTCAAATAAATATACAAAATCTTTAAAAAAAAAAAGACTTGAAGAAAAAAATACTATAGTTTCTTTGTTTGAATCGAAAATTTCTGGAACATACATTATTTGCTGGTATGAAGTACACATTTATATCAAATGGGATACCAGTGTTCCATAAAATACTGGGGAAATGGTGCCTCATCCCATATTCTGACCCTTGACCTTTCAGAATAAAAACTGAATTTCTGCTTAGACTGTCACACAGCCAATAGGAATATTCAGGCAAGAGCAGTGGCCAGCTGGAGGGATTGTCCAATCTTGGTGCCACCTTGCCACGCCAGCTATCTTGTCACCAGGCTCAGTGCCTGGGGAAAATGAATTCCATACTCACAAGAATTACTTTGTAGAAAGATATCCAGAGCTGGTCATCCAAGGTGATTCTATCTATGGCCAATATTTTGTTTTTAAATTACAAGCTTCTAAATGCCCTGTGGAGATTCATTATTTATCCAACTTCGGTGCACTCAGTAGCTCCCTCCTGTAAAATGGCCAGCTTTGAGTCAAGTTATTGGTTGCATGGTGGTTACTGGTAGTGGCACAGCTTCAGAAACATTAATAAGAATTAATCAGGTAACAGGGCTGGAAAGAAAACCGAAAAAACTGTGATGGCCAATAATAAGGAAACACGGGACACATATCATCCTATAAGAGTGGTAAACATTGGGGCACCTGGGTGGCTCAGTGGGTTAAAGCCTCTGCCTTCGGCTCAGGTCATGATCCCAGGGTCCTGGGATGGAGCCTCGCATTGGGCTCTCTGCTCAGCAGGGAGCCTGCTCCCCGCCCCCCTCTCTGCCTGCCTCTCTGCCTCCTTGTGATCTCTGTCTGTCAAATAAATAAATAAAATCTTTAAAAAAAAAAAAAGAGTGGCAAACATTGTGATCTTTATTATTTTAAAAATCTCTTCTCTGTTTTCTAAGTCACTTAGACTTTGATGCTGTATCTTAAAAAAAAAAGCAGCAGACATGCATTGAATAGTCATTTTGTCCTGGGCATTTGTAAGAAGGAAGGGAGGAGCAGAGATAAAGAAGATGAATTCCTTGCCTTAGTAAGTTTCCTTGTGTTCCAGGAACAGAGAGATAGACATGCACAACATTGCCCACATACACTATAAAACAAATAACACAGATCTGCGCCCCGGAAGGACAATAATTTCTCATGGGAGGGTGGCAGCCTGGAAGAACTCCCCAGAGCAAGTGACATTCAAATTGTGTTTTGAACTTTATTAGATAAGACACCTTCCCCTGGAATCTCTCCCTCTCCAGTGTCCTTTTCTGCCACTATGCCCTCTGCCCACTGCTTTCTAGCCTCAGATGGTTTTCTTTGGCACCATCCTCAGGGCCTTTGCACATGCTGTTTCATCAATTCGAAATCCTTGCCTCCTTCCTTCAACTATCTGACTCTACTTGCCTTTTGGGTCTCAGCTTAAATTTTACTCCCCAGAGAATCCTTCTGATACTCTCTCTTACCCATACATGTTGCACCTCCTCTATGGTTCTCCTTAGGACATTTGGGGAATTTCATTTCTAGCCGGTATCATACCTTTTACTTCTGTATTTTTCACGTTTGTTTCTCTCTCTTCTACATTGTTTTCGTGACCTCCCTGAGATCAGTAACTGCATCTATTCTGTTCAACAGTGTATTATCTGATCTCATTTAGTTCCTTCCACCCAATAAAGACTCACTAATCGTGGGTTAAATAAATGAATGAATGAAAGCTGGATGTCTTAAGATGAATGAGAATCTCCAGTAAAGAGTTATTGACATAATCCTGCCTAGTATAAACATTAGTGGCAGGTTCTAAAACTGTGTGGTTTATGGGGCAACGGGGTTGGGGGGATCCAACCTTCTCTCCTTACAGGAAGAGGAGGAGCTCAAATGTACGTGGGGAAGGGTAAAGGCATTATGGCATCACATACAGACAAGGAAACCTCCTGCAGGTCCAACGGTGGTAGTAAGTTCCTGGCTCTTGCGTGCATGTTTGACTTTTGGATACATCCTCTTTTGGTTCATGCAGCTGCTGTAGGAAGTCAGACTTGGACTTTCCTCTTGCAGGGAGGCCCGGTTGTTCTGGAGTGGTGGCTCTACATCTTAGGAACAACCCCCTTTTCTTTACCCAGTAGATGAGATCCGTCTTCACTTTAGCTTTCTATGCTTCCCAGTGCCATGGAAATGGTGGGTTGTCAAGGGATGGGATTAAGGTGTGGACCAGGAGACGGGCTCCCGCGTGGGCTTGAGTCGACTTTGAGTTAATACCATAGGCCTGAAGTAGACTAGAGCCCTTCAGATTTTATATCAAATCTGGCATGTTCACCAGAGCTGGGAGTCCGCAGAGGATCTGGAAGCAAATTCTTATAAGAGAAGCATAATCATAGCTGACATATACTGAGCTCTAACCATATGTCAGGCACTGGGCTAAGCATTTCATATGCATTTTCTAATTTAATCTTCACAAAAACATCCTGTGAGTTAGGTCCTATTATTATTGAGAAGAAAAATCTAGGTATTGTGTGCGATGCAGTCTGAAGCTTACTCGGCCAGCAGCAAGTAGTAAAACCATCGGGCTTTGCAGCCCTAGCCCTTAGCCTTTTGTTCTGCTTCTGGAAGCTGCACTCCTAGTAGGCAGCTGCCGGAAGATTCTGGGCTTGGGTTCCCAGCCATTTCTTCTCTCTCTAGACATGAACAGGACCACCAGCTGGGCCACAGAGGATGGGTGAGTTGAGAATGGTCTGCTTGGTGGGACTGGTTGTGAAGGATTATGAACACTCAGCTGAGAAACCCGGATGCCATTCTTGGAAACCAAAGGGATTGTTTGCATAAGGGAATGGCATGCGAGAGATCAAAGTGGCAGAGTGGCACTCAGGCATTGGGTGCTGAGGACACCAGGGGCAGGAAGCTGCAGTGATAGTTCAGCAAGTAGGAACCAAGGTTGTGGTACTGAAGATGGGCCAGGAGTCCTCTCAGGCTCTAAGAGATGGGAGTTGGCAATTGATTGGTAAGGAAGAGCTGTCTGTTGTCACTTGGTAATGGAACATACATTC
This sequence comes from Enhydra lutris kenyoni, assembly GCF_002288905.1. Classification (NCBI taxonomy): domain Eukaryota; kingdom Metazoa; phylum Chordata; class Mammalia; order Carnivora; family Mustelidae; genus Enhydra; species Enhydra lutris. The sequence continues at coordinate 25,602,269 of NW_019154097.1, read as the reverse complement.
CTCCATTCCCAGCCACGCACAGCATCTCAGCAAATACACTTCTCCTGAATTGGTCAGTATTTACTTAATATCTTAACTTGACTGAGAAATCCAACTTGGCTCCAGCTCTGAAAAAGCGTAAAAGTTCCTGGGCTTCTCTGGCTTATAAGACTGCTCTTAAGAAATGGTTCTTGATGTCAAAAAATGAAATCACATGCATAAAACGCTGTACATGTGCTTCTGTCTCACTGGAACTTGTGAGGTCAAACCACTCTTCTTTCTGTGTCATTATGATGTAATGGTATGACTTTGTTCATTTAAGGTTGATACTCTACCAATTTCTCCTAAGTATTTTAGGGACATATTTAAGAAAGAGGTCAAATAAATGTAAACACAAAGTCAGACAAATAAAAATGAACAGAGGATGAACGTTTGTCAGGCTTCTAGTGGATCTCCTTCCTAACACAGTGCTTACATATAAGCACTATGTATATTTTTATCTTTGCTATATATTTATCTTTGTATCTATGCACATATGTATAGTTGTTGGTTTTGTTTTTGTTGTTACTCATTACTGAATGAGTGAATGAATGAATGAATGAATACACTTTCTACGATCAGGTATTGAACTTTATTCTGAGTTCCCTGGTAGCTAAGGGGGAAAGGGAAAGAAGAATACAATATAGTCTATATTATGTGACCAAAGGAAAGATATGTTTATCTGAGTGAATGTTTATCTTGGCATGCCAATGGATTCTGTGAAAACATTGTTTTCTTAGACCCTTACATAAGACATCTTGAAGTAAATAATGTTAATTCCTCTTCCTGCTGTTTCTTTCTAAAACATAGTTGTTTGATGGGTGTAGTTTTGGTTTTGTGTGCTTAAAATATGAGATGTGTCCAGAGCAGGGATACAGAATTACCAAATTACAGTAGGAGAGCTCAGTTAGCAGAAGAAGCAAATGTAGAGTGCTGTAGCTAATATAATGGGTTTTAGAAGTGAGGGACTCCCCTCTTTACCTGTACAATGGAGATGAAGATGAGGAGGAGGGGGAAGATAAAAAAGAGGGAGAAGAGAATACCTAAGTGCTCAGCATCACAACTGCCATAGGACAAATAGCTCCAACTTAGAGGGACTCTGACCGCTTGCGATACAGGTGACACTGTTCTCAAGAGGCCTTTTCCATTTGTAGGGTTTCCCTTCCCTTCACTGTTTATGTCCCATTAAATAATATGAGGTGAGTAGCACCACTGGTAATAAATATATATATTTTTTCTCTTGGGTCCTCTTGTCCAAATGGGAAAAGACAGAGTGACTGCACAAGTGCCACACACCAGTGGAGCTTGGACGATTGACTTCACCAGTTCCCATCACATGGTATCGTGCCTCATTTAATCTGAGTGAAACTTAGAACCTTATCTAGATGGCAACTTTCTCCAGCGAAGGTATACTTCCTTCTCCTCTGTCCCTCTACTGCCCAACTCAGACCCCTCAAAACCCATATATGGAGCAACCTGGATGTCCCAGGCACTGGATAGAGCACTGATGAAGCATGCAAAGTTCCTGCCCTCAGGCAACTTCACTTTCAGTGGCGGAGACAGAGACAACAAATAATCCAGTGAGTAAAGGTGACAGGTTCAGATTATAAGTGTCATGCTGAAAATGAAAAAGGACCAGGTGACAGAAAGGACTCAGGACATTCTTGATTTGGGCATTGGGGAAGGAACTTCAAGGAGTAATATTTGGATCGGGCTGTAAATGGATCAAAGGAGCCAGCCATGCCCTGTGCTGGGGGGAGGTGCTATAGCTGGAGAAAGAGGAACAGGGGCAAAGACCTTGAAGTGGAATGAACTGGAAGTGTTCAAAGAGCAGGAAAAATGCCCATGTGGCTGGCGTGTGGTGAGGGAGAGGGGGGCTGTGGTGAGCAGAGGCCAGGATCCAGAAATAATTATGAAGGGAGCTCTATAAACATCAGCAAAGAAGCCAAGTGGCTATGTGTTCCCTGGAGCAGAGTGAAGTTTTCATCTCCATGGTGTTTCCTTTCCTCTGCTACCATCTGAATCTTGAAAGATAGAACTCTCAATGCAGAGATTTCAAAACTGTCATCAAGCTGAGTCCTCAAACAAACCCCAAGAGGTGAGTTACTGGGATTCCAGCGTTAAGGATGATGGATCTACAATTGAAAGAACTTGATAGAAGTCTTGTCACTTTTAAGTGGTTCTGTTAGGGTTTGAATCTTCCTGCTCCAGGCCATGGGTTTCCACCATCACCATGAAGATGTCTCTCAGTTACTCTGTGTCCCTCTCATCTCCTGTCTAAAATCTTAGAAATGGGTTGTTAGAGACATGGGGTATAGGTGTCAACACTTGGAATCAATGCAGCGAGTAGGAACTATTATCGCCGTCATCATCATGAATAACAACGTCATCAGAACAGGACTCAAAGTACTTACAACCTGTTTAACACATACTATACCCCAGAAACATGCTGAGCACTTAGCATATGCCATTAAATTTCCTTTGCCCAATAATCCCAAGGGGCAAGTGCAATTATTATCTGGAATTGTAGATGAAAATAAAATAACTGCCCAGAAAGTTTAAGTGACTTGCTTAAGGTCACGCTGCAGTGGAGCTAGAGTTGGACTCAGACCTAAGGCTAAATAGATTCTGAATGACTCTGCTGTTCACCTCCAACTACAGGAACCAGACACTGGGCCGGTGGTGGTGGAGGCTGGGGGGTGCGTGATTGAATAAGATTTAGTTCATGACCTTGAAAAGGGCAAGGCATAGACAGGGAATGTCTCTTAAGGGAACACAGTCTTTTTTTACCTGCCCAGGCCTCCCAAGCAAAGTGAGCACGGAGTCCAGTTCTGTTTGACAACCCAGAGAGTTAGCATCTGGTTGTGAAGGCAGGAGTGGAGGAGGAGCCAGGTGGGAGGAAGCCATCCAGTGCTAAGGATTAGCACTGGCATCTGGGGAGGGAGAGGGTGAGAACCCGGTGAGCAGTTAAGAGGCTCCACCTTGGCATGGGAGATAAGTGGAAATTCTGATTTCCCCAGACCAGACGATTGAACCACAATCCAGGCTGCGGTTATTTATATTCCCCTAACAGCCTTGTTTACACAACTTGCCTGGATGCAAATCAGCGTATGGAAGCAGTGGAGGCGGTGAGGTGTGCAGCCGGAAGGGACTGGGGGATTGGTTTTCCTCGTGTAGTGTTAACACAGCTACACATGACTGCTCGCACTTCTGCAGCAGAGGGAGAGAATGAGAACACGCAGTCCCCAGGACACTTGCCCAGTCCTTCTGCCTGAGCGAGAGATAACAAAAGGAGTGGAGTGGACTGTGATTATTCCAATCTCTTCCTTCGCAATCTGCCCCTGACCTATCTTTGCCAGCTTCGTCACCAAGCACATCTCCTGCCCTTCCCTCCTGCAAGCATCCTGAGCTCCTGTCACTCTTGGCTCTGAATACATCCTGTGCCCTCATGCTTTTGTGTTCCAGCTCAAGGCCATTTTGCTCAGAATACCCTTTGCCCGCCCGCCCCCCCTCTTTTTTGCAAACTATGTTATGTGTATGACTGATGGGGCACCAGATGGCTTTAGGTTGTACACAAGCTGAATTCTTATTTTATGCAAATATTTATCATCTTAGACCTGAGTCAATTTGAACAAAGAGACTGAAAATATAATAATAGAAGTAGGTTATAGATAAGGCAAGTATCTTGATGATCAGGTAGAGATTACTGTCATTTGGGAAACACTGCTCTTATTTATGGGACGTGGCCTGCCTTTTATAACATGGGAGACGGGATTGGCATTCTCTCCTGCTCTAAGGTACTTTCCCCAACCTATGAAGTTCATTCACATCATCTGATTATATGACCTTCCTTCAATCTCCACATGTCCCATTGTCCCTAAAGGCTATGGTCCTAGAAACTGTATTTTTCCTAAGCTCAAATCCTGCCATCCCCAGTGGGACATACCAGTCTCCAAGGAAAACCCACCAAATAACCAGCCTCCTCTTTCCGTCTATCCCTCTCCCCTCTCTAAACCCTGGCAAAGCTTAACCTGTTCTCTGTCACTATAATTTTATTAATTTGCCTTATATAAATGAAATTATATAAGATGTAACCTTAAAAGTTTGGCTTCTTTTATGCAACGTAATTCCCCTGAGATCTATCCAAGCCATTGTGTGAATCAGTCAATAGTATTCTCTAGTATGGCTGTATTAGAGTTTTTTAATCATTCACTTGTTGAAGGACATTTGGTGAGCAATGTCCTTGGACTAGCTTGGACTATTATGAATATATAATAATATTAAGAATAAAACTGAACATTCATATACAGGTGTTTGTGTAAACTTGTTTTCATTTCTCTGGAATCAATGTTCAAATTTAATTGCTGGGTTGTTTGGTAAGCATAAGATTAAACTGATTGAAAAATGCCATACTCATTTCTAGAGTGACTTTACAATTTTAATTCTCACTAGCAAGGTATAAATCAACTAGTTTCTCTACATTCTTGCCATTGTTTGGTGTTACCACTTTTTTTTTTATATAAATTTTAGCCATTTGGTGTGTGTAGAGATATCTCATTTTAGTTTTAATTTGCACTCCCTTAATAGTTAATGATGTGGGACGTCTGGGTGGCTCAGTGAGTTAAAGCCTCTGCCTTTGGCTCAGGTCATGATCGCAGGGTCCTGGGATCGAGCCCGGCATCAGGCTCTCTGCTTAGTGGAGAGCCTGCTTCCCCCTCTCTCTCTGCCTGCCTCTCTGCCTGCTTGTGATCTATGTCTGTCAAATAAATAAAATCGTAAAAAAAAAAAAATAAGTAATGATGCTGATCATCTTATGTGTTCAGTGATATGTCTGTGTATGTCTTTTGCCCATTTTCTAATTGGATTGTTTTGTTTTAATTGTTGTATTTTGAGAGATCCTTACGTATTCTAGATACAAGTCCTTTGTTCTATGTGGCTTGCAAATATTTTCTCCAGTTGGTACCTTGTCATGTCATCCTCTCTCCCTGGGTCTTTCACAGAGCATTATGTCTTTCCATTCATTTAGTTCTTCTTTGATTTCCTCCAGCAACATTTTTTTTTTAATTTTTATTTCTTTTCAGCGTAACAGTATTCATTGTTTTTGTACCACACCCAGTGCTCCATGCAATCCGTGCCCTCTCTAATACCCACCACCTGGTTCCCCCAACCTCATACCCCCCGCCCCTTCAAAACCCTCAGATTGTTTTTCAGAGTCCATAGTCTCTCATGGTTCACCTCCCCTTCCAATTTCCCTCAACTCCCTTCTCCTCTCCATCTCCCCTTGTCCTCCATGCTATTTGTTATGCTCCACAAATAAGTGAAACCATCTGATAATTGACTCTCTCTGCTTGACTTATTTCACTCAGCATAATCCCTTCCAGTCCCGTCCATGTTGCTACAAAAGTTGGGTATTCATCCTTTCTGATGGAGGCATAATACTCCATAGTGTATATGGACTACATCTTCCTTATCCATCTGTCCGTTGAAGGGCATCTTGGTTCTTTCCACAGTTTGGTGACCGTGGCCATTGCTGCTATAAACATTAGATGGCCCTTCTTTTCACTACATCTGTATCTTTGGGGTAAATACCCCGTAGTGCAATTGAAAGGTCATAGGGAAGCTCTATTTTTAATTTCTTGGGGAATCTCCACACTGTTCTCCAAAGTGGCTGCACCAACTTGCATTCCCACCAACAGTGTAAGAGCGTTGCCCTTTCTCCACATCCTCTCCAACACATGTTTTTTCCTGTCTTGCTAATTTTGGCCATTCTAACTGGTGTAAGGTGGTATCTCAATGTGGTTTTAATTTGAATCTCCCTGATGGCCAGTGATGGTGAACATTTTTTCATATGTCTGATAGCCATTTGTATGTCTTCATTGGAGAAGAGTCTGTTCATATCTTCTGCCCACTTTTTTATATGATTGTCTGTTTTGTGTGTGTTGAGTTTGAGTTCTTTATAGATCCTGGATATCAACCTTTTGTCTGTACTGTCATTTGCAAATATCTTCTCTCATTCCATGGGTTGCCTCTTTGTTTTGTTGACTGTTTCCTTTTCCTCCAGCAACATTTTATAATTTTCAGTGTACTAATTTTGTGCATGTTTTATTGGATTAATACCTAATTATTTCATTCTATTTGGAGCAATTATATATAGTGTTTTTACTTTCTGTTTCTACATGTTCATTAATAATATATAGAAATATGAATGATTTTTGAGTGTGGATCTTGTCTCCCATGCCTATACTGAATTCACCTATTAGTTCTAGTGTTTTGTAAATTCCTCAGAATTTTCTATGTAGACCATCGTGTCATTAGCAAATCGAGAAAGTTTTATTTATTCTTTTCCAATCTGTATGCTTTTGAATTTCTTTTCTGGCCTCATTGCACTGGCTAGAACTTTCCATAGTATTTTGAATAATGGTAGTGAAAGTGGACAACATTGCCTTTTTCCATATTATGGGGAAATCATTTGTTGTTTCACCACTTTTTTTATTGTTATGTTAGTCACCATACAGTACAGCATTAGTTTATGATGTAGTGTTCTAAAGATTCATTGTTTATGAGTAACACCCAGTGTTCCTTACAACACATGCCCTCCTTAATACTCATCACTGGGCCAACCCATCCCCCCCCCCACCTCCCCTCTAAAACCCTCAGTTTGTTTCTCAGGGTCCACAGTCTCTCATGGTTCATCTCCTCCTCCAATTTCCTTCCTTTCATTTTTTCCTTCCTTCTCCTAATGTCCTCCATGCTATTCCTTATGTTCCAAAAGTAAGTAAAACCATTTGATAATTGATTCTCTCTGCCTGACTTATTTCACTCAGCATAATGTCCTCCAGTCCCATCCATAATGATGCAAGAGCTGGGTATTCATCCTTTCTGATGGTTGAGTAATATTCCATTGTGTATATGAACCACATCTTCTCTATCCATTCATCTGTTGAACGACATCTCTGCTCTCTTGTGGACATTGTTGCAATGATCATTGGGGTGTCTTCATTTCACTACATCTGTATCTTTGGGGTAAATACTCAGTAGTGCAATTGCCGGGTCATAGGGTAGCTCTATTTTTAATTTTTTGAGGAATCTCCACACTGTTTTCCAAAGTGGCTGCACCAACTTGCATTCCCACCAACAGTGTAAGAGAGTTCCCTTTTCTCCACATCCTCTCCAATATCTGTTGTTTCTTGTCTTGTCAATTTTTGCTATTCTAACTGGTGTAAGGTGGTATCTCAATGTGGTTTTCATTTAAATTTCCCTAACGGCTTATGATGATGAACATTCTTCCATGTGTCTGTTAGCCATTTGTATGTCTTCTGTGAAGAATGTCTGTTCATGTCTTCTGCCATTGAGGACAATATTAACTCTAAGTTTTATAGATCTTATTTATCAAGTTGAAGGGATTCTCCTTTATTCCTAGTTTTCTGAGAGCATTTGTCATGAATGTGTGTTGGATTTTTATGAAATGTTTTTTGACATTTGATCATCTGATATTTCTTCGTTAGTGTGTTGTTACGATGGATAACAGTGATTGATTTTTGAATATGAACAAACCTTGTTTACTTGAATAAATCCCACTTGGTCATGCTTTATATATTTTTATTTATAATTTTTTATACATTGCTGAATTCAGCTTGTTAATATTTTGTTGTAGATTTTGTGACCTAAGTTTATGAGAAGTGTTGGTCTTGTAATTTTTCTTCCTTTTTAATTTTTTTTTTCTTGGACGATCTTTGGTTTTGTTATCAGGGTAATACTGACCTCATAAAATATTCCCTCCTCTTTTATTTTCTGCAAAAGATTGAGTAAAATTAGTGTTCACTTAAAAAAAAAATTGGCAGATGGGGCACCTGGGTGGCTCAGTGGGTTAAGCCTCCGCCTTCGGCTCAGGTCATGGTCTCAGGGTCCTGGGATCAAGCTCCACATCGGGCTCTCTGCTCAGCAGGGAGCCTGCTTCCCCCTCTCTCTCTGCCTACTTGTGATATCTCTCTCTGTGTCAAAAATAAATAAATAAATAAAATCTTTAAAAAAATTAGCAGAGTTCTACAGAAGAACCATGTAGGCATGGATATTTTGATTTGGGTACTTTCAAAATATACATTTAATTTCTTTAGTAGGTGTAGAACTATTCAAATTGTCTATTTCATCTTGGTTGAGTTTTGATGGTTTGTGGTTTTGGGGAGTTGGTGTATTTATTTTAAGCTGTCAAATTTTAGGGCACCTGGTTGGCTCAGTTGGTTAAGTGTCCAACTCCTGATTTTGGCTCAGCTTATGATCTTGAGCTCATGGGATCAAACTCTTTGTCAGGCTCCAGGCTTAGTGAGGAGTCTGCTTGAGGTTCTTTCTCTTCCCCTCCTTGTACCCCACCCCTCCCTATGCTCTCTTTCTCTGTGTCTCATAAATAAATATTAGAAAAAATAAGTTGTCAAATTTTTATTTTGTTTTCAGAGGGAAAATTATTATTCCCCTTGACAGAGTTCTGTATCCTAAAATCTGTAACAAAACACATAGCTCTCCATGTGGGTTTTCTAACTCCTTCAGCTGCCCTGGTCTCTACCTGATTTCCTTGTTCATCACTGATGGTCCCCTAAACCTCAGTTCTCTGGAACAGTGGTTCTTAGCCACTCTCATTTTTTAGTCTCAGCCCCAGAGGACCTTTGGCACTGTCTGGAAACATTTTTGGTTGTCACAACTGGGGAGGGCTTGCCATTGGCATCTAATAGATAGAGGCTACACATGCTGCAAAGTGCAGGAGGTTCTTTCTCTCCCCCTCCTTGTATCCCACCCATTTGTTAAAATGCAGAATCTCTAGGTTTACCCCAGATCTACTATAAAGTACAATCTATAGTTTAACAGGATTTCCAAATGATTCATGTGGACATTAAAGTTCAAAAAGTACTGCCTTAGAATAATTTCTCCCTGTATCAGTCTCTTATTGCTGCTGTAACAAATTACCAGAAATTAAATGGATTGGAGTGACATGAATTTATAATACAGTTCTGGAGGTTAGGAATATGAAATGGGTCTCACTGAGTTAAAAATCAAAGTTTCATGGACTGTGTTTTAGGCTCTAAGGAAGAATCCGTTTCCTTACCTTTTCTAGTTGCTAGAGGCTGCCTTCCTTTCTTGGCTCATGGTCCCATTATTCCATTTTCAAAGCCAGAAACATAGGGCATGTCTTTATTATCCTACCATCTCTCTGGTTCTGACATTTCTATCTCCTTCCTGCATATTTAAGAACCATTGTGATAACATTGGGTCCACCTGGATAATCAGAGATACTCTCCCTTATGCTTTATCTTATAGCCAATTCATTAGGAAGCCTAATTCCATATGCTACCTTAATTCCACTTCATCATACAAGCTAACATATTCAGAGGTTCCTGGCATTAGGGTGTGGATAACTTTGGAAGATCTTTATTCTGCCTCATATACTCCCCAATTGCATTGATCATCAGAATCACCCAGAGAACAATTTAGCATTCAGCTCCCGGGTCCTAGCCATATCCTATGGAAACACGCTCCAGAGGTAGTGGCTGAGAATGTGTATTTTTCCAACACTTCCCAGGTGGCTCTGATGATCATGTAAGCTTGGGAACCACTGCTCTAGACGTCTTTGAGTAGCCAATTTCTCTTGAAGCATCATTTTCTTGCCTTTATTTTCTGGTAAGGGTCACATGCACCCACCCAACAGAATGCAGACAAAGATTCAAATGCAAGTAGTCTATTTGGGAGGTGATTTTAGAAAACAGTAGCAGGCAGTGGGGGATAAGACAAGGAAGGGAAGGCAGTTCCTCAAGAGTGATTATCAAATATTTTATTAGTATTGGAAACTGGGGCTTCATCCCACCAAGCAACTCTGGGAGCCAGTATGGGGCACAGATTTCAAAGTTATCTCACTTGGGAAGTAAATAATCTGGGGGGGTACTTATGCACTAGTTTCTGTTGGTCATTGCTTAAGCGATGTTCCAAGGGGGACATTGATTCCTTGCCTTTTGGGGTTGTTATGTGAACTGGTCTAGCAGTCATCTGTGTCCAGAGAAAGCCCTCAGGCAAAGAGATGATGGTGCTAGAATTTGGAAGTTGAGAAGTGTCCACTGAAAGAGTAAGATCTAAGGAGATATGGGCAGGCCACTAACAGCATCTGTTCCACCTTGGATTTCCAGCAAATTTTTTTATTGAAATCACTAAGGAAACAATATTTACAAAATTGGAGAAGAGATGGAAGAGTTTTATTGAAAGTTGTCTGCCGAGGTAGAAGAAGAAGTAGGGACCATTGTTTGTACTGAGGAAGGAGCAGGAACTCAAACCCCTCTTAGCCTCCAGAGTCTAGAACAGTTATTATCCATCCTACTTGGTGCCTGTTGGTCTTGTCTTTCAGTCCCTGGTAGTTCTGCTCTCTTGCAGCCCAGAGGCAAGGTCTCTTCTCAATTCCTATTGCTGCTCCAACTGAACTCAGGGTAAAAATCATGTGTTAAAAGATGACAGGATTGGAGTCAGGTATCCTAATAAATATTGTAAGAGCTGCTCTGAAAGTTCATTGAAATCATGCTCGAAAACTCCCCACTTAGGTGCTTGCCATATATGATGGTTTCTTGAAATGCGAGTTTCTTTCTTCCATGCTCAAGGAGAAGCTGAAATGAGTCTAGGTACAGGTATAGATATAGGTATACCCATGAATACCTTCTTGACCCTTTAGAATAAGGTAGATTCTCACTGGAGTGGAGGGCAGACAATGAATTCAAGGTCGCCTGCATCAGGATGAGGTTTTGAACCAAAAGTGGGATGATATTGGCTTGTGCTATGGTGGTCACTTCCCCCTGCTATCTCCCCATCACCTGTTTCTTCTCTCCTCTCTTCCATAAGTAGAAGCACTGAGACTGCTTTGGGCAGTCAGATCTGTGGCCAAATCTGTCTATGGTTGCTGGGTCCCCTCATAATGTATAAGCCCTGTGGTCCATTGTGAATTTTGGCCATGATCTTAAATTCTCTGACCCAGGTTCGGATCTTCCACTGAAACCAGTGCACAGGCTTTGCATTGCCTCTGAATGCCAAATTGGCCTCCTATCCATTGTTAAGACCTACCATTGTCCCTGAATTCCAAATTCAATGCATTCCGCCTCCTTCTCACCTGGCCTCGGTTTCCCAAAGAAAAATAATGCAAAGTGGTACAAATTTAAAAGTGTGGCACTGAATAATGAATCAAGAATACAGTGACACACAAGCAATGAGGTTTCCTGTACAGTCTTCACTTTAGCCAGCAATTTTTCTATAGTGTTATTCACAGATATGCCTTTACTCTTGACATTACTCACTATTTACCCTGAGCCCTCTTTAGCATAAAGCATCCCACAGCTTACCTATGATTCAAAAAATAAGCATGAAAAGGGCCTATCTTATTCAGCAAACCTATTCTCTGAGGTGTTTCTCCCCCATAGAAAATAAAGTACGCATTGTTGTATAGGAGTAAATTGGACCCGAAACCTTTAGAATGCTAACTGGTTTTTGTGTGCGTGTATCTTATGAACATTCATGTGCTTATCTCTAAGCTCATCTAATACACATTGTGCTGCGTTAGCTAAATGTTAAAGTCACCCCCGAGTCACCCCAACAAGAGGGGTGTTTTGAGGCAACTTGAACTCAGCATAAGCTTTATATATAAAATCAATTCGAAGGAGGCAGAGGCAGATTCATACTTCTTGCCAAAGGGAGGAAGAGAGGGTTTATCAGAGCGGCTCACCTGGCAAGAAGCGGTGGCTTCTAACAAGTTTTTTTCTCCCTCCAGGACTGATCTACCAAGCAGGAGGGGATACAAAATGCAGAATAATAGTAGGGCTCCGGAATTCCGTCCATTTGTAGAAATTAAAACAAACAAACTGGGGCCCAGAAAATGAAATGGCTTCCCAAAGGTCACATGGCATCCCTCAAACTTGCCCCCAAAGGGAAAGGCTCAGTACATGAGCTCCACCTTCCCCTGGGTTTGTGTGAAAGTCTGACTTTATGTCTCTATGTGCAAAGGGGCCAGAGACAATCCAGCTTCCTAAACAAGCAATGTTGATCACAGATGAACACGAAGCTGACGTTAGATAGAAACTCAGGAAAACACTCATTTTCAAAAGGATAATAATCAAGCCATTGGACTGGAATAAAAACAAAACAAAAAATAACAAACAAAAAAAACCAACCAGTCATGATGGGTTAGAGCACTGTCATTCATGTCAACAACAGCCTTGGAAAAAGAAGATGAGCTTGAAAGGTCCATGGTTAAATCCTGTTTTCCACCAACAGAGAGGATGTATGGGTCTAAGACGGTGGTGAGAAAGGAGTCACACCGCGGCCCTCTTGGCCATTATGGTGCAGGAGAAGGATATTGCTCTGCATTAATAAAGAGACCCTGTGAGCACAGAAGCTTGTTTGGGGGAGCAGGCAGATTGGAAGAGAGCACGTAAACACACTTGTTGGAGAAACTCTTCATTGCAGGTGTGTTTGTTCTGAAAACACTGCAGTCCCAGGTCAAGGAATTTATGAGTAAAACCCCTTCCTTATTTTGACTCAAAAGGAATAAAGATTTATTACCGCCCTAACCAGGGAACCAGTATTGACCCACTGGCTATTTGAGATTTTTAGCATTGTGGGCAAGAATATTTATTGCTTTTAATTACCATAAAGTAGCAAGGAACTTGTTTTCAATAGATTTTTCTCCCATTCCCTGATGTTGGTTTGCAATTCTGGGTGTAGGAAGAGGGAAAATAATGCTACATCAGTGTTAAGTAAAAATTCTCAGAAAAAGACGATAAAAAATGACCAAGGCTTCTTTTCAGTCTTTCTTTCTATTTTCTTTTTAATGCCAGGAAATCAAAATAGCTTCAGGGGGTGGGAGGACCTGTGGGAACTGGCCCCTCTGGCTGCATGACCTTCAGCAGCTCAGTTAACCTCTCTGACTCCGCAGACCAACTGAAGTCAGGATGAGAACACAAGGAGTTCCTAGGGTGGTCTCCCAACCTGCGGGGGACTTGGAGGCAGGTAAGCCACAGCAGCACTGGCTCTCCCTAGACCTGGTCACTGTCCGTTTGGTCTATGGAGAATTTCTTCATCTCTTTAAGCCCTAGTTTCATAATTCGTAAAATGGGGAGAATAATGTTTCCTTTGTAAGGTCATCATAATGGTAAGAGGTTACACTGGATTAAAAAAAAAAAAAGTTCCTAGCAGGGTTTTTAGTCCATATCATTCAGTAAATGATAATCATGTTGATAATCAGAGGTTTGGATGCCAGAGGCTAGTTGTGCTCACTCTCTCATTCTCTCTCTTATCTCTCTCCCTTGTCTCTACATACACGCACACACATGCAAACATGCACACCTGCAAAAGGGAGAGGAGAAAGACTCAGGTTCCAGGGCAGGGAGAGGTTGTGCTACTTCCAAGAGATCCTCAGTGGTGGTCTGTCAGCTGAGATCTGTATGTTTGAAACCACTTACGGATGTTCTGTGGCCAAAGGAAGGAATTTCTGGCCATTTCTGGTTATGTGCCAATAGCAGACACTCCATGTTATCATGGGTGAAGATAAGCTCTCCTCACTCCATGTTGCCCATGAAAAAGGCAAGAGCTGAAAATACTGATTGGATCCACAAAAGAGAAGAACATAAGGCATTGGAGACCCCTTGGCTTGGATGCTGGGGGAAGATAATGAGACATTCCACTTTAACTCTGTTCCAGGAGCACTTGCTTCCACTGTCTTTTTGTTCCACCATCCCCCAGTGGACTGACCTTGGGCACGTTCCTAACTTCCTCAAGTCTTAGTTTTGTCATCTGCAAAGTGGGAATAAGTCTATCTACTCAAGGGATAATTGTGACGGTTCACTAAAATAATCTGTGCAAGGCTTACTTACCATTGTACAACCCAGAGGGTGTCAATGAGTAGAGACGGTCATATAAGACCTGTGGGTCATCACTGTCCTTTTCTGCTGGCAAATTCTGGAGAGGAGATGCCCCCAAACTGGCTTTCCAGAAAGGAAATAGCAAGTTCACTCATTGCATTTCCATGCCATTGCCCACCATTAAAGTCATACTTGTAGAGCAGGTTAATATTTCCTAATGTGAGAACATCTGGACTTCCCTCCTGCATTTGGAGTCTCAACATGGCCATATTTTATGGAGTGTCTGCCTTCACCACTATGATGTATGCACACGGAGTGTGGAAGAAGCTGTTTGTAAGTAGAGGGGAGAGAAGGGGGTTTTAGCCATGTGAAAATGCAAGGCATAGAACTAGCTCAGAGAATGGGAAGAACACTGCTAGAAGTACCAATAAGGGAAATACTTCCTAACCTAGGACCATATGGGCTTACTGATGACCGTCAGTAGTGAGTGTCTTAGGTTAAGCATCACTTAGAGAAAGGCAGGGATATATTAGACACGGTGATTATATTTAAGGGATGCAGAAAGGGAGAGAAGAATGGAGGGACTGGGGTATGGGAAATTAAAAAAAAGAGAGAGAGAGAGAGAGAGAGAGAGAGGAAAGCAGGAGGAGAGAGGAAGATACCATGCATGGTGAGAGCGAAACAGCAAGAGGCGGGGATCAGGGAATAAAGGAGTCAATAGAAAAGAAGGGGGACCATGGAGGGTTGATAAAGGCAAGAGGAGGGAGGGGACTGGCACTGACGGCCAGACAGACTCCTGCCCTAAACGGGACTGCAGCTGGTCTGGGCCACCTTGTGTGATGACTTACGCAGGGATTTCCTGGCACAGGGGGGTCCAGCTGTGCTCCGCTAACCCGCCTGCTGCCTCTGCCCCTGCTGGGAAGACAGCGATGTTCTCTGCAGGTTTGGAACAAGGGGAGAGATCCTCCTCCCTTCCTTCTCTAGCCACTCGCGCCTGGAAATGCAGCTCCCTGCTCTCGCCTTTCAGTTCTTTGCTAAGGAAGAAAATAATAAGAGAGAAGATGAATTGAGATTCTTTTATATTTTTATTGCAAATGACCATGGACAGAAAACTTTTCCAAGTCAATGGCTCTCTTGTGGGGCTTTACAATCCCTCTGCACCCGCAATCAGCACCACCGGACACTGTCTTCTATATGTCAGAGACTCCTTTAGGGCTTGGCACGGAGCCTTTTGTACAATGGGGACAAACATAGCCGTTACATGAATAGGACCACTTGCCTGGCACCCTTTTGGGTTAAGTGGAGACAGAGAATGAGCTGGTATATTTTGTAGAGCTTTGGCTGGCGTAGACCTGAGCCAGCATTTCACCCAGTGAAAGATGACAGCACAGGGCTTCCAAGAGGCAAAATGTTTCTCTCCAAGTCACACGGTTGGTTGTGGGCAGAGCCAAGGTGCCCCCCAGCCTGGGATTCTTTATCTGGCATGCCCCTCACTTTGAAAACCTGCCGGTCAGTCTGTATAACCAAGGAAAGCAAAAATCCCTTCCTTTAGTGCGGTTATATCTCACTTATAAATTGGATATTTTTTCTGGGAGTTAAATATTTATTTTTTTTTTAATTTTGTAAAAAAAAAATTTATTTTATTTTATTTTTTCAGTGTTCCAACATTCATTGTTTATGTGCCACACCCAGTGCTCCATGCAATACGTGCCTTCCTTAACACTCAAAACCAGGCTCACCCATCCCCCCACCCCTCTCCCTTCCAAAACCCTCGGTTTGTTTCTCAGAGTCCACAGTCTCTCATGGTTCGTCTCCCCCTCTGATTTCCCCCAATTCACTTTTCCTTTCCTTCTCCTAATGTCCTCCATGCTTTTCCATATGGTTTCAAATGAATTTAATAATGCCTAAATGCAATGTCTCTTACAGATGCTATTAGTCATATTGCTTAATGAACATTATAGAAAGCCTTTCTAGGAATTTTCTGATTTATCCTCTAAACGTCCACACAAACATGATTTTCCCACATCAGTCTCTCTCTTAGTGAGTATGCCCACAATACTGTAGGAAGATAGCCGTGGTCGTTAAAAGTCCTATTTGTACCATACTCCATTGACCTGTAAATGTTTTCACACTTCATGGGCTGATTTGTGTCAACACGATACCCATTTAACAGACAGAGAAACTGAGACACGGAATTACCAAGGCTTAAGTAAGAATGAAACACTTTGTTAAAACCACTCGAAGTTAAAAGGCCAAAGGGCCCAACGTTATTGATCTGGAAGCTCTTTAGATTACTGGGGTTTGGGAAATTAGCTTTGTGACTTTGGTCAAGTGCCTGAGTCTTCGTTTCCTCACCCACGAAATGGAGATAATAAGGATGTGGAATTCATAGAGTTGCTGTAAGAATTAAGGGTCCTGTCTAGAGGGTTCTTAGCACACAGCAAGTGCTCCACAACGTTGCCATTATTACTCAATATAGCCTCCTCTCTCCCACTTCATTCCTGACAGATTCTCAGCGTCTCCCCACGGTACCTTAGACACTCGGGCAAGATGGTTTCTTGCGGAGGAAATGCATTCTTCCTTTCGATAATAGCTCGCCTGCCATTTCGTTCTGCAGAGCACAAACCCGTCCACTTCTCCGTTTAAAAACGATCACTGCTGATTCATGCTTTTGCCTCATCCCGTGTTTGATCCCATTTCCCCTTCAGGGGGATGAATTTTCTGCCAGATAGTCTCCTTCCCAAAAGCTGTTGTATTTGTGATTTTTTAATTTTTAAGTTTCAGCAAGTCAGGCTCTCTCTTTTAAAGAAATATAAAGCATCAGCATCTCTACTTCATCACAAGGACACTCAGGGCACCAGAAATAGTCGAGGAGTAGGCTGAAGGTCTGACTTTCCGAGGGATGAAGGCGGAGAGAGGCATCTCCCAGGTTCTTGTGTCCTCTGGGCATCAGGAAGGTTGTTGGGTCAGGAGGAACCTCCCAGACAGGATGTCAAGAAACTGGGAGTATCGTTTGGGCCAGGTTTCCAACTTAGCGTTTGACCTTGGAGGGAAGGCGGGACCTTCCTGTAGGTCCTCAGTTTGCTTGCCTACAAAGTAAAGAAGTCAGATCAGATGATCTCTAAGGCACTTTTCGCTCTTGCCTGTTATTACTTCTATCACCGGAATCCTGTCAGAGTCCAAAGGAATTAATTTTAATGATTAAATTCCAGGCCCTGTGTAGCTCTGGGGGAGATAATTGGGGAATATGGTTATGCCTTTCAAATCAATCCACATGGTGACCCCCAACTCTGCCTAATTGTCAAGAAAGGCCCTTCAACCAATCTTTGAATAGACTGAATTATAAATTAGACATGCCCATATCCAGAACATATTAGGTAGAGATGTTTTATAGGCCATAATTGCACATGGACAATGCAGTGAAAGCTAGCTTACCCGCCATTCCATAACCCAAACCCTTTATTACCTGGCAAGAATGTGTTTGCCCTGTCTACATTCTGCTTTTATACAAAAATGAAAAGAAAAAAAAAAGGTTACAAGTCAACCAGCTGATAACCTGGATTTATCTTGAGAAAATAGATTCCGTGATATGCCCTGGGGTCAGTGTTGATTTAACACAATTCCACACACCCTCTGCAGCCACTTCTGTAGTATAGCGGTGCTCTAGCAACAGGAAAAAAAACAAAACAAAACAAACCCACACAATTCTGGAGTGCTTGTCTGAACAATGCTAACAAGGATGAAGCCTTCACAATTTCATTAGAAATTATACAACATTTCACATGCAATCACCTGTGGGACCCTTACAACAGCTCCCTGAAGTAGGAAAAGTGTCATTGTGTCTAACATACAGATAAAACAAAAGTCACAGAAAAATAATTGCTAGAGGTAAGTTGCTCAGCACTTCTCATGTGAAATTTCACTTTATCCCAGGGATGCTCAGGGGCAATGGGTGCTTTTATTGCTCGTCCACAGATGAGATTACTGAGACCCAAAGTGCTTAAAGAAGAGACTCAGATTCCTTGACTCAGGATCATGTGACTAAGAATTCGTGTTCCTAACTTCTTCCTCACCGGTCTGGGGACTTGAGCAAGGTTTCCCATACAGAACATTGCCTGAGCCACAGTTGGAGCCCCGTTGCTCCTTCTCACCCTACCCTTAAATACTTCACACTCTCTCTTACCTCTTGCACACCACGTCCTTGAGGATGGGCAAGAGTTACATGGCATGCTTGACTTATTTCACTCAGCCTAATCTCCAGTCCCGTCCATGTTGATACAAAAGTTGGGTATTCATCCTTTCTGATGGAGGCGTAATATTCCATTGTATATATGGACCATATCTTCTTTATCCATTCGTCTGTTGAAGGACCTCTTGGCTCTTTCCACAGTTTGGCAATTGTTGCTATGAATAGGAAATAACATGGAGGACATTAGGAGAAGGAAAGGAAAAGTGAATTGAGGGAAGTCGGAGGGGGAGATGAACCATGAGAGACTGTGGACTCTGAGAAACAAACTGAGGGTTTTGGAAGGGAGGGAGGTGGGGGGATGAGTGAGCCTGGTGGTGGGTATTGTGGAGGGCACGTATTGCACGGAGCACTGGGTGTGGTACATAAACAATGAAACTTGGAACACTGAAAAAATAAAACAAAATTTTAAAAAAAGGAATTATATGGCATGCTTTTCATTTCTCTCTTCACCAGAACTTTGTATTTCCTGGCCGTTCCTGATAACAGAGAATTTACTTTTAATTTTGCACAAGCCAATAAAGGCAAAAGGAAATTGGAAGTGAGTTATTTTCTCTGTGTTGAGTGTCTGCCTCCTGCTACGTGGTACTTACAGGGATACAGAATGAGGAGGAAGAAGACTGGGTTGAAAGTCATCAATATGTCCCATTTTCAAAGGTAAATCTACTTAGATTTCCAGGGGGTTCTCATAGCCCTTCGCTAGCACTGTGTCCCTCCTTTTCTACTACTTGTCTCCATCCCTGTTTGCCAATTTCCCTTTCTGTACCACCACTGTCTCTTTCCTGAACCATGAAACTGCCTCCTAACCTGCTTTCCCGTACCAGCTCTTTCTCCCCCTGATTCACTGTTTCCACTGCAACCGGAGAGTTCTCTTCAGAAGACAGATATGATTATGTCTCTCTCCTGTGCTGGAGAGGAAAAACTTTTCCTTTCTTCCCTCCTAGGTTCTTTGGCTGGTCTGATACGTAAATAGACACAAGAGAGATTAGTGGGAGAAAAATTTAATTTCATATGTATGGGAGCCCATAAAAATATGAGGCTCAAAGAAGTGAGTGAGGCAGGCAGCTTTTATACCTTTTAGACAAGGAAACAATGGATTTGTGAGGAATTGACAAGACAAAGTGGTTTGGGCTTGGGGACATGAATTAGTGAAGAAGTAATGAGGTTTTTGGTGTGTGTGTGTGTGTGTGTGTGTGTGTGTGTGTGTGTGTGTGTGTTTTAACACAGCCTTCTCAGCCCTGAACTCTGTGTCTGCCTGGGAGGACACCTTCTCCCAACCTGGTATAGGAGGGCACCATTCACATGGAAGAGTTATTTCCTGCTTTCAGGGGGACAATGTGGATTAGAGTGTCCTTCTGGCACTGGCTGTTTCCTTACTAACTTAAATTAAAAATAATCAGTATGTCAAAGTGGCATATTTTGGGGTGGACTTTTCCCTTCCCCATCACACACTTAAATTCCTCCAGCCTCCCCCTTACTGGCCCAAATCCTCATCTGGACTGACCCACATGGCCTTGCCTTCTTCATCCTACCTCCTTCTCTTCCACTGCCTTCCCTTCACTTTCTTCCACCTCCTGGATCTGCCATGTATAAAATTCATTTCTGGCCCAGCGTCATTGTGTGGATCCCCCTTTCCCTGGAGTCTGCAGATTCTTTTCTTCCTGCCAACCCTCTCCACCCCTCTCCCCCACACATGCATTCACACGCTCAGTCACATTTAGGAATTTCTCCACCTCAAATGACATATAGCATTCTTATGGAAGTATCCCCAATCTCTGTGGTAGTCCAGGCTACCCGGGTCCATGTTCTCACATGGCTTCTTCTCCTCTCTGTAGTACGTGGTCCTAATTGTTATTATTCTAGTGCATGTTTGTTTAATTACCATGTTCTCCTCTGGACTCTAGGCTGTAGGGGGACAAGGGGCCACATCTATCTTCCTGAGCTAAATCTCCTTCATGCCTGTTGTGGGGCTTAATATACTTCGGCTGTTTGATGGTGCTGTATTGATTTGTTGATGAAATGAACAAGTATTCAGGATTATACAGCTCTGCCTTTACCTTGGCTAGTTCCATCCCAGAATACAGAGACCATCGGACCTGCCTCCTTACCTCCCCCCACCCCTTCTTCCCTAAACACAGCTTCTTCTCTCTTAATATTACACATTCATTTCCAAGACTCTGTGATTTGCACTTAGGCTCTAGCTATCGTAAAGGTTACAATGCAAAGATACGATCACTTTTATTATTTCATCCATTTATTTTTCTCCTCTCTTCTTCACCCACAATTATCTCCTCTATTCAGTCATTATTATATTAATACTATTAGCATTATTAATAATAGTATTAATATAACGTATATGGCCTATAAAGGAGGAAAGTGTATAATTTTAAAAGCGGTTCTGTTAGTATCTGACCATCAGTTTAATTTATACCTAGGCAGACAGCAAACCGTGATAGGTCATAGGTCATGCTTACAGAAAAATGCTGCATTTGAGGTGCAGCAGACCTTTACAAAAACCTCTAAAAGACCAAATATTTCCTGACTGAATATTTGATTTTTTTTTCCTTTCCTGGTTTTTT
The DNA here is from genome assembly GCF_002288905.1 of Enhydra lutris kenyoni. NCBI lineage: Eukaryota > Metazoa > Chordata > Mammalia > Carnivora > Mustelidae > Enhydra > Enhydra lutris. The sequence goes on along the minus strand of NW_019154097.1, from coordinate 25,581,552 downwards.
TTTTTTTTTCCTTTGCAAAGAAAAATATTTTCAAAAACATTTTTTACCTTCCTAACAGCCAAAAGGTTGTTAAGCGGCTTCACACATTTTTCCCTCTGGGGTGTTCATATCCACCAAAGTTAATGGATGGAAAATTAATGTTTTTCTCCAAATGTTTCCACGATCACAAAGCAAATAGTTGATTCCGCCAAGATGAGAGTGTAAATCTGCCCTCAGGAAAAGGCTTTGTCACTATTACCCACATCACTCAGCCCCAGTGCAGCAACTGGTCTAATTATCATGATAATTAAGGAAATGTGGATTTAGGGACCTTGAAGACCCTCCCTATATAACTGACCACACCCTATGATCAGTTGTCCACTCCCCTGTTGTTTTTCTGCCAGGTAGACTGCGTTTTCCTTGCACACAACACGATTTGTTTTTTAAGTGATGCTTTCCAAATATTGTGACTCAAGTCAACACAAGTTGAAATATTTTCTAGGCTAGTAAAATGGTTTAATTATGAATCACTTTCCAAGAAAGAGATTGCAGCTAAAGCCCATATATCCACAGAATGGATGGATTGTTACCAATGTATGCATTAGGGGTGCATTTTTATGCTTCTGTTTTCAAGGATCATCATTTAGTCAGTGTTGATCACAAAGGGGTGAACACCCGCATGTCTCTTAAGGTAAATGCAAGGCAGGGAGAGCCTAAGTTTGCAAATAGATCCCGATTTAATATACTTGTAGCAGACCCACACACAAAATTTATTAACAATAATTCAGGTGTAATCAGTATTTCTGCTGCAGTACTGTCTTTGGTCTTGCTGAACTCCAACCAAATGTCATCAAAGAACAATAGAGAGGAAAATAACTAATAAAAGTAAGCATGTAATGGAACTTACTGAGGACCGGACACTTCTAAATTGATTTACTTGAATTAACTTGACCCTTAAAACTTATGGAAGTAGGTTGCTCTTATTTTTCAATGTTACAGAAAAAGAAACTGAGGCATGATGGTTAAATAACTTGACCAAGGCTACACTGCCAATTTGGGATTTGGAATCAAAGCTTAGTAGGATGCCTTTTTGAAAAAAAATATTTTGTTTGTTTGTTTGTTTTTAAATTTTATTGTATTTTTTCAGTGTTCCAAGAGTCATTGTTTATGCACCACACCCAGTGCTCCATGCAATATGTGCCTCCTTAATACCCACCACCAGGCTCACCCAACCCACCACTCCCCTCCCTTCCAAAACCCTCAGTTTGTTTCTCAGAGTCCACAGTCTCTCATGGTTCATCTCCCCGATTTCCCCCAACTCCCTTCTCCTCTCCTTCACTCAATGTTCTCCGTGTTATTCCTTATGCTCCACAAGGAAGTGAAACCATATGAAAATTGATTCTCTCTGCTTGACTTATTTCACTCAGCATAATCTCCTCCAGTAGGATGTCTTTTGACTCTATCTTTGAACCATCAGGCTACATTGTTAAGCAAGCTCCAGGAAAGCAAAATGTTTACTATTCCTTGTTAGAGGATCTGCCTTGAAGTCTGGCTTTCTTTCCTGGGACAGGTGTGGGCTCTAGAAGGAGCCAAAGGCATGGTGCCCTTTATCTATAGACCACTAGGAGTTCAGCATGCAGTTTCCTGCCTCCTCTAACGAAGGCTACATTACCTCAGCCAACTTCCCCTAAGCAAGACGTGCTTCTCAAACCAAAATAAAGCACCACAAAGAGAAAGAAAACTCCTATCCAGAGACCATTAGGACCTGCTGAAGATCTCTCTTAAGGACTAAACTCTTGACTGTTGCTCTCCTCAGATCAGGATGGCCTTGACTCTCACTGGTCATATATATGCAAAGATCCTTCCCTTCTCAGCTAATTATATTAGCCTCATTCTGTTGAATAGGTATGCTCCTCAACATGGGAGCCAGGAAAAACTCCCAGTGAGCAATAAAACATGGTAGAGGGAAACATGTCTGCTTTTCCTTCTGGGGAATGAAATGTAGGTAAGTAATGAATCAGTTTTGTTAGCAAGAGTGGTCTTACTAAGAAGTCACATGAAAAGGACTTGACATTTTGTTTGGGTGTGAGAGAAGGATGTAAAGGATAACATTTAGGCACTAGAATGAATTTATTCAAAGGAGGAACATACAAATTAAAAGGTGAGAAACAGAGACAAGATGTGCAGGAATTGTGATAAATTTCATTTGTGATAAATTTCATTTTTGACATGTTTGTGTGATCAGTCACATTCCCCCTGGAAGGGATCTAGCTGGTTGTTGGAAATGGGACAATGGTGCTTAGGGGAAGGTCTGAGATAGAAAAGCAGATTGTGGGGTCACCAGTGTAGAGGTGATGATGGAAACCATGAAGCTGGAAGAGAAACATACTTAAAATGAGAAAAATAATGACAATGGCATGCTTTGAAAAAGGCTGATACATTTAAGAGATAAAAATAAGTGTCTGCCTTCAGGTCAGGTCCTGGTGTCCTTCCTGAGTGTGGGGTGGGTGGGTGGGGGGGAGTCTGCTTCTCTCTCTCTGTCCCTCCCACAACTGTTTGTGCTCTCTCTCTCAAATAAATAAATAAAATCTTTTTTTTTTTAAAGTAACTATAAGTAAAAAGAAATTGAAGGAGAAGAAGAGGTAGTGGGGAGAGGCTGCAGATCAACAGTGGTGATTATGGTGGTGGGAGGAAAAAAAAGCACAATTCTACTCTAAGGGATATAATCATTAGTATCACACTTTCAGAGAGATCACAAAATGTGAAGACTGGGAAATGATTTTTGATGTTGCAGTTGGATGACCCTTGAAGGAGTTTTTCCAGTGTTCATTGGTGCTCTGCAGCAATCCAGATTTCTGGAGAATAACACAATAAAATACCTTTGGAACATCTTATTAAAAACCACTAATTGTTGACCATGGATATGAAGACTATGCCGTGCAATGGACTTCAAATGCCAGCCAAACTTCTATTGGAAAAGGATAGCTTTGCATTCATTTTTAGACATTCCTGATGGAAGGCCAGCTGTTGTCCATGGTGCTAAAACAGTCATCTGGCATTATAATATTGCAGCAATATGACCAGTATAGTTGGAGTGAATTAGGTGTTTCATTACATGCCTCTATTTGGGGGATTTATTTTTCACTGAGATGAGATTTTTCATATATATTTCCCATCTGGAAGGTTTTGGTGTTTTTTTTTTTTTTTTTTCCCTAACTCCCCAATGGTTAACGTTAGAAAGCAATTGCTTTTTTTTTTCTTTTCTTTTCTTTTCTTTTTTTTTTTTTTTAAGAAATCCCTTGAAACATGAGTATAAGAAATAGAGGTGAGGGAAAAACAGAAAGTGGAAGACATGTTGAAAAGGTTATACAATTCTTTCTTTTTCCAAAATATCCGAAACCATTAACTCTCCACTCAACTCTACCCCTCCCATAGCACTCTCAAAGTAAAAACAGCAACAACAAAACTTAAACTATATGGAATTCAAGCATTGCACTGATAATCACGATTAAAAATTAAAGTAGAAGAAATATTATATCATTTTTATGAATAATCATAAACTATTAAAATGGTTGCTAATGGAATTATGGTCATCTTTCTTGCATGTTCTCCATAAAACACATTTTTGAATCCTTAGTAAGATAGGTAATACAAAATGATAAACAATTACAATAACATCCCTGATGAAGTCAACATAACTTCTCTTCAAAGTCACATAGGTAGGATCTACTGGGTAGAGTTGCCAATGAACTTGAGAGTTCAGGGTTAAGAAAATCACCAAAATATTCTTTTTTTCCAGTAAAAACCTCAGCAGTTTGACTGATTGGAAGATCAAGTATAGGAAATAAAATAGGAAATAAAAGATCCAATTTGCATCATGAAATTGTTAACAAAATGTGATCCGTAAGTCCATGACCTGTCTCCGATGGAAGAAGGATAAATAAAAATTGGTACAAACGGTGGAGATATATATTTTTGGTTTATCCAGGAGAGGAGGAGACAGGGAAGGTCCAGCCATCCCCAACAGTCCCATCAGTGCTGGGCACTGGGTGCTAAGGATACTGTGAAGAGCTGTAATAACAAAGAATAGACATGACTGCTTAGGAAGATAAATATTTAAAATTATATGTATATTTACATAAATAATTACAATGGTAAGGAGATATGCCAAAGAGCATGTAAAGAAATGATTCCCTAATTCTACCAAATTCTACTTCTCTAGAAAGTCATGTTTACACTAAGACATGAAGGGGACAGAAGTGACAAAAGAAAGAATATTTTGAGTGGAGAGAACATCATGTATGCAAACATGGAGGCCATGGAGGCATATATGTTTAAGGAATAGGAAAATAAAAGACCATGTGGCTCAAGAGTAAAGTATGAGAAGCAGAGAAGCATAAAATTATACAAGAAGGGTGAGGAGGTCGTAACTCGCAGGTCCTTCTCTAGCCTACACTCAGGATATTGGTCTTTATGTGTTAAAGCCTTCATGGGCTCTATGCATAGTGAAAGGTGTATTAGTCAAGGTTTGAGCAGAGAAGTAGAATGTTTATGATAGGGACTGGACCTTACCCAGTCTTGGAAGCTGGTTAAATAGTTGATGAGAGGCTTTTGCTTCTGTGTCTTCTGATGCAGCCTGAAGTCAGCAGGGCAGGCAGGCTGGAAATGAAGATAAACATAAAACAGGGGAAGTAAGAGCAAACAGAAATCTGTGAGGATGGTAGGAACCCTCGAGGAGAGACAGGGAACCATGTTACTCTCTCACTGCCTTCAGCCTTCCACTTTGATGGTGGGGGTAGCCAGCAGGAGACGCTGCATTCTTTGCCCCAGCTAGATGCCCACCTATTCCAGGAATGGGAGAATTATAAGAAGATTCATGAAAGCTGGAGGAGCTTGCAGGCCTGGCTGTGACCCCACACCACCCAGGGGAGTCAGCAGAGAAGCATAGTGTGTGTGAGCTGTGTACCAGTCAGCATTCTCTGGAGAAACAGAACCATGGGATTATGGAGGCCAACACTTCTCAAGATCTGCTGTTGGCAAGGAGACCCAGGAGATGCAATGATATAATTCCAGTCTGAATGCCAATAGACTTGAGACCCAGGAAGAGCTAATGTTTCAGTTTGAGCTTGGAAGGAGGAATCCCACACCCAAGCCTGACCTCCTGAAGGAGTTCCCTCTTACTTACAGGAGGGACAGGCTTTTAATTCTAGGAATGCCTTCAACTGATAAGATGAGGCCCACCCATATTATTAAGGAGGGCGATCTGGTTTCTTCGGTATACTGATCCAAATGTTGATCTCATCCAGAAACACCCTCACAGACACACTTGGAATCATGTTTGGCCAAATGTCAGGGCACCCTGTGGCCCAGGTACAATGACACATGCAATTAACCATCAAAAGTTGCAAGATTACCTTGGGCCTTGCAGTGATCTTCCAAATGTAAAAAGACTGTGGATACTTCTTTAATTTTGCCTCTCAAATTAATTAATATATGGCTTCTGGCTATTTGCTCTGAAGTATTCAGTGAAGGGAATTCTGGGAAATGTAGCATCAGTCAACTTGGCGTAATGCAAACCCATTTATTGCAAGGGCATTTATCAGAACTGTGAGTAAAAAATCACACACTACTTGCAGTGTGGAGAAACGATCAGAATGGATCCAAAGGGGATATCTTCATCTTCCAATGGGAGAAGGGATGAGGATAACATTACATGGTAGTATTTTTTTTTAAATAATATTTGTTTATTTACTTACTTACTTACTTATTAATTTAGAGAGTGGCAAGGGGAGGGGAAGAAGGAGAGGAGAGAGAGAATCTTAAGCAGACTCCATGCCCAGCATGGAGCCCAATATGGGACTCCATCTCACAACCCTGAGATCATGACTTGAGCCAAAACAAGAGTTAGGTGCTTAACCAAATGAACCACTCAGACACCCCATGTGGTAGTATTCTTGAATAACATAATGTGGCAGAAACAGAACCGTAAATGGAGTCTTTCAATCTGAGGTATCAGAGGTAAGAAGTACCCCATCACTGAAAAGTATCCAAGCAGAGAAAATGCAATCTCCTTCCACAAATTTTTCAAAGTCATTTTTAAATTGCATGGATATTTGAGCTAAATGATGCTGAGTTGTTTTTTCAAAGAACTTGTGGCTCCATTTCTTAAGGAAATTCTATTTCTCATAAAAAGATACAACTAGTACACTGAGAAAAAAACACCATGATGTAAGATAGGAAAAATAATGTAAAGAATTGGGATGTGGGTCAAATAAAGGGAAAAACATAAGTGCCATGGAAAGTGATAAAGTTGAGACACATGTGTAAGAAGGATTTGGGGGGCTCCAGTAGGGAGGGGGATCCCATGTTGAACACTGGGATAAGACCTTGTTGGGAAAAAAATTCTGATGGTGGCATCCTCCAGCTTAATTGCCCTAAGTGCAGTAAGGCATTAACTATGGTCTATATGACCTTGATGGATATGCTGTCGTAATTACTGCTAACCTCAGCTCATGCCACTCTACACCTGATACCTACTGTTATTGCTATCCTGCCCTTCTCTTTTTTCTTGAAATTGTCAAATTCCCTCCCACCTTAAAGCTTTTCTAACATGCTATTGTGATGGCCTGATGATGCTCTTGATCCCAATCTTGATCCCACTCTTGACCTGCATAAATCTATTCATGTTTCCATCTCAGTTTCATTATTATTTCCCAGAAAGACTGTGCCTATATGCTTTCTCCCCACCTCTGATCTAGACTGGTCCCTTAGTTACACTCTTACTGCCTCCTGTACTTCTCTTTCATCACACCAAGCACAACTGTAATTTCTTAGTTATTTTTGAGATAATTAGTTTGTTTCTGTCCCTACCACTAAACCATAAAGCTAAGTGAGATTACGCCTTGCATGTCTATCACTTTGCATGACATTGTACGGTTGTTAGATTATTATTTGAATGGAGCAAACAAAGGAAGAAGACTGACTTTTTGAACAGCTGGATCTTGGGATCTGCATCTTGGTAGATTAATCATTTAACTTACAAGTCAAGGTGACAATCAGTTTTGGTGCTGAAAGCATCATCATCTTGCACAGTTTTCAGCTCTCTCCCTATTGAAGCCAAAGCAGTTTTTATTTTGGATTTGCTAAACATGGCCCAAGCGTCTGTAGCATCAGAATGAGCTAAGCACATCCCTTGGCATTTCATAGCTTCCTTGGCTTGCTCAGGAATAGTCCAGTATTTTCCTGCTCATAGTTGAACATTACTTTGCAAACATCTGCTCTGGGTCCAAATTCCTAGGGAAACAGGATTTAAGACAGCATCGTGTCTCTATTTCTGTGTTTACCTCATTTTCTCTCTGAAGACCTTTTCCCTTGAGCTCCCATGAAGCTAAGAACATTCTGCAAATCCTCATCTGGGAGTTGGTTGCAAAAGGAGTTCAGAGGTGAAGCCTCCTATCTGGGGTATTGAGAGTTTGTCTTCATCTCAGATACTTATGCCTTCTCTGGGAGGGATAGGAGATGTGGATCTCTCTGGTGTAATCCAAAGAAAGTCAGAGAATAAATCGAGCAGTTAGTTGGTGAAGAGAAATGTCTGTTCAGGTTTTTCAGTCCCTAATTTCTCTTTCAGCCAAAGACAGATACAATACGGACAAAGAGCAAGGCAGAGAGTTTAGGGCTCTGCATGGGAAGCCAAGGAAGGATTTGCAAAGATGCCTTTGAGATAGCTTTTGAAATATAAGGAGGGATTTGTCAGATGGTGAAGGGGAAAAGGTATTCTCTTCAGAGGAGACAAATTAGGGTGAGGAGGAAGACCTTGGGTGTGTACAGGATGGGCAGGGTGAGGTAATGGGGATAGACGAAGCCGTGAGATAAGATATGCATTTCGTATTGTGATTCCTTCCCTGGGGACCAAGAGGACAGTCTCCGGTCTTTGAGCACTCACAGGCACGTGAATTTTACTGCCTGTAAAGAGTCTCAGAAGGGAGATGCAGCCTGTGATCATCTGGACCTCCCTTTTCTGTCTCTGCTGTGTAAACTTGGAGCGCCCAGCTTTGGAACATCATCATTTCTCTGTCCTCACCTCTGAGTTTAACTCATTCTCTGATTACTCAGAATCAAGCTCTTTCAGTGTCTTTCTAGCATGGAGAGGCCCATGTTTCTTCTTTTGTCCTTTTTATTAAGTATTTGCATTAATTATTACAAACATAAAGAAAGATGACCCGGGGTGCTTGGCTGGTTCAGTGGGTTAAGCCTCTGCCTTCGGCTCAGGTCATGATCTCAGGGTCCTCGGATCCAACCCTGTATCACGCTCTCTGTTCGCAGGGAGCCTGCTTCCCCCACAACCCTCTCTGCCTGCTGCTCTGCCTACTTGTGATCTCTCTCTCTCTGACAGAAAAATAAATAAAATCTAAAAAAAAAAAAAAAGAAACATAACCAATCCTTTATGTTGATGTTGTATCAGGAAACTTTGCTGGTTTATTGTTAGTTCTAATGACTAGGCTATTGAATCTCTTGGATTTTTCATGGGGATTCTGAAGATATTCATATTGCCTGTGTAACAGCAAATACTTAATGCACAAGTTGCGTTTTGTTGAGGGTAATGGAAGTATTTGTCTTTATTGGAACTTAATTGTTTTAAGCATTTGATAGATATTAACTTACTGAATTTGTGCACATAATCCTGTGGGTGGGCCATATTATCATCATCATCAAAATCTTAATTTTATAGGTGGGGCAATTAAGGTGTAGGGCTTAAAAAACATGTCCAGGAATTCTCAGACAGTAAGAGGGAGAGCCAAGGTTTAAGCGCAAGTGTGACTTAATCATCCATTCTTTTGACCACTAGGCCACCTTGCCTCTCTGTTTTTACTTTATCTCCTTCTTTCCAACATTGGTCTCTTATTTATTTTTCTTGTATTATTGCATGGGCTAGCTAATAGTTTTCAGGATAGTATTAAGAGTGTACCTAACTTTGGGGATAATTCCTATAAAGCTTTAGCATTACTATGACATTTGCTATCCCTAGAGTAGAACTCGTGTGCGCAATAAGACTTTCACTGAAAAATTAAAACAAGATAGTGTTCTCAGTCTGGTCACTGCAAGATTGGACTCACACAGGAACTGGTGAGGCTCAATCCACTTTCTGTATGCCTCATATGTTCCTCTGTGCCTCTTTTATAGCTTTCTTTTATACTAAGTGGCTATTTCCTAGTGTAACATTTTAATTTTTAACACATTTTTCATTATATATATATTTTTATTTTCTTACTGTTTGCTCTAGGGCTTACCATATACCTCGTACAGATGGCATATTTTTAAAGTCTTTTCTTGGTTTATCTACCTCTTGTTTTAAGACTGTCTCAGGTCAGAAGCAGCAGGTCTGCTGGGTAGGAAATCATGAGAGCTCAAGGCTGACTGATATTCACTCTATGTGTGAAGTTCACTTTGATTTTGATAAGCAAAGGTGTCTCCTGAATTTATGTGGTGTCAAATTCCATCTTTTAGGTTGGACCTCTTGGTCTCACCCTCAGTTGTGAACTAGGACAGGGGACCTAGCACCAGCATGGCAAGGCTGTAGTGTATTTAGGAAAACCTACTTATTTTCACTTTGGTTAACTCAGAATTTGTAATTTCTTTACACTCTCCCTGTGTAAAAGGATTTGCTAAGCAAATGTGTGAAGAAAGCAGCAAGGGAGAGAGTTCATCTACTTATATAAACTAATAGCTTTTAAGAAACTGAGAACACGATTAGAAAATAAATGGATGGTTTTCATTAAAAAGGAGCCTATCCACCCATTAAAGTGGTTTGGGGTGGGTGGGTTATCTTCTCAGGTAACCTTCTAAGGGCCTTTTGCAGTGCCACTTCCTCTGTAAAATCTACCACAATGATCAGGGTGGAGAACAGAACATAGACTCTGGAGTCAGAGAGACCTGGGGACAAATCTTATCTCTGCTTTTTGGTAACTGGGTGAGTTCAGATGAGTCACTGAAGCCAGTGTTTCTCAAAGTGTGGTCCTCAGATCCATAGCACCCGCATCACCTGCAGGTTTTCTAGAGATTTTGAACCGCAGGTCCTGGTCAGACATACTGTAGTTTAAGAAGATCCCCAGTGATCCATTTGCACATTGAAGTCTGAGAGGCGTTGATCTAGGCTCTCTAATCTTTAGGGTCTCATAGTGTGGATGGGATTAAATGGTGCCACTATGTCCAGCCCCTGTAATAGACGCTGGTACAGAGAGGGCTCTCCAGAAATGGTGGTTATCTTCAGCATTATTATTGAGGTTTCCGTTGTGGTCATTCCTCTCAGCCTGAGTTTTCCCCAGCCCCATCACCTGGAGACATACCAGACTTTTACTCTACAGATTAGAACTTTGCCCAAGCCATGTCTGGAGAACTTAACACCTTCTCTGACCTGTTTTCCAGTCTATAAAGTGGGATGATGGTCCCCACTCAGACATCTACTGTGAGATTAAAGTGATGCACAGCATCATTTTGGGAGTCTGGGTGCTGTGTTCAACACTTTCCATCCATTTTCTCACTGACTCTTCCTATCACTCCCGTGCAGTGGAAAAATGTTCAGAGAGGCCACAGCATGTGCCCAAGGACACACAGCTAGTGAGCAGCAAAGCTTGTATCCAAATCTGGAGCAAGTCTGAACCCAAAGCATTTAACTGCTTGATTCTGGGCATCTCTTACAGCATAAAAATTTCACTGCCGGGACGCCTGGGTGGCTCAGTTGGTTAAGCAGCTGCCTTCGGCTCAGGTCTTGATCCCAGCGTCCTGGGATCGAGTCCCACATCGGGCTCCTTGCTCATCAAGGAGCCTGCTTCTCCCTCTGCCTCTGCCTGCCATTCTGTCTGCCTGTGCTTGCTCTCTCTCCCTCTCTCTCTGACAAATAAATAAATAACATCTTTAAAAAAAAAATTTCACTGCCATATCCAGATGTCCTATCAATCATCAGGTGTCCCCAGCCATGAGGAAATATTAGTGATTGAATGTGGGCTTTGACTTTCCACCCTGCTGTGCTGACCCTAGCTGGAGGCAGTTATTTTGCTTCCCTGCCCACTTGGCCACACTCTGAATCAACCCAATTCACTCCATCGTTCCCCACCTTTTCTCTCTCTCTCTCTCTCTCTCTCTCCAAGGGCTCAGCTGGCCAGATTCAGAGTCAGTTGCCTCAGAGAGTCAGGTGTGACCACTCTTGTTAAGGAGCCAGAGGCTGAGCTAATTATAGTAATTAAAGCTTCTTATTTACATAACACCTCTCAGACAGAAGGAACACAGAGCATGTTTCCTGGGCCAGGCAGAAAAAGCTGTCCAGCTCCCACACTGCTGTGCTGTTGCTTCCCTGGAGGCCTGGCACAGAGGCTGGGAAGGAGCACATGCCCACATCATACTGGACCACCTCAGGGGCAGGGCGGAAGGAAGCCGCTTCTCAAGCAAACATCAGCCAGGCCTCCAAAGAGTCTAGAAAGTGGGCTCGTTCCAGTTCCCAATAAATCCACAGCCTGAACACACAATACCATGTTATTTAGCTGCTCTTATATGATGAGTGTCTTACATTACCATGACGACCAGTATCAACTGTCCTATTGTTGCCATGTATCTTACTCACATCCATAATCTTTAACTCTTATGAGAGCCAGATGAGGTAATGCCTACTATCCCCATTTTACAGATAAGAAAAATGGGGCTCAAAGAAGTTAAATAAATTTAATCAGGGTCATATAGCTAGTGAGTGGTGTAGCTGACTTTTCCCTAAATTATGTGTAATTTCAAAACCCATGAGCAGTCTGCCACCTCATATAGCCTTTCTCAAGAATTTTACCAATTACCTGGGAGTCTCATTATTACTTACTTTTTACAGCTGGATGTTATCTCTGTTCAGTAGATGAAACATTCAGGGTGCACACGTACATGCACACACACGTGAGATTCAGAGAGGCCTTACATCTATTTCCTGGTGTGTCTCTAGAAAGTGGCAGACAAGGCTTCCACATCTGGATTTCTTGCTACTATGGCTTGCTGCTGCCTTTTATTCAATTAGTATGGTCTTTTAAAAAATCGATAAATGGTTAGTGATGCCTTTAATGGATATTGAATGAATACAAATCTGGTGTTATTTATCATGTGAGAAATACTTTATTTATTCCTCTTGGAGTAAAACTGGCTATATCCAATGTACTTGATTTTTGTAAGGGGTGCCCCATTACCTGATTCCAGGGGCAGCGGCCGGTCTACTATCATCAGAGAAGCTATCCTCACTCCATCACCGGTGGATCACTACTAGCTGAAATAGACCTACTTGTTCAGAGTCACATAACCAGCAAATGGCAAAGTTGAAACTCTGAATCCATTATCTTTCCACATCTATATCTGAAATAAATATTAAACTTGATGCTGACCTTCACTCAGTCAATAAATCAAGAATGACCAAGGGCCTATTGTGCTCTGGGTACTGTGCCAGAGTTGGGTATACAGTGCTAAAGATTAGGCAGAGCTGGGGCACCTGGGTGGCCTAGTGGGTTAAAGCCTCTGCTTTCGGCTCAGGTCATGATCTCAGGGTCCCGGGATCGAGCCCCACATTGGGCTCTCTGCTCAGCAGGGAGCCTGCTTCCTCCTCTCTCTCTGCCTGCCTCTCTGCCTACTTCTGATCTCTCTCTGTCAAATAAATAAATAAATAAAATCTTAAAAAAAAAAAAGATTAGGCAGAGCTCTCACCCTCCTGGGAAAGATAGACAATAAGCAAATAACCAAACCCATATACCAACCCAAGCTGGAATAAGGATTAAAAAGGAATGAAGGAGATAACAGAGAATAATGGAATTGGAGGTGGGCCTACTGAGTATGGTTAGAGAAGACATTCCTTGGGAATGCACATTCAAGCTGACTGTAAAAGATAAGAGGAACCAGGCAGGCTGGTGGTAAAACCACCCAGACTTGGGAACTGTGTATGAGAAGTCTCTAAGAAGAAGGGTTTGGGGGATGCCTGGGTGGCTCAGTGGGTTAAAGCCTCTGCCTTCTGCTCAGGTCATGATCCCAGGGTCCTGGGATCGAGCCCCGCATCGCATCGGGCTCTCTGCTCAGCAGGAAGCCTGCTTCCTCCCCTCTCTCTGCCTGTTTCTCTGCCTACTTGTGATCTCCGTCTGTCAAATAAATAAATAAAATCTTTAAAAAGAAGAAGAAGAAGAAGAAGAAGAAGAAGAAGAAGAAGTAGGGTTTGGAAAGTTCAAGAACTGAAATGAGGCCAGGGTGCTGGAGCACAACAAGAGAAGATCTGTGTGGGCCAAGAAGAGGGAAAGTGGAAAGGTGTGCAAGGGGAAGTGATATAGGACCCAAGGGACCACAGCAAGGATTGAGGATTCTACTTCAAAGTAAATGTAAATTACATTTTGAAAAAGATTACCATGGCTCCTTTTCTCCAAAAGAATACAAATTTCATTATATTTTAAACTTCAGAGTGGAGGAGAAGCCAGACTTCAGAGTGCGAAGGATCTGGGTTTATTCCTACATGGGCCACTTTTTTTGCTATTGATCCTTGGTGAGTTACTCATTCTCTGGTGAGTCTCTTTCCCCATCAGTGAGATCAGGCTAAGTTGTGCTACAGTAACAACAGAAAATACCCAGAATTTCAAAGGCTTAATACCACAAAAATTGACTTTCTTTCTTCTTATTTTCTTTCTTTCTTACTTTCTTCTCATTCAAAGTCTATTGCAGGCTCTACAACCCTCCGGTGCATAGCCCTCCCTCACTGGCTCAGCCCTCCAGACCCTTCTCATCTCCTGTGTCTTCATATCAGCTGGCTGTGCTGAGTTAGTCGCTATGATAAAAAGTTTCTTTCCAGAAGAGCCATCCATCACATGTGCTCACACTTCTTAGACAAAGTGGGTCACCTGGCCACTGTTCTCCTAGGGGCAGGGCAGAGGAAGCCAAGGGCATGCAGACTTCAGTAAACAATGGTGATTATACATTTCTCACTCAAATGGTAAATGGCAAGTGGCAAATGTTAGAAATAATCTGTGCGAAGTGCCTATGCCATCTCTGGCATGAAACAAATTCTTAATGAATGGTTTTGATGATTAGCTCCCTCAAATTCCTGGTGCTGCTCCTCTGGGGAATCTCTTCTGGGGGGCTATACATTGTATATAGGCTATTGTAAGTAACATATTATGGGAGAAGGGAAATATGGAATCATCGCATACTTCATCGGGGATCCACAAACTATATATAGCCCATGGACCAAATCTGGATGCCACCTATTTTTTTTTTAACTAAGGTTTTATTTTAGTAGTTCCTAACCCAGTCCTCACTTTGTTTTCATGTGGATTCTCTGCCTAATTTAAAAAAAAAGAAGTTTGAGAAGCTTGAATTTATCCTAGACTTTAATTTTTCTGTTCATTGGTGCCAGCTGTGACTCAAAGAAGACAGGGGAGTTGTCAAAGCCAGCTCCAGAACCCAATCTCTACTTCTTAGAGGTGGCTGGTGATAGGTGCCCCTCCCCACTTATCTTTATCCATGGCACCATTTTCTTTTTCTCTCCAACCATGTACACCATCTGATGGGGAATGGACATTGCAAAGATTCAGGGAGTTTGTCAGCAACAGTGGCATTTTTTAAAAACCACATTAGGAGGAAGAAACCTGTTGTAAATCCCGTCCAAAAAATACTTTATAGAGTCCACATGTTCACAATGGATAAACCAATTGCTCTAAATTAAATTCTCTAAACTTGAAAAGCCTGGGTCTCATGCTGGATTTATTCAGACTCTAGGAAAATAGTAATTTTCTAAGTCAGCATTCTGACCCCACTTGAGTCAGCTACTGATCATGATAAAGCCTTCCCTCTACCACTTGCTGCTCCCTTTGAAGGAATTAGACATATATCCTGGGAAGAAAGGTACCCAAGTTCATGGGACAGAAACTAATCACAATGAGTTAGCCAAGTAGTAGGTATACTGCCTCACAGAAGTCTACTGCCTGGTGCAGAGGCTACTGGACGCCTGCTCCAAGTGAGGATGCACAGTCAGAAAGCTGCAATGGTCCTGGTATTTCCTATCCTCATCTAGGGCTGATGGCTCATTAATTAATCCCTCTTCCTGATATTCCCAAATGACACTAAAGACAAAGGGCTGATATCTGAGATCCATAAAGAACTCCTCAAGCTCAACACTCAAAAAACAGATAATCACATCAAAAAGTGGGCAGAAGACATGAACAGACACTTCTCCAAAGAAGACGTACAAGTGGCTAACAGACATATGAAAAAATGTTCATCATAATTAGCCATCAGGGAGATTCAAATCAAAACCACGTTAAGATATCACCGTACACAAGTTAGAATGGTCAAATTAACAAGGCAGTAAACAACAAGTGTTGGAGAGGATGCGGAGAGGGGGGATTCCTCTTACACTGTTGGTGGGAATGCAAGTTGGTGCAGCCACTTTGGGAAACAGTGTGGAGATTCCTCAAAAGGTTAAAAATAGAGCTACCCTATGACCCTGCATTTGCTCTACTGAGTAGAGCAGTACATCTACAGATGTAGTAAAAAGAAGGGCCATATGTAGCCCAATGTTCATAGCAGCAATGTCCACAATAGCCAAACTGTGGAAAGAGCTAAGATGCCCTTCAACAGATGAACGGATAAAGCAGATGCAGTCCATATATACAATGGAATATTACTCAGCCATCAGAAAGGATGATTACCCAACTTTTATTGCAATATGGATGGGACTAGAGGAGATTATACTGAGTAAAATAAGTTAAGCAGAGACAGTCAATTATCATATGGTTTCACTTACTTGTGGAGCATAAGGAATGACATGGAGGATATTAGGAGAAGGAAAGGTAAAGTGAATTGGGTGAAATTGGAGAGGGAGACGAACCAATGGAGACTATGGACTCTGAGAAACAAACTGAGGGTTTGGGAGAGAAGGAGGGTGGAGGGTTAGGTGAGCGTGGTGGTGGGTATTAAGGAGGGAATGTATTGCATAGAGACTGGGTGTGGTGCATAAACAATGAAGTTTGGAACACTGGAAAAAAAATAAAATTAAAAAAAATTAATCCCTCTTCCTTTATTCTTTCCCCTAAATTTTGCATGACCTGGACTCTGTGACAGGTGTGACAGCAACATCCAATTCAAACTCTAAGCCATGACTCCAGAGGTAAATAAACTTTGACAGGAGTAGCCACCTGTGTGAAATGATTCCAGCTTCCCAAATCACCTTACGTCCCATACAGATCTTCTTTTCCAGCATAGAATCACAGATTAGTTGGTAGATTTTGTGTTTGATCATCTATTGCTATAGCTTCCAGAGAGCTTTCAAGATCATGTGGTTTGGGTCTTTTCCTTTACAGGAAAGAAGTAGAAGTTCCAAGGGCTGGCTAAGGTCACGTGATCAGTGGTCTTCTTGTCTCCCATTCCATCCCAGTGAGTTTAAGGGTCACTGTTCCCCCCAGAAGCCTGATTATATTGGCTCAGGGATCTCAAAAGACTTTCGCAATGATGAGGAATCAAATCTCTTCAAGGAGCTTTTCAGATCATTTGGAGCCACACTCTTCCAGTGGGTAGACGTGCTCCCAGCTGGAATCTGCATGGTTCCCCAGGGCAGGTGCAGAGCTGCAGAATTAGCTCCTTCTGCCTGCGCTCCTGGGAGCTTCCTGGAGACCAGGGAAGGTTTTGTGTTTCTAAGGCCCTCACCTTGAAGCCATTCTAGTCTCCCATCTTCTGACTCAGGGAGTTCCAGGGATTGGTGAATGATTGGTTCCAGGGATCAAGAGCTCCTCTTGATGTTCTTTTGCCTATACCCTGGCCCAAATTTACCACTACATGGCAACCAAAATTTGAGGCTTTCCGGAGCTTGAACACCAGGTCAAATGGTCATCCTGGTTCCTTTCCCTCTACTTTTATGGATCCTGGCCACCGTTTCCTGAAGCATTCCTTGCACTTGGCACTTGGGGAGGAAAAATATTAAGTAATTTAATTTATATGCAATTTGACACGTGTATATTCAAAGAAAGATGGACAAGAGCAAAGACTGCAAGGTTCCCAAGAATTTTAAAAAATATAAATAAAACATGACACTTCAAAGAAGCGTCTGTTTGTGGCCGGCCACTTTGTTCACAGACCTTCCCCCAGGAACCTAGGAGCAGCTTCACTTCTTCTCTGCAGTTCACTGGCACTAAAGGAGGAAAGGGAAAAACTTTGAACTGATTGAATCATTCTGTTTACAAATGAGGAAACAAAGCCTAGGCATTTAGGTGGCTCAGCAAGGCATCTCCGTGGGACGGTACAGGAAGGGTAGGCTTGGGGGTCCTGAAGACCTGCTCTTGAGTTTCGTCTTTTTCCCTCGTGTGACTTCAGGCAAAATTTTTCACTTCTTCCAGACAGTTTCCCCAACTGTAAAGTGACTTAAGACAAGATTATATGGCTAAGATGATACTGCCTGCAAAATAGAAGTTACTCAGTGGATGCTAGTTACCTTCCCCATGTGGCAGAGACAGGAGTACAACTAAGCTCTATAACTTCCTTTCATCAAGCCAGGTCCCTGGATACACATTTCTATATTTTTATATCCCACTGTCTAGCCTCACATTCGGTTCTCATGGGTTATTAGAAGTGGTGGCATTTCTGTTTTTATTTACCGTGTGCACTAATTCCCTCCTTCCTTCCTCCTAAGAAATCTGCCACTGGTAAATTTCTACTCACTCGTCCTTTAAATTGCTGCTGGAATTCTACATCTTCCATGGAATGTATCCCCTCTACCTTCCTGGGCCCAACTCCCTACTTTCACCACCCCTCAGAGCATTTTGTAAGGTTATCTACTTTAATACTCAGCCGGTTGTGTGGTAACGGTCTGTCTATGGGTCTGTCTCCCTACTTGACTACGAGCAGGGACGGAACCTGTTTCCCTTCTGAATCTCCAGCCCCTAACACATAAGCAGCTAGGCATAGGTGCTCAATAAATAAATGACTGCGTGAATGGATGAGCTGATAGAAGGAATCACTCTGCCTCACCCCCGAAGGAGAAATTAAAGTCTTAATCGCCCTCAGCATCCAAGAGGAAGTGGATCCTTTTTACGGGGAAAAGCCCAGAGCCAAAAAGCGGATATTTGAAGATTCGCCTGTGTGCCGTCTTAGTAGAGAACAGCTCCGTCACCACAATTCCTGTGACACACCTAGCTCCAAGTTCATTTCTATCCCCACCACAGGCTGACCTTCAAGACTGTGGTTCCCGGACTGTCTCCCCTCCGAGTAACCCGCCACCTGCCACCCGCCAGTTTGCCTCCCCCGTAATTAGCACCGCCAACTCTGTCTCAGAATGCCAGGCCAGGACCTGGAGTAATTGCAGCTCGAGATGCCTCTGACACAAATGTTGACATTCTGTTGGCATAACTTGCAATAATGTATGCAGATTGCATCCTTCCAGGGCCATAATTATTACTTCTCGACAAGAAATAGTCAGGTTATTCCCTGGCTTGATTTCTAGGAGCCAATTTCACTTTGAGAGCCGGCTTGTTTGGAGAAGGGAGAAGGAGAGAAGGCTCGCTGGAATGCACCCAAGGAGCAGAGCTGCGTGGCTGGGTCTGGGTGGCATCCCGCAGCTGGAGGGGCCGGACCCTGGGAATCTGGAGTCCTAGGTGACCGTTACCAGTTTGCCCTTCTAACTTCTGGAGCTGGGTCCAAGGAACACGTAGTTTCCAAGATCCTCAGATTATTCTTAAACACAGTAAAGGATCTCCCAGCGTCACTTCCCCTCCACGAATAAAGAACTCTGATCTGGATTGAAGGCACAAGGGACACAGGGCTGACCCACAGTACTAGGTTAGAGAGCTTTATAGGAGGCATGAAAAAGTGAGAAGCGACTGGTGTCCATTGCTTACTCTGTATCTCGTAGCTGGAAAATATTATCACCTTTTGACAGTCCCTGGTTCCACTTAAATCACCAGCTTTTTGCATCCGTAGAATAAAGAAGTCTAGACATTTTTTTAAAAGACTTTATTTATTTATTTGACACAGAGAGAGAGAGATCACAAGTATGGAGAGAGGCAGGCAGAGAGAGAGGGGGAAGCAGGCTCCTTGCTGAGCAGAGAGCCTGATGTGGGGCTCGATCCCAGGACTCTGAGATCATGACCTGAGCTGAAGGCAGAGGCTTAACCCTCTGAGCCACCCAGGCGCCCCAAGAAGTCTAGATTTTTATATTCTGTAATTACAAGTGGGCCCGTGTTCTGTATTAAAATAAAAAGATTAAAACAGATTTCAACACTCTCATGAGGTCTATTAGCATGTCAGATTGTTTTGGCCTATTTTATGACTTTTTCTGTCAATATATCCTAGGACTGAATTTTATTTGAACAATTTGGACAATTGGTTTATTCTCTTTGAGCTCAGTTTGGAATTCACTGGGATCTTCAGATCTTTTTCCAATTTCTTTGTGCTCAACTAAGCCTTCATTATATCTTTTTATCTACTCATGTGAGAAAAGGCATGTGATCACGTCTGCTTTGGTCCCTGGCATATAATAGGTGCCCAAAAGTAAAGCCATTCGTTGAAATCGAGTGGGACGTTAGCAGGATAGGCTGCTCATTCCCCTACAGGATGGACTACTTTGCCTTCCTGCATTTGCATTCCATCTTGAGGCCTCAGAAAAACAATCTGTATATAGGCAATGGTGGCCAGACTCTGATTTATTCTGGGAGAATGGGGTCGTTTGTCACGTACTTGTGTGTTCCCCTTGGGTCTTCGGGGAAGGAAGTGAGTCAGAGAAGTGAGGATGATGAACAGCACCTGGCTGGGCTCCCCATTCTGGAGAAAATTGTTCCCAGCTGGATGTTCAGGCCACCCTAGTCCAATAAAGACTTCATGCTTCTACCCGTAATGTGTGTGGATTCTCCCTAATGGGGACTGAGGGATGGATGTACATCAAGTGTTTTCTTCTCCTTCCCTTTCTTCTCATTTTACAGGAAACTCACCACATCATAAACTCTGCAGGATGTTTCCCTCGGGGACTTTTCTTCTCTTGCCACCTTGGTCTTCACTCTGGCCTCCTGGGTTTCTGGCTGCCAATGCTGCAGATCTGTGGTCCAACTGTGTGAGGCAGCAGGGCCAGAACCCCTCACAAGAGATGCTCATTAATTCACTTGATGGGCTGACTCCAGATGCAACCAGACCCATTAGGAGACAATGGCTTATTTGGTGCTTCAGCCCCTCCATAATGAAGCGAGAATCCATGGAGTCCCCTGGCTGCCGGGATGAAGAACAGGGAGCGCGAATGCCCTCCCCACTTCTCCAAGCCCTGGCTCTTGCCTAGAAATAGAATTGGAACCAAAGGTCCAGACACCTCCTATCTCAGAATCACACATATCACACTTCCAGAGAGAAAGACAGGGCTGTTTTCACCTCTGTCCTCCAGCTGTGTCGGTCTCACATTCAGACATATCTGGGGGCTCCCATACCACTCAGAGAATGAAATCTGAGCTCCCAAGCACGGGCTGTGAGAACCTTTATGTCTGGCTGCAAACTTTCCTGCCAGCCTTATCTGTCTCTAGCCTCCACTGTCATCCCTATGTTATAGTCAAATCAGACCCCTTCCTATACCAACACACGCCCTTTGCTTTCTTAACCACATGCCTCTGCAAATCTCATTTCCTCAACCTAGAATGCCCTGCTTTGCCCTCACCTTATCAGTCTATCAAAATCCTACATGAAAGACCCAGGAAAATGTCATGTCCGCACTATAAAACATTCTTATTTCCTCGAACAGAAAGTAATTTCCTGTTATTATTTTTCTTCTTATTCTATTCAACCTGGACTTGGGGTTGTATAATTGTGTTTCTTAAAAGTCTCTCATTACAGGATTGTGAACTCATTGCACGGGGTCACCGCTATCTTATTCATCTCTCTCCTCCATGGTGCCTCGTATGGAACCTTGAATATTTGAGGGACACTGGAAATGCTTAAACGGAAAGTCATCTTCTGCTAGTCTCAAGGTCTATTCTATATGATATGCTGTCCCAGGACTACTCCAAGCACTGATTCTAAGAGAATATATGTTTTCTTCAGGGTTACCACCTCCAAGGTCTGTAATAGTATCAAGATCTGCCTAATTTACACTGAATAATTCAATACAGATCACCAAATTGTCTTGAGCTTTTTGGTAGACCCAAACTACACTATCCTGCAGGCGATTCACATTCTCTCTCTCTC
Organism: Enhydra lutris kenyoni; assembly: GCF_002288905.1. Taxonomy (NCBI): domain Eukaryota; kingdom Metazoa; phylum Chordata; class Mammalia; order Carnivora; family Mustelidae; genus Enhydra; species Enhydra lutris. Next base: position 25,560,372 of record NW_019154097.1, on the reverse strand, counting down.
TTTTTTTTTTTTTTTTTTTTGCCTTCTTTGTGTATTCTGTCCTTAGTATACTGCTGTCTGAATGCTAAGGTGGCACCTGAGGCCTTTTAACTTATCCTCTGGCCTCTACCCTGAGGAGCAGCTAAGCCAGTTCAGAAAGATGGCCCCATCACATTCGCCTCCTAGAGATTAAGTTGTACCATCCATCCTCCCTTTTCCTTCCTGTCCCAGCAGGTAGCTGACAACATCAAATATGCCTTATTGGGAAAATGCATACCTGGATTCTCATTTTTAAAAATTTATTTCTTCATTTATTCATTCTTATATTCATTAAATATGAATTGAATACATAGCATGTGATTATTAAATATCTAGTCTTCTCATGCATTCCCCAGAAAAAAAGAAAAAAAAAAAACAACCAAGCAAACAAACAAAAACCCCAAAATCTATTTGGTGTCTTTCAATTGTACACAAAGGAAAATTAAAATTTCTTATCTTGCCATCTCTGTACTTACAAATACACAGACTCCAGTACCATTCATACTGGCCTGCTCTCTGCTCCCATAATTTCTAGCCTATGAACCAATGCACCTGACAGTCCCCAATCCTGAAATCTGTCCCCACCTCACCTCTCCCATCTCATCATTCCTATGGCGGATTCCTCTACTTTTGTTTCAACTTATATGAAAAATTCTCTATTACAAAAACACTCTATGAAAAGCCCCACCCCCCTTTTTTTGAGTCTGTGTCAGTGGCTCCCCCTCAATGTTCCTACCCTCCCAGATGCTTTTCTTTATCGTAACAGTTCACTGTATGGTATTCTACTTTATGTTTATTTGCTTTTCTCTCCCACTAGATTGTAAGATTCCTGAGGCCCAAAATCCTATTCCATTTTTCCTGGCATTCTTAGAATTGAGCGCCATACCTGTAAAGGGTAGATGCTTCAAAGACTTCTTTGCCGGATGGATGGAGTGTTTCAATGCTCTCCCACTAAAACAAACATGGTAAGTCCTATCCCCTGCTTCAGGGGGTTCACATCTAATGGAAAGAACATAAAGAGATTAATTATGATACATTGTGCTAATGGCTACACTGGCACCTGAATGAATCGAGGGGCAGCAGGTACCTGGCAACTTCTCAGGGATGAGATGGAGAAGGGCAAGTGGGGTCCTTTTCTGCTCAAAGTGAGGAGTCAGCACCGGCAAAGTCAACGTCATGGTCTTGGATGGAAGTCTGTAGCAAAGCCCCAGTTCCTATATTAGTTTATGCATGGAACCATAGGTTTTTGTTTGTTTTTTAAGATTTTATTTATTTGAGAGTGAGAGAGAGCACAAGCAGGGGAGCAGCAGAGGGACAGGGAGAAGCAGGTTCCCCACTGAGCAGGGACCCCAATGAGGGACTTGATCCCAGGACCTTGAGATCATGACCTGAGCCGAAGGCAGACGCTTAACTGACTGAGCCACCCAGGTGCCCGCATCTGCCTCCACGGTTTTTATTCCAGGTCTGCAGCAAAGCCCCAGTTCCTATATTAGTTTATGCGTGGAACCATAGGTTTTTGTTTGTTTGTTTTTTAAGATTTTATTTATTTGAGAGTGAGAGAGAGCACAAGCAGGGGAGCAGCAGAGGGACAGGGAGAAGCAGGTTCCCCACTGAGCAGGGACCCCAATGAGGGACTTGATCCCAGGACCCTGAGATCATGACCTGAGCCGAAGGCAGACGCTTAACTGACTGAGCCAGGTGCCCGCATCTGCCTCCACAGTTTTTATTCCAGGTAATCCAGGTCTTCTCATGAGGTCACTTACAGATTTGATATGATTTTCTACATCCTGATTTAATTTCCCCCGAATTCTAGTATAAGTGCCCTGACCTTGCCCACTGACGCACAAACCTTCCGCCTCCTGTTGCCTATCTGTGCTCTGCGTACCCCCCTTTCTCAATGTCCGGACACACAGAATGAAGGCCTCAGCTTCAGCCTGGCTTTGCAAGTTGTGGCATTAATCAGGCACCGATTGCTGCCCGCCTGGCTAGAGTTACACAGCGGTGATTCGTTCTCCCAGAATGTACATGGCCAGAGAAGGTTTGGGCAAAGAGACCAGTCTTTGATGTAATAACCACAGTGTCTGAATCATGGTTTGATCTAATGACCCCGAGGCTACCCATGATCCTAAGGCCTGATGGAACGAGTAGTTTCTGGTCAGGAAACGGGGATCCCAAAGCCATCCCAGATATCATTGGCCTTGAAAAAACTCATTCTACCTAACAGCAATTGAAATAGTCAGCTTTTTAAGTGTTGCTGAAATAATACATCAGCATTTGGGGTGTTCACAGACATGAAACATCCCCAGATCATTTCCTGTTCTGGCACCATACAAGAAGTTCAAAAGCTAAAGATCCCCAGTGTCTGCCCTATATCCCAACGAAGGAGAGCTACGTGAGAGCTCCGTGGGAGATTGTGTGTTCGTGACAATGATGGGTTGTTCCTGGGACCTTGTGGAGCACATGTGCGTCTGGTGTGTATGTATTTACAGGGAATTCTTGCTGGGAAATAAAGGCAGAACTGAGTCTTTAGGGATAGGAAGTAGTTGTTCAGATTGAGGGGAGGTAAATGTTTCTCTAAGAAGCTGAGGAAGAAAGCAGTGAGGGGTGTGTGTATAAAATAGGAGATCTGTGATATTGGACAGTACGTTGTCAATCAAGACATTGCAAGAAATGAGGCTGAAGAGCCAGTGCGTGGAAGGGCATTCACGTTAAGCTAATTTGTTTGGAATTTACACCAAAGGGAGTGAGGAGTCCCTGAAGGGTTGTAAGCACAGGGAGACCACAGCCAGGTTTTTTTGTAAAGGGGGACTGGAGGGGGGGCCTCCTACTGTGTCCAAGTCCCTGTCTCCCTTCTCTGCCTCCTCTAAAGCATAACTCCCTAGTATCATCATAATCTCTCCTATGGCTTGTCCCTAAATCCCGTGGTGGTTCCCCCTTCTTGAGCAGAGAGGGAGAACAGCTGGTCACCATCCCACTTGAAAACTATTCTTGAGATGTTTCCCAAAATGTGCTATATGTCTCATTCAAATTGGATTTATTCTGGTTTCCACAATCAGTGCCCTAGTTAACTGTTCCATGTTCCTTGAGAGTTGTGATACAGACCCAGGAGCTTGGGATGCATTGGGTGGTGAATGCCTTGGACCACCTGCCCCGAGAAGCTGAATGCACTCATCCCTCTAACTAGTCATTAAAACCCTCCTCACCACTGCCTCTTTACATTCTCACGCAACCACTTGCATTCATCTGCTTTATAAGGAACTTTCTCATTATGCATATTAATATAGCTTCTCAGGGAAGGCTGGGTAGAGATATTATACCCATTTAATAGATGAAAAAAGAGACATCCAAGATCACTCAGGGCAGAAGACAGAAGACTGAATTGGGAAGGTGGACACCTATGTTCTTATCCTGACTCAGTCATTAATTAGCTGGGAATTACTGTAAAACGAGGTTACACATTTATTCTGAGACTGCATCATGAAGGAATTACATTGTATTCATTAATTCAACACCGACTTATTGAGTACCCACTTTGTGCCAGGAACTGTTCTCAAAAGAAACGTGCCGAGCAGAACTATCCCTGTGGAGCATCCCTTTCCAGTGGGGAGTTAGATTATAAACAGAAAAACAAGGGAGTGTATCGTATCAGACAAACAAGTACAATGGAAACCACAGAGCATGATGGGACTTTATGCTAGATGGTGCTATCTTCTATAGAATGAAAAGAGATTGCCTCTCTAAAGGGATAACTTTGAAACGGAGAACTGATTGAAGACAAAAAATAAGGGATGAATATAGCTGGTGGAAAGCATTCCGGGCTGAACAAACAGCAAGCTCAGAGGTCTTGAGGTGAGTATGTGCTTGACATGTTCTAAGAACAGCAAGGTCAGTGGGGCAGAGGCCAGACCACGCAGAATCTTGCAAGCCAGGATGGGAACTTTGGATTTTGCTCTAGGGTGATGGAGAGCCATAGGAGGGATTTGAAAAGGATCAGATTCAGCTTAAAAAAAAAAAAAAAAAAAAAAAGGCTATTCTGGCTGCTGTTGTTACTGGGGTGTTTGTTGGAACAGGGGCAAGAATGGCCACACTCAGAGCCCTTGGAGGTGATTGGCCTCGTCTCTGTGAGCAGTGAGGCTTGTGGTCCCTTCCAGCCCTACATTTTCCTATCTTGCTGCAAGCTATGTCTGGTCAAGTTAGGATTGGAATCCAGCTGTTTTGAATTGTGTTCTACCGCATGCTCCGTTCCAAAGCGCCAGATACAGTTCAAATGAGCCAGTTTCACACTCCAGCCTATCCGAAGCCATTAAAGGTTGCTTGTTACCAAGCTGTAACTCGGCATTTTAGAAGAATACCTATGCCCATATTCCAGAGCCCTTGTGTGATTTCTGAAAGTTCTCACCTCCACACCTTTGGTCATGCTGGGTCCTTTGCTCCAAATGCTTATTCTAACCCTGTCAATCCCTCAAAGCCCAGATAAAATAAATTCTGCCTCTTTGGGGAGACTTTTTCCGATTATCAGGGCCCACAGCCTTCTGTTTATTATCAAGCACCTGCTCTGTACCAGGCTGTCGGTGCTGCTGGATATGAAACAGGGAAGGAGTCAGGCATGGTCCCTGCCCTCCTGGAATGTTCCTTTTTATAAGAATACCTACAGACAAATGCAAACAAATAGACCAAAGAACATCAGACCATGACATATCAGGAATGAGGAGTGTGCCGTGAGACAGAGTACCTGTAAGGATATTTTAGATAGCGTAGTCAGGAAGGTCTGTTTCTGCCCAGGCGCCCTATCTGTTTAATGAAAATAATATTTATGAGGGTGTGTTGGTTAGGAAGCCACGCTCAAGTTCCCAACCAAATTCCTTACACAAAGTGTGCAGCTGACTAATGTCATTAGGATCTGAGCGAAGGAGAAAGGGAGAGCAGTAGTAGAAGGAAGAAACGAGGGAAGAGAGGAAGCAAACAAGAGCATATCTTGTGACAAAGGTTATCTTCGAGAAGACAAACTGTCAAGCAAGTGTCCTATTTCTGTCTCTATGAAAGGTGTCTCTGCAGGAGACTGACAACAGTTTGTAGAGTGAGAGCCTGTGTGTGGAGCTGTGGAACAGGTTTCCAACATGTCTCCACCATGGGGTCCTCCTACACTCCAACACACGACAGGGGGCACAGATCACCTGTTGGTGGGCTGCCCGAGGGTCCTGCCAGACAGGATGGGGAGAGGTCGAGGTGGTCTCCTTTGCCACCTTAAGTTATCTGGGGTTCTACATCCCATAGGCAAAGTGGTGGAGGTGGAAATTCTAATTTCCTCCAACAATGACTCCAGTTTCCAATTAATATGCTAGGAAGAGAGAACAGACACGAGCCTCTGGGGAAACTGTCACTACTCAGTGGCATTTGTTAAAATTAGCTGATGGGCAGCCTTCTTTTTCCCAGTAGAGACCATGGAAAGCTCACATGCACATTCATTCCCCTGACTGCACCCGCTTCATGTTCCCTGGGTGAATAAAATGTGACTTTTCTCCTAAGTAATTGATGTTCTTTCTGTCTTGTTCCCCGAAGCAGTACAGGTTTAGCAAAGGAAACAGTGTCTCATCTTCCTTGTTACTGGTTCTAATGACATATCCATTGGTTGACAACTTACAAAACAGGAGAGTGATGAGGATAGGGCCCTAGTAGACCTTCCAGTTGCCCAGCCCTGACCTATGGTACTGATAACTCCTACTTAAACAGGGAATGTAAAGAAAATTGAAGATGGATGGGGAGAGAAGCCAGCCTGTGACCATATTCACTCACTAACCTGCCCACCCATCTGTCACTCTATCTATCAATTGATTGGTAGATCAATCAATCTACCTTTACAAACTTACTTATTTATTCACTCATTCACTTGATCTATCAAGGTTCTTTGGTTATAAGCAATCTTGTTCTGAATATTTTAAGAAAACAAAAGAGGAAGTATTTGAATAATACCAAAACAACTTGGTCTCTAAAAGCTAAAAGGAGGGGTACCTGGATGGCTCAGTCAGTTAAGATCCTGCCTTCAGCTCAGGTCATAATCCCAGGGTCCTGGGATTGAGTACCACATTGGGCTCCCTGCTCAGCGGGGAGTCTAATTCTCCTTTTCTCTGCCCCTACCCCCCTCATGTGTGCCCTTGTTCTCTCTCAAATAATAAAATCTTAAAAAAAAAAAAGCTAAAAAAATTGTAATGGGTTTAATTGTGCCCCCCACCCCCATGCTTCCCACTGCCAAAAGGCACACATTGAATTCTTAACACCCCAGGACCTCGGAATGTAAACGTATCTGGAAAAAAGATCATTAGCTTACTATTAGTTAAGCTAAGATGAGGTCATACTGGAGTCTAGTGGGTCCCTAATCCAGTATGACTGGCATCCTTATCCAAAGGGGGCATTTGGACGCAGTGACAGATATGCACAGAAAGAAAACAATATGAAAAGGCACAGGGAGAAGATGGCCATTTACAAGCCATGGAGAGAGGCCTGGAACAGGTTCTCCCTCACAGCCTTCACACAGACCCAGTCCTGCTGACACCTTGTTAGACTTCCAGCTTCTTGAGCTGTGACACCATACATTTTTGTTATTTAAGCCACCCAGCTTGTGCTTCTTTGCTATACTTTGTGCTGGCAAACCAATATGATGGTAGATGTAAGAACCAGCAAGACCAAACCAAACAAAATAACTTGGGAAGAAAACAGTGGTTCTAAAGACTTCAGCTATTGGATCTGATCAATATCAATATTAATATTGGATCAATTTGGAGCTCATCACAAGAAGACTCAGACCCAGTAGTCTCCCATCACTCTGTCTTCATTCTTGTTCCCACGGTGGGACTCCAATTGGCCCAGCTTCACGAGGTGTCTCTGTCCTCGTGTCAGTTAGCCCCAGCTTGCAGGGGGTGGAGTGACACACCCACGGCCTCTGAGGACTCTCAGAGGCTCTGGCAGAAATGTGGGAGGGTGTCCGCATTCACATTGAGTATCTGTTCTGGCCCCAGATCTTGGCTAAGTTCTTGGAAACTGTCTTCAAAGCAATTTTACTTTGAAAGAGATAAAGCATGTGTCCATCCAGCTGCACAGAAAGAGAAACATGAGCTCTAATGGAAACAGGATGAGGCATAGGAGTTCAGAGATGACTTGCATAGAAGGTCAGGACGAAGTTTCATGAAGAGGTGGTCCTATCCTCCTTGAGATGTGGGTAAAATGTAGACATGAAAATTCTAAGAGAAGGATTTTTGTATATAAAGAAGCACAAGCTGAGACATGGAAGCAACAGATGATTACCCATTGTGTAGGGCAGGGAAGTCTGGCCGGCAGAGACCGAGTGGGACAGAGCAGAGGTAAGTTCATTCAAACACTGTGGTCAGGTCACAAAGGGTTAGGTAGCTGTCTTGGAGGCTTGAACATGACTGAGCTGGTAGAGGGGAGTCAGCGTATGCTTTGACAAGGATAGCGCCATGATTATAAGTGTGCTTCAGGTCTAAGATAAGGACAGTACCGGTGGGTAGGCTGGATCCACGCTGGGAAAACTGAGGGCAGGTAGACAGGCAAGAGAAGAGAAAATGGGATGACTGGAAGGAGTTGTGTGCATTTGACTCACACTTTCTTGCCTCTGTGACATTGGTCTTGCTGAAACCACCATCTGGAATGTTCTATCTCCATCTTTTCCTCCTGTGAGGCTCCACAAGTCAACCCACACAAACCATCCCTGAGTTTCTCATTTGGCAGGAATTTCCTCCTCCTCTGACCTCATCTGTTGCTTTAACCGCACTGTTCTTCATAGGCCCAGAAAACTTTTGTTCAAGGATTTATTCATGAAACGATTAACAAATGCCTACGGTATGCCAGAAACTCTATTAAGCAGCACAGTTCAAGAGCTAAGCAGCCAGCCTTTGTCAATATATAGGAGCTCTTTTTGCAAAATTCCCAACTTTCCCACTAGACTGGAAGATCTTTAAAGAGAGAGACCACTCCCATCTCTACCCTCCATGCGTCGCAAAACCCTATGCAGGGTCAGCTCCCTATATGTTGGCCTAATCGATGACAGATGGCAATACCTTCTTGTTCCAATCAAGTGTTTCATTTCATGTTAAACACATAAATCCACAAATATATACTCTACGACCTTGAACGCAGCCACTTGTCACTTGTTTGGGTTGAGGTTATAAAAAAAGAAAGGGTGGGTTGATTGATTCTTTATCTTAATTACAAATCTTTTTATGCTTTTCTATGCCTATAATATTATATTATATACCTGAGATGTCTGTGTACAAGTACCTCTCAGTGGTGATTGAACATTCAACATCGAACTCAGAAGAGCGACAAATGGCCTCATTATTCCTTATGGCATCTTGGAGAGGCAGCTGAGAAACAGCCCTCATTTTCCGTGCTTTGTAAGCAAAGCCACAGGGGCCCCGGTAGGTCTGGGGGAGGGGCTAAGGACATAGAGCTACTTCCACATTAGAACCCAGAACCCTTTCGTGGTAGATACAGAAAGGTCTCGAAAGACTACCAAGCTTAGCCCTCTCTGGACAGATGAAGAACTAAGGCCTAGGATGAGAACACAGCTCCTTGTGCCGGGGAAAGACGTGGAACTAAATAATTGATATTTAAGTATTAATGACTTCAAATTCATAGAACTTTAAACATTTAAACCTCTTTCATTCCGCCATCCATCTCATGAAAGGATTCCTCTCCACAGTATTTTTAAGGGGATCGTCAAGGTCCTACTTACATACCTCTGAGAAAGTGAACTTACTACCTTTTGAGTCAACCAATTCCATTGATGGGCAACTCTCACTTTTTAAAGGGTTTTAAAGCCAAACCTTGCCTCTTAGTAGCTTTTATCCATTAGACCTCTCTTCTGGGGACACATAGAATAAATTTGTTTCCGATCCACATGGAAGCTTTTAAGGTATTTGAAGACAACTGTCAAGCTATCTAGCCAGCCTACGCTTTTCCAGGCTAAACATTCTCAATTCTTTCAAGAGATCTTCCTATGAAATAGGTTCTTCCCTCTCATTATCCAATTTACTTGTCAAGAGCTCACTCTGGCCTTTCAATGCTCCTTTCAAAATGTGGTCTATACCACTGCATCTGTAACTCCAGTTGAAGTGTGCCTCTGGTTTCACCTCCTTTATTCCAGTTCTTATACTTACGTTACTATGGCCCGATGCTCTCTTCATTTGTCTGTGGACTCAGGTTGAACAAGTCACTTGCAAAGACTTCTAATTCTTTTTCGGGAGCGCTACTGCAAAGCCACATTTTCCATTTAATTAGAAAGAACTTCTCCCAGGGATATTTACTTTCTGAGGAACATCTGCATAGTTTGGATAACGTTATACCCTGAAGAATGGCTTCCTAATGTTTGATATTTAGACTCTGTGACCCTGAGGAGAGACAGGAGTTGTCCTTTACTATGCTGCTCTTTCTTCTCCTACTCCTCCTGCCCCTGTACCCCCTTGTGGTGTTCCTGCCCTGTGCCCCAGTGATGGGAGAGCCCAATAGGGGCATCACGATCTTCCAATCAAGTCTTCTTCCCCAATGTGGAAACTCTTGTTCCAAAAATATACAATTAGCTATAAACCCATGGTCTCCCAAGTGGCCTCGAGTCCTGCATTGCCAGAGGTCATGGATTTTTACGGATATTTCATTAACACTAGAGGATGACCCTTCCTCGCTAACGATTGCCTAACATTTAATAAACACAGCCCAAGAGTTTCACAACCTGTTAACTTGAAAGTGGCAGTAATTAACCAAAAATGATAAATAATTAAGGCCTAATTACATGGTATCAGTCATTTCATTTTCCAGCCCGTGCAGTAAGTGGATTTGAACTGCTGAGCAGGGCTCCTTCACCATCCTTCCACCGTCATTGGAGTGGGGCTCTGGGAGCACTGAGGCCACACATGCCTTTACGGGGGAGATGAGACAAAAATTGGCTCATTAGATCAGTAATTGGACTGTTTCCTTCAGCAAGGCACATTCACATGGAATGGTTTGTGTGCTTTGGGTTTGGAAGAAGAACAAATGGCTGCACAAGTGATCCCTGGCTTCTCTGACACTGAGGAAGGGAAAGGCTGGATGGAGAACAGAGTCTGTAAGGCACAGAGGAAAAGCATGGCCTGAAAATGGAAGAGGCAGGGTATTGGAGCTGTACTCCCATCTTCTGGGTGGCCATAGGCAAGATACCTTCCTTCTCTGGGCCTCTTTTCAGGGCATGTGTGAGTGGGGAAGGAAGCATGTTAAACAAAATGTTGGGGCACTCACTACCTGAAAGTTCCAGAAGATAAACATCCCCTCAAGTGGCTGGTTATAGGTGCCCAAAGAATCTGCCTTCATCTCTCAATTGGGTTTACTCTTTGTCTACCTCATTCATAGGTCAAATGTCCCTTTGTAGTTACAGGTGATTTCTGTCACTTTCTGAGGCCATGCTGCTCCTAGTTCACGTCCCTGGGGACAGGTGTGGGGAGCTAGGTCAGCTTTATCAAAGAGAAAACCCATTTAACTGAAGATAACAATGATGGTGCCAATGATGGAGAAGATAATGCTGAACAGGAGCCTTTCAGGAGCGCTTTGTACATTTCAAGCAATTAGATGAAATGTATCACAGACCTTACCCCAATACAACCTCACGGTAAGACTATGAGATCCCGACTATTATTGTTCCCATTTTACAGATGGAGAAATGGGTAGAGTGATTCATTCACACAGCTACAAAATGGTGGGCCTGGGGTTGGCACACCACTGGGCTCCTTCACAGATATGCATTGCAATTTGCAGAGTGTTTTTATATTCAGGACCTCACCAGGCCCTTAACAAGAATCCTGCAGAATGGGTAAAAGTATATCGATCCCCATCTCACTGGTGGATCTATAACCCCTGAGCAAGAGCAAGGCACAGCTGCTTCTGCAAAATAAGGGGGTAGGTCATACCAGCAATTATTTTAGTTATTTATTCATTTTTTTAAGAGAGAGAGAGTATGAGCAAGTGGAGGCGCTGGGAGGCACAGAGGGTAAGAAGAGAGGGATCCAGCAGACTCCCTGCTGAGTGCAGAATCTGATGCAGGGCTCCATCCCATGACCCTGAGATAATGACCGGAGCTGAAATTAAGAATCAGACACTGAAACAACTGAGCCACCCAGGGACCCCACACCTGAAATTTTTAAACTGTGACCCTCAGATCCTGAAGATCTCTAAAGAGAGTTGCTGCAAGGAAAAGGGACTGGGTCCATATGACGTTGGAAGCTCTCACCCCCCAAATAAAGTCAGGATAGCTCAGCTTTTGTCAAATTTACATACTGGATTTTTATTTGTGACTTCCATTGGAAGTTGTGAAAAGAAGAAAAAAGTGTGGGCGCTCCAATAGATTAAAGTCCTGTTAAGCTCCTGCTAGGAGTCTTGACATTTCTTGGGCTTGTCCATCAGGGCAGACTCCCTGGGTCTTTGTCCCACCCTCAAGTGCAGCAGGGAAGGCATATCTAGTACCTGGGGTTTAATCATGGCCAGCAAGCAGGAGAGTGGATTCTGAACTTTTCCATGATGTACCAGTGCAGATTGAGGGGAACTGGGGCCAAGTGGATTCTTGGCTTGGGTCTGGAGATCTTCCTTCAGGTGTTAGCCTAAGTTGTGCTATGCTTTGTCTGAGGTGCTTGGGTAGTTACAGTCACCAGGACTGAGGCCAGACCCCATTACAACTCTGCTCTAGGGCACTAAGAACATCATACTGTCTCTTTGGATTTCAGTTGTACCACATGTAATGATTATTTATAGTAATTTTATTGAATGCTTTGCATCCCCTCCTAGACCATGTCCCACGAGAGAGAAGGGCCCTGGCTGTACCAGCTCTCAGCCCAGCACCCACAATTAGGTGATCAGTAGCTTTTGTTAGGTGTTCATGGAAAGGGAATGGGTTGTGCTGCCATATATGGTGTCCTTCTCAGATCTAGTCTTCTGAGAGAGTGTTTGGACTCAACTGAGTATGGATAATGATGAGGAGTTTCTTCTCTGGATGAGCAGTTGGTGACTGTCATGTCAGGTTGCTGAGGGGCAAACTTGGAACTCTGCTCCATCCTCATCAGGCAAAGGAAGAGGCAGGAACCCAGTTGCCGTCCATAACTGCGATGCTGTTGTTCCTCTGTAGGAATAAGAGAGGATCAGAGTTCTGGTCCAGAGAGGAGCAAGTTGTGGTTGCCCCCAGTGGATCCCTACCCCTCTCACTATGTCTCTGTCTCAGGCCTCCAGAGAAAAAGTCCCGGCATCCATCTGTCTGACACCTCCCTGGGGTCCTATGGCCTGCAAGCTGAAAGGCTCGGTTGCGTGCTATGCATCAGGGAGTGAAAAGATCGTGCTGCTTGAAGTAAACAGCATCTGTTTGCCAGTTCATGTGAGGACTGGGGCTTGTTCCCAGAAAGGAAGTTAGGAAACACTTGGCTTATCAAGAAGCTGGGAAAGCCCACCACAAAGACCTCCCTGGCTCACCATCCCATGCCCTTGAGAGAGGGAGGCTTAGGTAGTTTAGGATGCTATGGCTAGAGAAGTGGTGCAGAGAATCTCAGATGGCCCCAGGACCCCGGCTCTGCCTCTAAGAAGACATCGGGCGACCTTGGATGGCCCACTAGACCTCTCTGGTACAATATTTGTCAAGTGAGAAGACAAAAGCTGGTTGTTCCCCTACCTTCCGGGAAGCTAATTAATAACTCAGCCTGGCAGAAAAAAAGAAAACTTCCCCACCCACACCCCTGTTCTCTCACTCTGCTACTGTCAGCCTTAGCTTCTCCCCAGGGGAGTGGGGCTGACAGATGGTGGAAAGAAACAGGGAGCAAGGGGGGCTTAAGTCTATTTTTGGCTCCTGTTTGAAAGTTCTTCAAGGAACTTGGGAAGAGGCATCCTCTGTTCTGCTTTCTATCTGCTCTACACTTCATGCAACTGTAAGGACATACTTTTCCAAGGGCTAAGAGTATATGTGGCCATACATCTACCCATGTTTCCTGTCAACAAGTGTATATTGGCTTTAATTATCATTTAACTGTTAGTGCAAAATAAAGTTCTTTACGGAGGTATTCAAGACCTTTTTCATTGTTACCTTCTAGGTTCCCCTTTTATGCTTCTGGGTCTCTCTCCTCACGGGTCTTTCCCCTGAATGGGAAGAGCCAGGCAAGTAAGCAAGCCATCACAAGTTCAGCAACCAGCCGTGAGGGTGTGGCCTAAAAGCTGCTCCCTCCAGGAAGTCTTCTGGGATTTAGCCCTGATTCTTAGCCCTATTGCTCCCATCGCTCTTTTCCTTGGCCTGGTACTGATTACCCTGCATGGCAATTTCTGAGTTACCACATCTGCTGGCCAATGGTGAGCTCTATGATCACAGGGCCACATCTATCTTTATTCATTCCATGGTCCCTGCACTCACATAATCTTGACCATATGATGGGTTTGAAATAAACAGAATCTGTTCCTAGAGCTTTCCCCAAAGCTGTGCCATCTGCCTCTTCTCTTTCTGAATAAGCTTCACTTTTGCAAATCCATACACCTGTAAAAACAATTATATCCTCTCGAGGGAATGTTCATCTCATCCCACCCAGATTTTTATGTTGCTTGTACTAGCTTCCTCAATAGTTACCATATTCCAAGTAAATAGTCTAAAGCTATCTTTTAAGTAAATATTGAAAGGAATAATAAAAATACAACTTTCCATTATTTCCACAGTGGTTTACATTGTGCAAAGCAGCTCATCTATTTTCTTACTGAGGCACCCAACCTGGTTTCAACAAAGACCCTGCTTTCCCTCAGAGACATGGGAATTTTATGGACCTATTTCTATGCCTGTTCCAACTCAGTTGTCTTGCTGAAGAACTCTGGAGTTCTTCTCTCAGCACACTCCCCACCCTTGTATACCTTGATGTTGCTCCATTAAATATTTATGCCAAGATTCATTATTTGTCCATTAAATATTTATAAGCTTGGGAGCCCGTATCAGACAATATGTATTTCCTTCTCCAAGTATAGTCTGATAATTAAGTCCACAATCCATGAGTTTCTTCTGGGCAGCCTATATTTTTTCTTCTCTGTCCTGTCCCCAGAAGACTGGCCTGTCCTTCACAAAGCCATTTTACTACCTGCTGGAGCTGTTCCTTGCTTCCAGGTCATTCCAGCCACCTGCACATTCTTCAACAAGGGCAGATTATCTGCCTCTACAAAGTTTGGGAGAAGGCAGATAGCCTGAGGTGCAATTTCTCATGTTTTTCTGGAAAAGGAGTGAGCTTCCTGTTTAGTGAGCTTTATGGTCTAAGCACACATGGCTTTCTGTGATATTTAAGGACAGAATCCGAAAGGCAAGAGGGGGCTTTTTAGGAGGGGTAGTGGTGTGGACAATGAGGAGGGGGGCATTTTCCCTTCACAGGGAAAGCAGGATTTCTTTGGAGGAAGTTTGTTGGGTCTCTACAAAGACTGATGGATCTGAAGTCGTCGTTCCAACTTGAGGGTTGTGGGACTCAATCTTTTTATCACCTAATTCCCCAAATGTTGCTTTCTTTATGAAACCTCCCCAGATTACATGGGGAGAAGAGCTCTAGACACAGTCTTCTGTTGAGTGTAGAAGAATAGCACTGAAGGGTATACACTGGGAAAGTGAATAGGACAGTATAGACGTTTGGAGCTTGGGTACTGGGTTTGAAGCCTAGTTTTCTCCTGCAGTCACTAGGTGACCAGTAATGACCATGTTATTGACATTCCCTGACCTGAGAATTGGGGGCTTACTATGTGCCTCTCACTCCAGTAATCTCTTCACATATGTGATCACAAGGAATCTTCCCAATGAGATGACTTTTATCTCTGTTTTGTAGAAAACAGGTGCTTAGACTTTATATGACTCACCCACATGTGAGTGGCTTGTCAGAGGCAGAGCTGGGACTTGGATCTGAGCACTCTGATTCCAGAGTGCCCATTTCATGCAGGCTCTGAGCCTTTTTGCCAATCGGTAGATCAAGATAATCATACTGACCTCATGGTCGAAAGGATGAAATGAGGTAGTGTATTTATCATAATCCCTCATGGCGGAAGTAGAGTTTCCCAAAGAAATGGTAGCCTTTGCTACTCTCATTAATAATCAGAAACATGATAATAATATTTTAATTGAATACGATGTCCCTTTTAATGGATTCCTGGCCTTTGGATTTGTTCAGGAAGGGTCTAGGCAAAAAGACCAGTCATTGATGAGAGTTTTGTAGAAGATATTTAAGTATTAATCAGAGGAACTTTAAGGTCCCTCAGGCCCATAGTTCTATGATTCCAAAAATGAAGCACTGAGTAAGTAAAATAGTGTGAGTAATGTTACCTTGGCTCCTCTCCAGCAGAGGCATCCTTCAGGGAGGATGTTTGGTTCTAGAGTTCTATTCTCTCCCCTTCTCCCACACAGGCTGCTCTGAGCACTCCAGTTTACCTTTCCTTACCTAGGACTCACATCTTCCCTGACCCAACCCACAGGGAAGTTGTTCTCAACCCTGGGGTTTATCCCTCTGCTTTCATTCCTCAGACAGAAGAGCTCTCTTCTGGATAGAGGTAGCTCTTCTGGATCCTGAAGCCCACCTAGTTTTGGAGTAATTGGTATAAAGATATTAATGAAGTAATTCCCTTCCAAATACTATGCTGGGTTTTTAACAAGCATCTTCAAACATGAAGGACACCATTTGGGGGGGTTTAATTCTACTTTAATTGTATGTGAACATTTGCTTTATTTGGTGTATGTGATGGGTCAGTATATGCAATAAAATTTATTGAACACCTACAATGTGCAAGGTACTATGTTAAGTGTTAGGGATACAATAGTGAAAAATAAAAATTGTCATGTCCTTCATGAAGCTTATAGTCTAAAGGGAAAGAAAATACTCAATCATGGAATCTCAGGTGATACTAATCATGGCATTCACTTGAATAGGACTCTAGAGAAACTTCAAATGTATTACCTCTCATTCTTCCTTAGCAAATTTGTAAGTGGTGACTTTTAATGTTTTTATCTTATAAGAGAGGAGACTCAGCCTCCTCCAGCTACTTAGAGTTGAATCTCAAGAGTCAGTTAATACATACCTGTGTTTTATTTTTTTAACATATTAATTTAATTTTATTTTTTCAGTGTTCCAAGATTCATTGTTTATGCATCACCCAGTGCTCCATGCAATACATGCCCTCCTTAATACCCGCCACCAGGCTCATCTATCCCCCCACCTCCATCCCCTCCAAAATCTTCAGTTTGTTTCTCAGAGTCCACAATCTCTCATGCTTCATCTCCCCCTTTGATTTACCACAATTCACTTTTCTTTTCCTTCTCCTAATGTCCTCCAGGTTATTCCTTGTGCTCCACAAGTGAAACCATATGATAATTGACTTTCTCCGCTTGACTTATTTCACTCAGCATAATCTCCTCCAGTCCTGTCCTTGTTGATACTCATCCTTTCTGAGGAAAGCATAATATTCCATTGTATATATGGAACATATATGTATATATGGAACATATATGTATATATGGAACATATATACAATGTTCTATATATACAATGTGAATGTTAATTCATTCATCTGTTGAAGGGTTTCTTGGCTCTTCCCACAGTTTGGCGATTGTGGCCATTGCTGCTATGAACATTGGGGTACTGATGGCCCTTCTTTTCACTGCGTCTGTATCTTTGGGATAAATACCCAGTAGTGCAATTTCAGGGTTATAGGGTAGCTTTATTTTTAATTTTTTTGAGGAATCTCCATACTGTTTTCCAAAGTGGCTGCACCAATTTGCATTCCCAACAACAGTGTAAGAGGGATCCTCTTTATCCACATCCTCTCCAACACTTGTTTCCTGTTCTTTTAATTTTGATCATTCTATCACACTATATAGAAAGGTAAACTCAAAATTAACAAAAGACCTCAAAGTGAGGCAGGAATCTTTCAGAATCCTAGGGGAGAACATAGACAGCAACCTCTTCAACATTGGCCACAGCAATTTCTTTCAAGACACATCTTCAAAGGCGAAGGAAAAAAAAGCAAAATGAACTTTTGGGACTTCATCAAGATAAAAAGCTTCTGCACAACAAAGGAAACAGTCAACAAAACAAAGAGGCAACCCATGGTATGGGAGAAGACATTCCCAAATGATACTACTGACAAAGGGCTGATATCCAAGATCTATAAAGAACTTCTCAATCTCAACACCCAAAAAACAGATAATCGTGTTCAAAAAATGGGCAGAAGACATGAACAGACACTTCTCCAAAGAAGACACACAAGTGGCTAACAGACACATGAAAAAATGTTCATCATCATTAGCCTTCAGAGAAATTCAAATCAAAACCACATTGAGATACCATCATACCTGTGTTTTAAACACTATCAACTCTCAACAACACCATCATGCAAATGGATAGTGAGCATACAATGTTTAATTCTTTAGTGAGGAAAACAGGTCTTTTTGGTTCCCTAGTTAATGAGTTTATTTTCATTTTGACACATGCTAATCTGCCAGGTGTGTGGTGAGGTTAAATGAGACAATGACACTATTAATAAGATGTCAATCTCCTCATAGGCTCCTGGCTCTACTAGTAAGTTCTCAAAAATATCAGTTCCATTCAATCTAACTGACTATTCTACCCCTCCATGCTGAAATGAGTGCCCTAGATGTTTTCACTTACTAGTCGCCTTTCAGTTGGAACAAGATTAGTGACTGAGAACTTTGACATCCATGGAGAAGAGTGGTCCATGGGCCAGCAGCCTCAGCAGTGTCTGGGATATTACTTAAAATGCAAATTTTGAGGTCCCATCCCAGACCTACTAAATAGGGAACTCTTCTGTGTTTTAACAAACCCTCCAGGTGATTCTGATGCAAGTTCAAGGTAAAGAACCACTGACCTACAGTCCAAAGGAGCCCATTCCTTCCTAAAACAGAAGTTCTTATCCTCTCCTTTTGCCCATCTCAGCTATTTCAATCCTTTAACAAATCAACAGGCATCAGAATTGTTGTGCCTTACAAAAGATGATAGAAGATTTCTGAGTCATGAAGGGTGCATCTCCATGATCACATTTAAGAGAGTTCTTCATGGGATTCAAAACCAGCAGTCAACCCATTGCTCTTCTCTGTCCTGCAGGTTGTTAGGAAGACATTCATCAGTCAGACCCATGTTTTCTTCAGATCCTCTGGTTCCACAGAACTTTAAGCGATGGTTTCAGTATCATGTGCTGTGCTTTGGGGTGGGGGTGGGGAGGGAGAGGTGAGAGAGCACAATGGAAGTGTCTTTCTATTCAGCCGGATTTGTGTAAGTTCTCAAGCTTCTGCACATTCTTCAGCCATGTTTAAGCAAAAGTATCCATCTCATCACAGGAGATACCTAAGCATTGTCTTAGTTACCATTGTGCCCCAAGCTTCTAGCATGATGCCAGACATAGCAAGTGCTCAATAAATAGTTGTGAATAAATGGATTCCGCTATACTCTTTAACATTATGTTCAAGAAAAGACCAAGAGCACATAAATAAGAGCGCATAAATAAGATGGTAAAGTTGTTCCTGAAAAGGAAAGGGATTCATCAGTAGTTGCTAACCCTTTAAGACAAGTCAACCACTTTTAATAAATTCAGTAAATGTCTATCACCCAAATAAAATACCAACTCCAGAACAGAAATGTCAGCAGAATATCATTTGCCTAATGTTGATTTATATAACTTATGGTATTTTCATTCCAATAAGGTGAAATTTTATCAAAGCTGAGAATTTAGCAAAGAATTATAGATTCTATTATCATAAAAACATGTTTCCTTAGGTTCTCTAAGAGCACAATAGTTTAGCAGGTGTAATCTATCATACTTTAAGGAGAGGGAAAAAAATGGTAGGGATAAATAGGAACTTTTCTAGCTGGAGAAGTAAAAGAAAGCATCCACCACTCCCACACACAAATATACCAAACATACATACAAAACCCTTTTTTTTTTTTTTTTAGAAGAGATAGTTGCCAGGACTGATCTTATTGAACAATCTAGATATCATATACATTCACATGAAATCTCCAGCCATGATACTACCAAGCCTTCTTAGCTAATGAAATGCCAAGGTTTGGGGACTTACCTTGCAGAAAGACCCCATGCAGTGGGAGGGGTTGGCACTTGAAGTCAGGGGTTGGCACTTGAAGTCAAATGGGCTCCAGGGTAAGGAAATGTAAGGAAATGAAATTAGAGGAAACAATACAAGGACTGCTCTTGAGATAATGGGTTCGCCTCTTATCGAGGACTAGGCTGATCATCATTGTCTCAAGTACATTCTTGGGAACACCTCATCTTTCTTGGGATGATCTATAGCAAAAGTTGTCTGGTTTATTGGATTTGGGAGACCCTTCCCCTGTTGGATAGCCAAATACACATGTGCTTAATAAAAGCTGATGAGGGGGCACTTGGGTGGCTCAGTGGGTTAAGCCTCTGCCTTTAGGTTTGGGTTATGATCTCAGGGTCCTGGGATTGAGCCCCGAATAAGGCTCTCTGCTCAGCAGGGAGCTGCTTCCCTTCCTCCCTCTCTGCCTGCCTCTCTTCCTACTTGTGATCTCTGTCAAATAAATAAATAAAATCTTTTTTAAAATAAAAGCTGATGAGAAGCCCTGCAATAAAGAGACTTATTCACCCAGTGATTTTGAAATGTAATTGATCAATAACAGCTTTGGCTTCTGCATAAACCTATCAACATTCTGTGGAACTAGTCCACAAAATATACTTTGGGAAACAAACTGTATCCTTTAGATACTAATCTAAGTTTATATCCTCGGTAAAGGACCACTTGTACCTAAAAAAGAGGGAGAATTGCAGATTCACCTGTTTGTATTCTTCATGTGCAGATACCTGAGAAAGTCAGAGCAGGGCCTGTGTCCTCCCCATGTTTGGAACTTCGGCATGGGTCTCACAGTACTTAATACACAGTAAGTTCTCGACACAGCTTGATATGAGTTTGGTAAGTGTAGGTCATGAAACAGAGATCATAGTATTTTCCTTTGCTCAAGAGACAGGTATGTTCCTGGAGCTCTGGCTTCTGCTTCTTAAAGTCATGGTAAGATGGATCTATTTTAGAGAATGGTGATTAAAACAGCCAAAGGGAAGGAAGGCATTAATTACATCTTCTGGAGGGAGAATAACACTTTGTTTCAGAAAGATGAAGATTGATAAGGAATAATGATTAATAAACTTGGAGAACACAGATCACCTACTCTGTTGACACATTGGACGGGATATCTGGATGAACAATGAACTTCCTCAGCTCTCTGTCATGTGTACATCCAGTGCCCTAAGATTGTCAAGATGAACAGAGACCCATGCTCCAAATCTTATGATATAGTGCCTGTATAAATTTGCCTGAAACCAAATCTTTGACTTAATAAAAGAAATCATAACTGCCATAAAATTTAATATACACATTGACTTTATTTCTCTAATGAGTAGAGCGGGAAGAAAGGAGGTTCACTACAGAAAGTTCATAGCTGATAATGAGAAGGTTGGGTTTTTTGTTGTTGTTGTTGTTTTTGTTTGTTTTGTTTTGTTTTGTTGTTTTTTTGCAGTCATAGCTGAGAGAACTAACTTATTATCTTCTTTGTGTGGACCCACTGAAAAAAAGAATCCTATGATTAAAAAAAAAAACAACTAAAAACCTTATGCTCCACCCATTGTTTTTCTAACAATAGAAGCAATGGCCATGCTATACCCTCATTAAAACTTCCTTTGCCCACCAGCGGAAGATATACAAAACTGTTGACTTAATTCCCAAAATCCTTTCCTAGTACCATCCTGCTCTTTTGCGGCTTTTTTAAATTATTATTTTGCATCCAAGACCAATTAAGTTCATTCAGTTTTTGTTATGTAGAATTTTTTTTCCCTTGGTTCGTGATACATGCATTACCCAGAAAGCCCATGTGGTGACCCTCTCAGGCTTCAAGACTTGTCTCAAGTGTCCCCTCCTCTGTGAAACCATAATATTTTGTAAGATTCACACCCTCCAACTAGAGGGTATTTTCTCTTCTCTATTTTAAGTAGCTCTTTGAATATCCCTCCATTTTTTTTTAACATCTTAATTTAATTTCATTTTTTTCAGTGTTTCGAGATTTATTGTTTATGGGACTGGAGGAGATTATGCTGAGTGAAATAAGTCAAGCAGAGAAAGTCAATTATCATATGGTTTCACCTACTTGTGGAACATAAGGAATAACCTGGAGGACATTAGGAGAAGGAAAAGAAAAGTGAATATCCCTCCTTTCTGGGGTCATTTCAAACATTGACCAGTCCAAATGGTCAGTAACTGTTGGTCTGGAATAGGGTCCTGGAGGCCCCCTGCTGGTCTACAAAATCTGAGGCACATGGAGGGCCTGAGGTTGGCAAGGGCAGTAAGGAAGAGGCTAGTGATCACTGAGAGGTTCAGAGAATCAGGTATTTATAAAAGTGTTCAGAGCATTTCAATATTTTATCCACATGTGTGGTCATCCCAATGCCCAACAGCTCAATATAAGTCTCTATGATTTCTCAGCACATAAATTTGGAATTATTTACATGTCTGCCTTACCCATTAGATTGAGAAGTCTTCTAGGACAAGACCTTGAGTCTTGTTTATCTTTATGTCTCCAGAGCCTAGCCTGGCGCCTGGCATGGAGCAGGCATATTGATTTCTAGGAAGAACTTAAGGGCTCTCCCTAAAGAATCAAGATGAAAGCATTGTTAAGGAGGAGGAGCCCTGAACTTGATTGGTCATATGTAAATTCACCCATTGAGCTGTTTCAAATTTTTATTTGCTTTGAGTGGGCCTTTTTTTTTCCCTGTGATGTTTTAGAAATGAGTAATTATGGTTGTACCTCACTGTTTCATTTCTCCGTTCCTAGAATACTGCAGGCCATACCTCTAGTCGTGGCATACCACCTCTTAGTGGTAAGACGCAGGGATTGACTTTGACCATTGCAGGTAATGAAATAGGGCAGGTCCCATAGTCTGCTCTGATCTAAAACTATTTAAGACTAACAAGATTAGGAAAAAGAAACAGTGGAGCCCAGCTTACTAGAGTTTCAACATTGGGGTTTTAGGAAAAAGCCAGAGCTAACAATAGCGTCATGTTGCTTCCTATTTTGCCAGGCATTTTGTGATGAGGAATTTAGGTTAGTATTTAAAGATTCCCAAGCTCCCTGGA
Organism: Enhydra lutris kenyoni; assembly: GCF_002288905.1. Taxonomy (NCBI): domain Eukaryota; kingdom Metazoa; phylum Chordata; class Mammalia; order Carnivora; family Mustelidae; genus Enhydra; species Enhydra lutris. The sequence continues at coordinate 25,538,168 of NW_019154097.1, read as the reverse complement.
CATAATAGAGTTTAATAATACCTTTTTTTATTTTTTTATTTATTTTTTAAAAGATTTTTATTTATTTATTTGACAGACAGAGATCACAAGTAGGCAGAGAGGCAGGCAGAGAGAGAGAGGAAGGGAAGCAGGCTCCCTGCTGAGCAGAGAGCCTAATGTGGGGCTCGATCCCAGGACCCTGAGATCATGACCTGAGCCGAAGGCAGAGGCTTTAACCCACTGAGCCACCCAGGTGCCCCGAGTTTAACACTACCTTAATAGCACCCAAATCTCACCCCAATTTCTCACATGGAATAGTATCTATTGAAAGAATAAAGAAAGAAAGGAAAGAAGGATGGACGAGAAGGAAAAGAGGCAGGCAAGCAGACAGAAGAAGAAAGCTGTCAGTTATCAGTGAGCTAATTTACCGTGAAATGGGTGCATGCGTGTGTGTGCACGCACGTGTGTACGTAGTTGTGTGTGTTCAGAGAGTGCTCTAACAGCTACTAAGCTAGATCTTGTTTTGGAAAACAATGAAATCTTCAAGGAAAAAAAAGAATTCATCCCCCCTCCAACCCCCCAAGGAACAGAGCATTGGTATTCCTCTCAGAATCTAGAAGCTTTAGTTCTGGTACAGGGTAGTGTTTCTTTCACAAACAATATTTTCAACATCATAGCCCTTGGGTAGTGTGGAATAATCCAGATGTCTTATTTTCAGGTTGGCGACGAATCCCCTTCCATGCAGAGCTAAATGTGGGGCTACTGAAGTGACGTTTCCAAGCAAACTCAGCCCTGTGGAGTCCCGATAACCTTGTTGCTTTGCAGAGTTGGCTCCGGGGCATGGGGATGCCACACTTCTCTAGAGTTTCACAGGGACAGAAGTCATTTGCTGAGCTATTAGTAATGGAACAAAGAGGGAAGGAATCCAGGTATCAGAGAGTGCACGCACAGGAAAGTTGGAGCTGGATTAGTACTTAAAGGGTTTACAATTTAGTCAGAAAAGTAGCCAGGCACAGCCATAATTCAAGGTAGAAGATGTAAAGAGTCCTAGTACAAATCCAAATAATACAGTAGAGAGAAGGAAAGGAGGCATCTCAGATTTTTGGAGGGTGGGACGAAGGAAATTAAGAAAGGACTTCAAAGAGGTAGGAGCATTTTGACTTCGAAGATGCAAAGATTTAGCATGAACTTGGAAGACTAAAAGGATCCCGGTAAGTGACAACTGGTGAAAAGACCATTCTAGGTGGAGGGAACAGCATGAGTTAATGCATGAAGCTTGGAGAGTGGAAAATGTGTTTCAAAATTCATAATGATGACTTTGATTTGTGCAGAGAATACATGCTAAAGAGAGCAGGAGCTATTTTGAATGGCTTTTCTTTTCTTTCCTTTCCTTTTTTTTTTTTTTTTCCCTTTTTAGAAGAGTGACAAGATAAGAACTGTGTGTTAGAAGGTCTGGAAGCCTACTCAACATACGGGTCTGAAACCAAGGCAAGTCTACGGTAATTACTTGTAATGATGAGGAGATTAGAGATTTCTCAAGCTATACATCTATGTATCTCTGTATCTGTCTGTCTATGGAAGGAATTTATTACAATATAGGAAGGTGGAATACTGAGAAAAATGGCAGGTCACTGTAAGGTAGCAAAAAGAGAAGTGATTTTAGAAGAGTGTTGTTTAAATATCAGTTCACTTTAACCTCTTAAGTTTTCACACCCTCATTAATAAAATAAAGATTAAAAAAAGAAACGTTTCTCGGGGTTATTTTGAGAATGTTAGCATGTGACACCTGGACTATAATAGACAATTAATTAGTTTTGCTAAACATCAGCTGTTTGAAGCTTATACATTGAAGAGATCAGTATTAGTGAAAATTACAAAGAATTTATTCACCATCCAATTCATTCCATCCATTCTTTGCAAATGAATTGGAGACAAAGTGAGTGTGAAGTTCAGTTCTTCGAGACTCAGGATACTCTGTGAGAAGTCCACCAAAAGGTTCTTGGAAGCAAATAACATCATGGTGGGAAGGGGCTTGGAGGAGACACCCAAGAGCCCATGTTTTCACTATTGACATGTCTGGGGCCCTTTTGGTAATCATTGAAAATGTTTTTGGATAGCTCCATTTGATTCTCCTTTCAGGTCCAGACATGAGACCTTTTAGTTCTTAACCAACAAAGACCCAAATATGTCTGCCCTTAATTAGACTAATGAGGCTTTTGGCTTCTGCCTTATGACAGTAAATGAATTTGCCCTTTTGGTGACAGGTCCTTCAGGGAATGAACTGAAGACTTGTGTAACAATGTCTCCAATGTACTAGGTCATTAAAAATAGTTGTCCAACTATGAAATTAGTTATTGATTAATAGTGCAACAGGAAGATCATTACATTATGAAAGAAAGGGAAGTAACATTATGCTCTTGGCCATGACTTACTGAGAGTTTTAAACATGGAAAGTGTGAAATTATTGCTATTTGGCAAGATAAAAATGATTGTTCAAATATTCCCATGGATTTGAGAGGTCTCAATGGTCATCTCCAAGAATGTTCACCTGGAATCTCAGAAGGGTATGTGTATGTATGCATGCACACCAGAAATACCTAGTCCCATTCTGCCCTACTTAGAACTAGGTCCTGGCATTTATTTTAGTACCAGAGTATTTTAGAATCTGAATTTTCCCATCATTCTCTGCATCACCACAAAATAGTATATCTTTCTGTGGTACATTGTGAAATGTTCTCTGGAGCGATGTTCTAATTTTCAGTAATAGGATTTGCTGTGACAAAAAGGGCTCTGCATGAATTTCCATGGGAGCAGTGAAGAGGGAGTAAGGAATGGCCTGTGAAATCAGGAAGGCTTTTCCCAAGGTGGCAACATTTGAGCTGGGCTTGAACAGGTTAAAAAAAAAAAAAAGTTGCCCAGGAAAAGGGACCAAAGACCACTGAAGTAAAGAGAATAGCATTAATCCATCCAACAGATAGTTGCAATAATGTGGAAGTATTCCAACAGAAGTCCAAGAGCCACCAGGGCACCCAACCAGGGGACTTAAGCCTCAGTGATGAGGGAAGTTCTTCCTATGTAGAAATAAGTCAGGTAAGGGGTGTTGAGAGAGGGGCCTTTTAGGAGAGACATCAGCACAGGGAGGTCCAAGGCTGAGAGAGAATCTATCTTATCTGGGAAAGTGAGATTCTGTCAGCAAGCTTAGAGCATGCCATATGGGGAAGTAAAGGATGCAGGATGAGCTGGGAGCAGAAGTGGAATGACAGAACATTAAAGGTTTTGAAAGTCATGTCAAAGAATTTAGATTTTGTCTTAATGGCAATGAAATGTCATTGAAGAATTTTAAACAAGAGACACAGGAAAAATACATCAACAACTATAAGGGTAATAGATTAGAACAAACAGAGTAGGGGTGGGTTGACCATTGAAGAGATCTTCTGAGTCATCCTATGAGGAGAGTGATGACGTTCTACTGTAAATGGTAGCAGTGGGGTAGACACATGTGATATACGGAGGTGGAAGCCACGGAGTTTGTATGCCTATGAAACAGAAGAGCCTGCTGTGTATGGAGAATGTCAAATGGCTCATTATGGACTGAGCACAGGGTGCATGAAGGTGTGTGAGGAGAGACGATCTTGAAAAGGCAAGTTGGAATCAGACTGTACAGGCCTTGAATGTTCTGGGGAGCCTGGCCTTATCATTAGGATTTACGAGCTGTGAGCTCTAACTCCCCATGTCTTGGTAACCTAAACTGTTCTAAACATCTATTATAGGATTCCAATTTCATTAGCATTTTAACACATTACCACATTTTCACCCTTGAGCGGCCAAGCATGTTATGTCTTCATATTGGAGAGTAAGTCATAATCAGACAATCCAATACTTTCCACTCCATAAGGTTATTTTCTCGACATTTCCCATTGTGTAATCGCCAGCTACCTGCTCAGTTCTTGTTGAGGTTTCACTCACCTGCACTGGTAATTTCCATACTGTATCACTGCCCTACAGAGTGCTCAGTGTGGGATTACAGGACGCTGGAGCTGGAGGTGATTCTCCTGAACCATCTTGTTCAATCTCTTCATTGTATGGTTGCGGTTCAGGGTATTGAAATGATTGGTCCAGGTAAATGACGACTATTTCAAGCCCAAGTAAGACTCACCCAGGTCTTTCTTCGAGCCACAATTCCTAGGAAAGATAGTACATGCCAGGTCCTTCTTGGGACAGCTCTCCACTCCTTGTCTAATTATCTGGGGTCATGGAATAACTCTGGTTGAATTTTCTTTGGGGAGTTTTCCACCATTTTATTTTGCTGTCTACCTTTCTGCTTAAAGTACTCATACACTATTATCTTGAGATGGAAGAATTTTAAATGAGTGCTTGAACCCTTCTGGGGAGAATGGGCTGAGCTGTTGAAGAATTACAATTTTCATTAATGTTGTGTAGAGTGCTAGATGTGCCAGCCACCAAATTAGGTGTTTTATGCTATTATTAACACATAATTTTTACAATAACTCTCTGCAGTAGGTACTATTAATTACTCACTGTTATAAATATGGAAACTGAGGCTTTATCAACTGACCCTATGTTCAATTGTGACCAACTGGTCAATGCCAGGATTTGAACCTAGACTGTTGGATAATAAAGCCTTAATCATGCTTAACCACTATAGTGTTCTTTTTTTAAAAGATTTTATTTATTTTTTAAATTTCTTTTTGGTGTTCCAGAATTCATTGTTTATGCACCACACCCAGTGCTCCATGGGATACCTGCCCTCCATAATATCCACCACCAGGCTCACCCAACCTCCCACCCCGCTTCCCCCTCCAAAACCCTCAGATTGTTTTTCAGAGTCCACAGTCTCTCATGTTTCATTTCCCCTTCCAATTTCCCCCAACTCCCTTCTTCTCTCCATCTATCCATGTCCTCTGTGTTATTCCTTATGCTCCACAAATAAGCAAAACCATATGATAATTGACTCTCTCTGCTTGACTTATTTCACTCAGCATAATCTCTTCCAGTCCCATCCATGTTGATACAAAAGTTGGGTATTCATACTTTCTGATGGAAGCATAATACTCCCTAGTATATATGGACCATGTCTTCCTTATCCACTCATCCGTTGAAGGGCATCTTGGTTTACCACCTTACACCAGTTAGAATGACTAAAATTAACAAGACAGTAAACAACGTGTGTTGGAGCGGATGTGGAGAAAGGGCAACCCTCTTACACTGTTGGTGGGAATGCAAGTTGGTGCAGCCACTTTGGAAAACAGTGTGGAGATTCCTTAAGAAATTAAAAATAGAGCTTCCCTATGACCCTGCAATTGCACTACTGGGTGTTTACCCCAAAGATACAGATGTAGTGAAAAGAAGGGCCATCTGTACCCCAATGTTCATAGCAGCAATGGCTACAGTTGCCAAACTGTGGAAAGAACTATGGTGTTTTTTAAGATTATACCAAAAGCATTCAAACTGAACAAAGTGTGAAAAACTGAAATGCTGATTTCATCTCATCACACACTTGTATTCGCATCTGCCAATTTGTTGATATTTAAAACTTATCAGGGTAATAATTTTTACTCCCACAATATTTCTATCTTTGGAATTGTTTACCTCGGTGAGCCTTTAATAATAATTGGAAGATCCCTTGAAGTTGGGGCTGGAGCAGCTGTGCCTTCCTGGGCCATCTCTAAGTCCTGGAGGAAAAGGCAGTTTGCAACAAAATAGGAAAATGCAGCTAGCCTGGGCTGGGACCTCACGGAGAGCAGCCTCCTTGATTCCTGGTGGCTTTCAGTTTGTGGGGACACTCTTTTATAAGGCCCTTTCGAATTTCATCGTAGTAGCTTCTGTGGGATATCTCAGCATATTGTCTCTTTGTTCTAGAAAGGTTTGCCAACTCATCTGAGACATGCCCTTTCCTGAACACTGGAGTCACATGGGACCAAACTGGCACCAGGAGCCCTCCTCAATGGCTTTAGGGAAGGGACCAATTCTTAGAAAAGGTATTTGGGGCTGGGGCATCCAGTGTGTTTGTCCTACCTCACATGAGCCTGGAAATTGCAAAGAGTTGACATTTAGCATATGCCAACTGCTGCTGGAAACACAGATACGGATAATTTATCTACAAACAACATTAAAAAGATAGGCTTCCCTCTTCAGGCAATATTCCGAATATGGGGGAGATTGATAACAATATTCATCAATTATCCTTTATATTTGATGTTTTCTCAGACATTTTTCCTATCTAACACAATAATCTTGCGAAATAGATAGGTGGTATTTTTATTTTATACACGAAGAAACTGAGGCTCAGGGAGGAAAAGTAACTACTTGAAGGACAGGCAAATATTAAAAATAAGGAACGCTATCCTAATAAGCTTCAAACACCAGGACGTTGGTAGACAATACCAATGTTAATGCAAATGTGTAATGACATTGGTATTTCGGTGTTCGGTGCCTTGTTCCGGGAATGAGTAGCACGAGAAATTTTGTCCATGCTTTATCTGTAAAGATAATTATTCTTTCATATTGTAATCTCAGCTTCTGATCTGTTTTTACCTAGGGAAATGCAGTTAATAGATTGAAAGTAGATGCTTTACGCAGTCACATTATTCATGGTCTGGCTACAACTGCCAAAATTCCAAGCCTACCTGGTAATCCATTACCTCCACATCTCATGCCCATTAAGTAAGAACAATAGCTGACATATACAGGATATTTATTACGTGCCAGGCACTCTTTCTGAGTTCTGTGACTTCAGCTGAGCTAACCCCTCACCCCAAAACCACCCTCCAAATTCCTCCCCTGGGCCTTTATCATACAATCTCCTTTATATCCACCATTTTTTTTTTTCTAAAACATTCCTTTCACCCGCTTGCCTTACCTGAAGTATGTCTGTTCCCCAAGGGCATTGTATCCTTCATGACTTTATTGAGAAGGCATTTTTTCTCTCACGTGTTACATACTTCCAGATGGGTAGTTGAGGAGTAACTGGATTCCTTCCATCCATTCACACACCCTGTCTTTTGCAAAAGTTTATATTCTTGGAAAGTCATTAACTGATTCTTGGTTCCTCATTGTGACTATCTACTGACACTCTTGTCTGTCCCCAATCTAGCTCCTGTGTCACCATCACTCTGTATGCCAGTGTCCATCCTCATTCTTGAAACTGTCAAAATCCAGATGACTGGCACATCCAGCACCAAGATCTCTATTTCTTGACCTTATTTACCTCACTTGAACTTTTGTTCCACTCTGCCCCAGACACTTGGTCCCATGGTCATAACTTAGATCCACATCATTTGAAACCATGTCCTCCTCAGCACCTCTAAAGCAGACGTTTAGTCATGAGTCTTGCTGTCTTTCAGTCCATGGACCCCGCCACTTTAACACCCATCCATCACAAACTTGCACCTTCGCTTCATTTCTTACTGAACTTGGATTCTGTGGCCATCATGTAAGCATCATATCATAAAAGGTCTCGTGCCTTGGCTCCTCAGCCCCTCACCATATGTGATATCTAGACAAAATGGATTGTAAATACCTGTCAGTGCCTGTGTACAAATCTAAGGAAAGCCATGGTGTCAAACCTCACATGTACTCTAATGCCTGGGCTATAATCCTTCTATGATTCTCTAGTCAGTTTGTTCCTGTGGACACGGAGACAGGTGCGTTCTTTAGGATAAACTCACCCTTCAGGCCAGTCAAGCTTCACCAGCACTTAAAGTGGATAACATCCTCCAAATCTGTCAACCCATCTATGCACAACCTTGTCTTCTCTGTCCCCCTACTGCATACAAGAAGGGCTTCTCCTTCCTTCACATTAGAAGCTAGCCACCCCCCATTCCTCCTAAGGTCTCTTATTTTCTCTCTTCTCACCATCTTTCACCCCTTTATCGACCAGGATCCTGGGTCACCTGCCTCTTCTCTAGGGGTCCATTCACTCCCTATGCAAATGTGCTCCCCCATCCCCTCTGTCTGTTCAATTTCTCCTGGATTCTACATCTCTCACTTATACCTCCCTTCTTATCTTACTGTCACATCCAAGGTCACAAATAAAAACAGTCTACCCATGCCACGTTCACTTTCTCAACTCCTAAGCCAGTCCACAGTGGTGTGTCCCCAGTAGTCCACTGAAAGTGCTCTTGTCAAGGTCAACAATAATCATCTCAATTTTGTTGAATGCCATGACTACTTTTCTGCCAATGTTTCATTCAGTCTCTTAGCAGCCTTAATCAAAGTTTCACTCCTTTTTCCCCAAACTATTCTTAATAATCCTCTCCTCTCTCTTTCTACTTTTTCTTGGTCTTCTTTTTATATTTTTCTTCCTCTACCTGACATCTAAATGTTGGAATGCCCCAGGGCCTGTGCTCCTTCTTTCTCCATAAACTTTGCTTAGAGAAGTCTATCCATTTTCATTGCTTTAAATGTCATCTATATGCTGATGTTTTCTAAATGTGAATTTCCAACCAAATTGTTCCTTGAACTCTAGATTTGTACATCTGCCTAGCTGACATAACTTTTTAACATATCCATGACCTTAAAGAATCTTCTTTGTGCTCTGTCCATCCATCTCATTAAACGGCAGTACCGTCATCCAGTTGTTCAAACCCCAAACGTCAAAATTATACTTGAGTCTTTGCTCTCTTTTTAACATCCAATTTTTCTGTCATTTCTGTTCATGAAAAGTACTTCATATCCATAGACTTCTGCCTCTCTTGTTGCCACATTATCCCAAGGCTCCATGCTGTCTTTCCTGGACTACTACAATGGCCATTCCTACTCTCACTGTCACCAAATCTCTTCCTCATAACTAGAGGAATGTCTTAGTTACATAACTATTGCAAAGTCAGTCTTCTGCATTAAATGCTCCAGTGGCTTCCCTTCATACTTAAAACAAAGCTCAGCACCTTCCAAGCCTACAAACTTGACACTCCAGCCCCTACTGACCCAACACCGTCTTTTGCCCTTCCTTCCTTGTTCCAAGACCACAAAGAAAGGGTTGGACATCAGAATAATTACAAGGGATTCAGCAGACAAAAGTGAACTCTTCTGTTATTTCCCTTCATAAATTCTGTCCATTTTCATCATAACACTTACAAGTTAAAGACTGAATGTTTGTTTACATGTTTGTCGTCATAGTCTCTCACTAAATTGTAAGCTCCATGACTTCAGGATTTATGTTTGTTTTCATCACTAATACATACCAGCAAAACGCTAGCTGATACTTTATAAATAACCATTGAATACATGAATGTTGCTGGACAGTAATTATCAGATTCATATGTAGATAAATGACATATTTGATATGCGAAGAGTTAGTGTTTAGATTGTACTTTGGATAACCCCAAAATACATTTCGAGTCAATTTGAAGTTTTATGTGACCAATACTATTGTAAACTATCTAATATATCAAAAGCACAAACACTGTTACTGGTGGCTTAACATTTTGTTATCTTATTATGCTTGTTAACACATTCATCAGTAGCTTATAGAACATACTTACCAAATTCTAGGAATCGGGCTAGATACAAAGTTGAAAAAAGAGGACTAACACATTCCTTGCCGCAGGTATACTTGTTGGAGAGAAAGCAAAGACACACTAAAAGACAAACAAGTAAAATGCAGAAAGAGCTCTGTGATTTGGACTTTTAATCAGGTCCCCTTTGATGAAATAAGAATTAGAACAAGTGGTCCCAGGTACTTTTAAATGCAAATATTGTCATCATGTACTAAAAGCAGCACTTTAAAACCAGAAAACAGAAATACAAGTCATACTGTCTTGTCTCAAGGAATTCATATCCTGGAGAAATTAACTCTAGCATTCTTATTATATTATTAATCTGCACTCCAAATAGAGGATGTATTTCTGTTTTTATCCATAACATTGCTGCCAGATTAATAAGAATTTTCAAGATGTTAATGGATTGATTTCAGCATAATTGTAACTATATTAATTCAGTGCAATTACTTCTCAGTAAAATTTAAATGAAGCTAAATTGAAGAAATTAGAAATATTTGAAATCTCTAGTTGGAAGCCTGGAGGCATTGTAACCTTGTCTACTCTCATCTCAGAGAATTTGTAGCCGAGCTCTGGGAAGGTGGCGGGGACTTTTCCTGTAAGTTGAAGAGTTTCAAACCCTATCAGCACTTTGGAATTTGGATTTAGCAAAATGATCGGGAAGGAATTACTAATACTAATACTAATATTACTAATAATACCCCTGAACTGCCTATTGGGACAAATGTGCCCAATCAATCATTCAACCCATTTTTTAGTGCCATATTACAGATGCCCACAAGAAAATACCCAGATGCAGGGAAGCTAATACGGGATTGTAGTGGAAGCTATAGGGAAATTAGGATAAAGCTTTCAAAGTGCAACATCTTTAAGGAACTCTTACCTAGAAGGATAACATGATGTGATTAGAAATGCCCTGGGCCCCAGCTTAGAGGATCAGCTCTGCCATTCCTTAATGGTTCACCTTTGGACAGGCCCCTTTGTGTCTTGCTTCATTTTTGTAATGATTCTTACTCTTCTAACTTTGCAGTGCAATTGTGAAGGCCAGATGAATGTGGAAGCCCTTCTGTCAATAATTAAAAACTTTACAAATTTAACTAAAGGGGATAATTGGAAAAGTCCTTCAGAATCGTAATTAACTCAGTAAGAGGAATCTGGTAGCAGGACTTCTTAAGGACAATGTCCAGTTTAGAAAGATTGGCTGGAAAATATCCAAGCAGTCTCTGGTCTTATAAATATACTTGTTCCATTTCTTTTGGCTACTTAATAAAGAACATTGACTCGGTCAAATCTTTTGTTGCACATCCACCATGCAAGGCTCTGTGATAGGCTCTATGAGGGCTAGAAAGATACAGGATATTGACATTTTATGTTCTATGTGAGCTCGAATTTAGTTGGAAAAGAAGGGGTGGTAGAGTAAGATTTATGTGTTTGCATCTTGGTAGATGCTCTCATACTATGTATCTCACATAAGTGTTACAATAAATCAGGGAGATTTTTCTTTCCTTTTTATATATGCAAATGAGGTCCACAGATGCTAAATGAATACCCAAGACTAGGGTTCTTGAAATTTAGATTTTAAAAAATCAGTGACTTTTTTAAAGTCTTGTATTTTCTACTGTACTCAGTGTACTTCTCAGTTAAAAAAAGAAGCATTATAAACAAAAATATATATTTTTTAGTTTTAGTTTTTCAGTGTTCCAAGATTCATTGTTTGTGCACCACACCCAGTGCTCCATGCAGTATGTGCCCTCCTTAATACCTACAACCAGGCTAACCCATCTCCCCGCCCCTCTCCCTTCCAAAAATATTTTAAAAATAGATATTAGCCATCAAATTAGTGGTGTAATCTGAATCTCTTACACCCCCTCTGGGCTCTCACATCGATACTTTCCAGATCTCTGCCCAAACACCACATTTCCAGACAGCCTTTTCTGCCCACCCTATCTAATGACAGATCCACTCCCACCTCCTTATTGACATGTCGTATTACATCACTGTGTTATTCATGCCTTAATGCTCATGCCTGTTTCAATTGTCATTTTTATTTATTAAGGAGGTAATTTAGCACCATGGGAGCACTGAGTATGGATCAGTGCTGTCCAGAGAAATAAAAGCCAAGTCACACGCATTTCTAAATTTCCCAGGGCCCATATCTAAGTGACTAAATAAATAAAGGTAAAATTAATTTTAATAATCTGTTTTATGTAACCGATTATATACAAAATCTTTTCAACACATAGTCAATACAAGCACATAAGCAAGAAGACGTTTTACACAATTTGCTAGTGTCCTGGAAAGATTGTGGGATTTTGCACTTTCAGCCCATCTGGGTTTGGACTAGCTACATGCCACGTGCTCTACAGCCACATGCCAAGTGCTCCTTGGCCACATGTGGTCATTTCACATTGGGCAACACAGTGTCAGTCCCCTCTCTGGGTTCCATGCCAGCTCTGTCTCTCCTTAGCTGTTTAACCTAGAAATCAAACTCCACTAGAAAGGGTCCTACCTGCTCAATACATGTTTTTAACCCCAACACCTAGAAAAGAGATTGACGTGCAGTACAAAGGATCAGTTACAGCAAATGCTTGTGCTTCACACACGGGAACAGGTCAACTCGGAGACTAATTCTGAAGTGTGAGGTGGATTTTGATATCCATAGAGGAATGTGAAGACAGAACCAGATCTAGGACCCTCAAGGGTCATGGGTGAAATTAATGACAAATGGCCTGATGCTTATTCAGAGAACAGTATACAGAATCCTCTTTGGCGTGAGGAGATGTGGAAGTAGAACACTGAGTGGAATGTTTATGAATAACACTGAAAATTCTGCCGAGGGATCAGGTGGACCTGAGTTTGAATTCTGCTTCTGTCTGGGTGATCTTGGTGGGCAACCTGTTCCGTCTATCTGTGCCTGTGTTTCTTCATAGATGAATTGGAGAATGTTAATTCTTAATCCTTGCTTAAGGATTAAATAAAATACTGTATGCAAATCATTAAGCATCTAGTTTACATTCAGAAATGTTAGTCAGTGTTGCTGATTGTTGATTACCATTGTTGTTATTAATATTTCTAAGTGGATGGGGAGATAATTTGAAACCTTGAACACCAAGCTATGAAATCTCAGCTATGGCCTCAGTAATCATGTTGCTATCAGTGGTTATCAGCTCCTATTGCCGTACTGCCCCAACTAAACCTTTCAATAATTCTTCATCACCTCTCAGCGGAAGCCCAAACCCCTTACCCGTGCCCCCAAAGACTCTACACATCTTGGGCCTCACCACCATCATTTTCCCCTAACTCTTTTCACATTACAGTCTAGCCATACTGAATCATTTGGAATCTGGGGTGCCTGGGCGGCTCAGTCAGTTAGGCGTCTGCCTTTGGCTCAGGTCATGGTCTCAGGGTTCTGGGATGGAGCCCTGTGTCAGGCTCCTGGCTCAGCCGGAGAGTCTGATCCTCTCTCTTCCTCTGCACCCTACCTCCCTCAAATAAATAAATAAAATCTTTAAAAAAAAAAAAAGAAAAAAAGAAAAAGAATCTTCTGAAAAGCTCATTCTATTTCATGCAACTCTATCTTTGAACATACCATTCCTCTACTCTTGTCATTCACTTGTCTGCCTGAAAAACTCCTGAATGCTCTCCAAAATCCATCCCAAATTTCCTATCCTGGGTAAGGGGGGGGCCCACTTCTTCTATAGAGGGTTTTTAAAATGCAATTTCTTATTTACACGTCAGTCTCCTTCACGAGACTGCCAAAATTTGAAGGAAGGAGCAGAGTTTTACTTGTATGTGCATCCCCAGTGTGCAGCACAAAATAGATGTTCAGTACATACTTGTTAAATGAATGAATGTTTACGCTATAGGCAATCGGAAACTCTCGAAGACTGTGGCACTACCAAGGTTTTTGTTAATGTCTGGACTGCTACATTTCAATCCCTCTTTGCATAACTCTTAAACTGATTATCTGGGAACCCCCTCCTTCTTGAAACAACTGCTGTCAGTGTCTCACATATGAGAAAGAGATTAAAACCCAACCCCGATTTCCTGGTACTTCATCTTCCTCAGCAATGCTTTAAGTGCTCCTGGTTTATAAGGTGGGATTTCCTAATTGTGTTTAAATCTCCTATCTACTGCTGGCCATAGATGTGCTAACAAATGAAAGTTTGGGGGGTGTGGGGGGGAGAAAGTTTTGTCTCTTATAGCAGGGAGATAGTTTGAGGCTATGTTTTAATTAAAATGAATATCTGCGCTATCTTAATGTTATTGCCAGTTAAGTGTAGCAGGGTGATTTAAGAGTTCTATAACACAATTATACTCTGGTAATGAAGCTCTGCAGAAATATCCTCAGAATTTAGAATGCAGGAGGGAGCAGTAGCTCTCATTTGTAACCATGTTACGGCCTTTATTGTTACAGTATTTTCTGTTTTCTTCAAAGATTAACTCAATCGTATTTAAGTCTCTGGCTACATTACAGAGAGAAAGAGAAAGGGAGCAATGGGAACTGTTTTGTGGCTCTGAAGCCCGTCTTAATGTTCTACTGCGAGGACAAAATAGCGTGGAAATTTTACCACGGTGTCACCTTCTTATTGTTCTCTCTCCAGCCCTCCCCCTTAGGCTGGTCTGTGCAGTTCCTGGCAGATTCTTACCTGGGCTGCAGGATGATGGGGACAGAGTTGGGAAAGTGAGCCAGGGATGACTGCCTTCTAGGAAAAGGGAAAGCAGGCACAGGAGTCTGTGTTGTCCTTTGCTTTGAATCCCCTTAAGACCTTTGAGGTAGGACAAGGGCTGCCCTGGCTCCCATGGAGTATTAATAGTGGTTAAAAGTGTTAAATTCTAGGGTCAAATCCAGAATCCATCATGCATTATCTGTAGGAGCCAAGAAAAGTCATTCAACCTCTCTGGGTCTCAGTTGATTAATCTGTAACATGGGGTGGTAGCCAAAACTGCCTTGTCAATTTTTTTGTGAGTGTTAACATCTAAGAGAGGTTACACCTGTAACTTAGAACAGTGACTGGCATATGGTATATGCTCAAAAAGTAATATTTTTTGAGCAATTGATTACTCAATTAATTAATTACTATAAAAATACTCAGCCTCAAGCAATTAATTTGGATCTGTTTCTCCCAAGTGGCATCGTCTAAAGATTGGCAGAAACCAAATCATATACATGTATCTTCCCTAAAACTCGCACTTTGAAAAGCTTAAAAACAAATTTTGATTCAGTTTAACCAATATTTAACACCTGTTATGCATAAGACCTTACACTAAGCATTTCAAGTAATACAGGCATGAAGCATGTCTATCTTCAAGGATGTGTCTTCAAGGTTCTGTCTTCAAGGATCTTACAGCACAGTGGGGGAAGACAGGCATGCAGACTAAGATTTTCTAAAGAAAGGGGCATGTGAATAGTAATGCAAGGTAAGGAATCTTTTACTTCCATTAAGGAAGATTTTGATAAAGTCAGATTGGAACTGGATATTGGGGGACAAATAACATTTTCATAGGCAGAAAATATTGGGAAGGGACTCCAGGTTGAGGGATCATCTTGACCAAGTTTAGATGTAACAAAGTATAGGGAATGATTAGAGAATGGGAGAAATCTATTGCTGAGGCTTCGCGCCATGTTGTGCGTCTTGTGGGAGGGGCTCTAACAGGGCTGATTTTACAGGGGTCAAAGTCCAATCATTTTTCTTCATGAAAGGCAGATGAAGGAGTTTTAACACAACTGTGTACAAAGCTGAGTGTTTCTGAGGTGGATCAGCCCATGATCTACATCTTCTATACTTGTTTCTGGGTTAACTTCTGCTCAAGGATATAGGATGCTGTAATGCTTTACAGCTATTTCCACATCAACAGACTCAACTTGGAGAGACATGGCTACCTAACCTTCCCCTTGATCCCCAGAAAACAAAACAAAACTGTTAACCTAAACCTTATTTTTTAAAATTTATTTTCCTTTTAAAGTAGGTTCCATGCCCAGCGTGGAGCCCAATGCGGGTTTGAACTCACAATCTGGAGATCAAGACCTGAGCTGAGATCAAGAGTCAGATCCTCAAGCTGACTGACTGAGCCACCCAGGTGACCTTACCTAAATTTTAAAGGGATGGAAATAGTTCCTTTTTCTTCTCCTCCAAAGCTCTGCTTCCTTCTTCTCATCCTCCATCATAGTTAACTAATGTTTATTTGACATCTAGTGTGTTCCAAACTCCATACTTTGCTATTTACCTGCTTGAGCTCTTAACAACTCTAGGAGCTTCCTGTTATCATCACACCCATTTTTCAGATGAAGAAATTGATGTTTATAAAGATTAAATGTGTGGCCAACCATTAACTCAGCTAGTAAGCAGTAAGACTTGAGACAATGTCTGCTTCCAAACCTTTAAGCACACACAGTTCTACTCTACCACGAAGAGGGTAAGGTCATTGGTAGGTCATTAGCCTCTTGAAGTAGCATGATGTGGCTTTGGCAGGAGAGTCAAGAGATGTGAGTTATACAACCAATGATACCAACTCGTTCTGTGACATTCTCTAAGTCACCTGTCCTCCCCAGATCCTCACTTTCTCCAATAGTGTCATGAGAAGATGGACTGAAAACATTTCCTATTTACAGAAGACTTGCCTGTTTGTTCTTTAATAACTGTTAATGTATTAGCTTTGATGCTCATGGTAATCCACAAGGGCATTGCCCCATTGCACACACCATAGAATTCTGGTTTGGAAAAAGGACTTTCTCAAGTCCTAGTACCTAGCAAGTAGCAGAGCCAAGACCTGAGCACACATTTTCTGCCAACTAGCTCAGTGCTCTCCCTACTGCTCCTAACAGACCACCCTGCCCAGACTGGAATTGTTGCTGCACTTAACCTACTATCCCATACAACAATTTTTTTCTTAAAACTCCGAATCTTAAATTATCTCTTAAATTATTTTCTAAACCTCCACTGACCCTTTTAAAATCAGCCTATAGCACCATCCCTTCAACTTCTCTTTGCATAAGCAAAACAAAGGCATTCTAATGAGTTTGTGGGAAATGCTTTGCGTGAATATGCATGCTCTGGGATGAATGTTAGAGCACACTACTTTCTGTGCTGCTGAATGGACGGCATTAATAGTAATGCCCCTAGATATTTACACCACAAATCTCCCTTGTGTCCACCCTCCAGCCAGATACTATTAAGCCAAGATTCCCTACTGATTTGCAGTGATGTCAGAGGGTATAATCAAGACACTGTCAGATCCTTAGCTCTAAAAAAAATCACCCAAAACATCCGGCAGTGGTGGGGTAGAGTGGCTCAGCCATAGAGCTATCATCCACAACACATGTAAATTCTGTTTCTTGGATGGAGAAAAATAATCATTTGTCTGGAAAAATTTCCCTAGGCTCTGAAATGGACACACCATAAATAATCATAGCATTAACGAATTACAGTGAGAATCTACCCCGCTTCTCAGAATCCCACCCCTTGTTTTCAGCCTGAAAATCATTTTCTTTGGGGGTGATTTGAAGACTTTAATCAGCATGTCTATGTTGACCCGTGGAGATGTGTGGTGGTTTACCCCACCTGATAGATCTGAAACTTTCTCCTGTCCTTTGCAAGTGGCCCCCCTCTGCCTGGCTATTATTATGTGACCCGACTGCCTATGGCCAAAACTCCCTGGACACGTTAGGAATACCACTGGGGACCCAGTCTAGAGGGTGGGTTGTGCCACTCTGATTTTTTCCTCCTAGAAATTTAGAAGTAGGATCCAGCCTAAGTCCATGAACCAAGGAATGTCAGGGTCTTGTCCACTGAAGGGCATGGACCACCATTGTGCAGTAAAGTCACGATGAGTGTGACAGGAGAGGAAGTGTTGACCATGGAAGATGGGTGCAGGGAGAAGAGAATGCAGCAAACAGACAGAAGAAAAAGACATAGGAAACCATGCAGCTTTGAAGCAAAAAAGAAGATAGGTGTCCTAGCTTCCGTCTCTGCTCTTTGGGAACGAGATATATTTCTCATTCCCAGGAGAGGGGGGTGGATCTCCCAAAGCTTTTCAGCACTTCTCATTATTTTACTCTTACTGATTTGAGAGGTTTGGCTTTTGGTCCTTAAAATCTTACAGATCTCTAAAATGCAAGTTGTTCAAGGTCAGAAAAACCGGGCACTAATAATATGCATGGTATTTCATGATTTCCAAAGGAATGGATGACTGACCAAATAGCAAGACTCAATGCTTGATTTCTACACAATGAGCATTTGGGGCAACTGACCGTAACCAATGTGGTTTTGCGTTAGTTTTTATGACTGTGTGGTGTTTTCTGCCAACAGTAATAGAGAAGTTCCTGCTAATAACGATGTCTAATATTTATTGAATATTTACTGTTTTGAGTAACTGGCCAAGTGTTTCTATGAATTGGTTCTCTTATTTCTCAAAATCACCCAACAGGGTAGCTATTAATATTGCTCCACTTTACAGATTAGCAAACTGAGATTTTGAGTGGTTAAATAAGGACTCACATTTGACAAAGGGTCAGGGGCTGGGGCAGTGAGGCAAAGATGCCAGAGTCAGTGTTCTTAATGACTATCCCAAGTGCCTTGGCAGAATGTCTTGGTACCCTATGTTTGGAGTTAAAAGCATTAAGCACAAGTGAGGTTTCCTTTCTGAAGTGACTGACCTAAACCATGTCCAATAGCAATGCTTTATATTTAATAGTGGATACAAACTTAATAAAAATTCTTAGGGGAAATATAAATAAGGGGCTTGCCATAGACAGAGAATTTGCAAGCCAGTTACTATTCCTCGTGATTTTCAACCATTTTCCAATAAGCCTGTGTTACATAGGGTACACATTTTTCTGTCAAGAGAGAGAGTTGTGTTTGAATAGTAGAACAAGCATCCATCTGTTATAGAACTTTGGGGGAGTTACTCTGTACTCCTGTAGCTTCATTTGTGACGTGGAGGTAATTACATACTTGCTCCAAAAGGTAAAAGGAAAGGAACAATACAAACAAAACACCTGGTACATAGTAAGTACTTAATAGTGAACATTTATTACTAGATACCTCTCAAATGATATTTATTGGGGTGATTGAGGTCCTCGGACCTGTGCTAACAAACCCTCATTCTAAAAACAACAAAGCAAAACAAAATAAAAAAACACAACTAAGTGTACTTCCAGCATATGCCCCTAACAAACCAGATCAAGAAAACATAGGGAAATGGAGAGGAAAAGGGAGTTGAGGGAAATTGGAAGAGGAGATGAACCATGAGAGACTATGGACTCCGAAAAACAATCTGAGGGTTTCGAAGGGGCGGGGGGTGGGAGGTTGGGGGAGCCAGGTGGTGGGTATTATGGAGGGCACATACGGCATGGAGCACTGGGTGTGGTGCATAAACAATGAATTCTTTTACGCTGAAAAGAAATTAATTAAAAAAAAAGAAAAAAGAAAACATGGCCCCACATCCATAACTCTATCTGAAATAAGTCAAGCAGAGAGAGTCAGTTATCGTATGGTTTCACTTACTTGTGGAGCTTAAGAAATAACACAGAGGACATTGGGAGATGGAAAGGAGAAGTGAGTTGGAGGAAATCGGAGGGGGAGACAAACTGAGAGACTGTGGACTCTGAGAAACAAACTGAGGGTTTTGGAGGGAAGGGGGTGGGGTTTAGGTGAGCCTGGTGGTGGGTATTCAGGAAGGCACTTATTGCATGGAGCACTTTGTGTGGTGCATAAACAATGAATTTTAGAACACTGAGAATAATAAAATAAAATAAAATAAAATGAATCTTGAAAGCAATCACCCTGTGAATCAGCAACCATAATTACCACTTTACAGATCAGAGAGGTTAAGTCCCTTTTCAAAGGCTGCAGAACAAGAAAGAGCCAAAAGGAAGACTTGAATCCAGCTGTTTCAGACCCAGTACAGTCCTTCTAACTTGTTGAGAGAAAACCATGGAAGACTGCAATCTTGCTGTGGAACATATGTCCAGAGAGAGAGGGGAGTAGGGCCAATGAGGCACAGAGAATGAGTGTGCAGGAATGACAGGGACATACTTTATTCCTGCCTGGAGAGATTCTGAGATATCATCATCAAGGGAATAGTTATCAGCACTTGGGGATGTCAGGAAAATTGTGAAAGACTATGAAATGAGCAAAAAAAAAAAAAAAAAAATTACTGGGGGCCCAATTTGGTCCACCCTTTTGGGTTATACCTCTTTTTCAATGTCTTTGAGCTATTTTATCCCTCTGAAGTATAGAGAAAGCCCATGATAATGCAAATGATCATTAATCCCTAGAGATGCACATTGTGTCCAGTGAAGACGAATTGAAGATTGCCCTGTGGATATTAATTAACCAGTTTTGCATCGATGTGTTGTCTCTGTCAGCCTGCCTGATTACCTATGTGTGTTCCTTAAATGCTCCTTTGAATGGGTTGTAACATCATACTGGTTCCCTCATTAATTCACAAGTTAAATAAAACATTTGGCATATGTTCCTTTCATATTTATATGAGAGTCAGGTTTTATCTTTTGCTAAAATTGCTCATAAATAGGACAGAGCTGCCCACTGCATTATACAGGAGACCTAATCGGGTACAAGTGACTGTTTCAGAGGGAAGTCAGAGATTTCCTTTGCTTAGCAGGAGCAGCTGGACCAGAAACACACCATTCATTAGATGGAAGGGAATGACAGATGAGAAGTCTGAAGCACAAGAAAGAAAGGCTTCCCTATCTATTTCCAGGGGTGGGTTACTGAGAAGCAAACACTACGGTTGTTTTGGTGATAGCCAAGCAGCCCGAGGAGGCAGCGTGGGGGAGAGGACGGGCAGTGGGACCTGGAGTCTGGTGAACTGGGGCTTCGGTCCAGCTCTGCCATTAACCAGCTGTGTGACCTTGGGCGAGTCACTTAACCCTGGGTTTCCCCGTCTGCAAAATGAAATGCCAGAACTAAATTACCCCCAAGGTCCCTTCCAGTACTAACTGGCTATGGCCCTGTGATTGAAGATATTGCGTAGTCATGGCTCAATGGTCCTGAGCAATTATTAGCTTGGACATCAGCAGGCTTGTGGTAGAAGCCAAGGACCCGATGGTCTGTGGAATCTGGGATGAACTCCTCCCTTGTCATCTTTCCTTCCATCAAATAGAATGGTCTCTGGCTCGGGGAAGAGTATTGGGTTGGAGTCACTGAACCGTCTATGTACAAGGACTTAACTTCAATAACAGGCTTTTACGAGAGAGATCTTTGAATCACCTCAGCCTGCTGTTGTAGGGGACATATTCTAATTGTTTCTAAAAGTGGAATTGAAAGCCATGGTTGAGAGAAAAGCAGTGCTTTCGAGAGGCTTTGCAATTCACTGTTCACTTTTATGTAAAGTCACTCGAAATCCCCCATTCTTTTTTCATTTTTTTTTATCATGTTATTTTAGTCACAATAAAATACATCATTACTTTTTGATGCAGTGTTCCAAGATTCATTGTTTATGTACAACACCCAGTGCCCCATGCAATGCGTGCCCTCCTTAGTACCCACCACCAGGCTCACCCATCCCCCCACCTCCTCCCCTCTAAAACCCTCAGTTTGTTTCTCAGAGTCCACAGTCTTTCATGGCTTGTCTCCCCCTCCTATTTCCCATAGTTCACTTTTCCTTTTCTTCTTCTAATGTCCTCCATGTTATTCCTTATGTTCCACAAGTAAGTGAAACCATATGATAATTGGCTTTCTCTGTTTGACTTGTTTTACTCAGCATAATCTCCCCTGGTCCTATCCATGCTGATGCAAAAGTTGGGTATTCATTCTTTCTGATGGCTGAGTAATATTCCATTGTATATATGGACCGCATCTGCTTTATCCATTCTTCTTCCTCTTACACTGTTGGCAAGTTGGTGTGACCACTTTGGAAAACAGTGCAGAGATTCCTCAAAAAATTAAAAATAGAGCTACCTTATGATCCAGCAATTGCACTACTGGGTCTTTACCCCAAAGATACAGATGTAGTGAAAAGAAGGGGCATATGCACCCTAATGTTCATAGTAGCAATGTCCACGATTGCCAAACTGTGGAAAGAGCCGAGATGCCCCTCAACAGACAAATGGATAAAGAAATCCTCCATGCTTAGTGTTCACCTAGAGTTTGGGTAACTTTGGTTGAAAAGATGACAAAGGATTGACCACCAGATGCAGAATTGGGTTCAATGACCTCTGATCTCCTTGATACCACCACCCCTGAGGCCAAATATTATGCCTGCAGACCACTGCTTTTTGTAACTTTTCTTCACTTCAAGGGGCTGCAGGTTATATACAGTGTACACTGAATGAGGGCTTAGGCGATTTTATTTGGAAATTCACTTGGTCTTTCTAAGCCTCATCACTGGACCTCTAGAATGAGGGCCCTGGCTTCATACCGTTAAGACCTTCATCCTCTGAAGTGAGCCCCCTGCTTAGTACCTACAGTGTGCCTGTGGTCTGACAGGAGAGCAGAAAACAGAATATAAAAACAAGACTCTTGACCTCAGGGGGTTCACACTTTAATTTTCCAGGAACCCTTCTGTCCGTAGATTTCTGCCTAGGGCTTTAAAAGGCAGGGTTTGTACCACCTCAGAGTCCATTTCCAAATTTCTAGATTGCCTTGAAATTCTCCTCCCCCAATCCCAGGCAGGTATTTCTGAGATACGTAATTGATATATCTCTCCAAATGTTTCTTCCACATGACATATGATTTTTCAAGGTTCAGAACTGCATTCTGTTCCCTTCTAGGAAGATCAGTGAGGTGAAACGTCGGACTTCTCAGAGTATAGGCAGTGATGGAAGAATTTGTCAAGTAACAACAAATCTCTGGTTTCCTCTCAATCAGAAGGGGAGCCATGATTTCAGTGAGAGCATGACCTTATCATCCAGTGTTGTGTTATCATCCAGTTAAACCCAGAAGCCCTGGAGTCAGCCAGAGCCACATCACATTCTCTACTCCCCACTTCCTAGCTCCGTGAACTTGGCCTCTCCTTAACTCCTCTGGGCCTCAGTTTTCTCATTCTAGAATCTTCTGCGAATTAAATGAGAAAATGAATGAAATCATGAGATGTATTAAATATGCATGAATTAAATGACAGAAAGCATTTAATACGATGCCTGACCTATAATGAGCATCAATCAATCAAATGGTGACTATTATCAGTGCTTTAACCAGCAGTATCATATTTCATGGGTCACTGTAATGACTCTATTTCTCACTAACCATAGTTTCAAACTATGTTGATCCTAGATGTACCGCTTCACTCTTGACCTCAGTGCTTTCATCTGTAAAAGTGGGGAGATTGATGGACAAGGTGGCCCCCAAGAGTATCTCTCAACAACAATGTCCTATTATCAAGGGGGCCAAGAGGTAAAATCACTTTCATCTTGTCTGCCAACTCCAGCAGCTGAAAAGTGCTTTTCTGGAACATTCTCTTAGAATAACATCGTGATTAAGAGCATGTGTTCTGTAGCTAAATTGCCTAAATCTTTATCCAAGTTGTCTAGGTTATTTGCCACGTGGGACTTTAAGCAACTTATTCAGTCTTGCTGTTCTGACGGTTTCTCATCTACAAAAGAAGGATCATAAGCACACTCACCTCTAAAGACTATAGTGAAGACTCAGCGAGTTAATCCATAAACAGGCTTCAGTGTCTCACTCAGACTGGGTGCTGTGTAAGTATCTGTTGCTCTTGTAGCTATGAGTGCCCAAGGCCACCTCTGGATTCAGGAGAAAGGAGCACTGTGGTGGCCAGCCCTGTCCACCAAAGGCCTAGAAGGGGGAGATGTCAACTTTCTTTTCCTGTGGTGACATAGGGTCATATGTGATTAAAACAGGACAACACTGCCAGATAGGTCATCGGGTAGGTGATTAGCTTCAAAAGAGAGAGAAACAACACAACCCACTGCACAAAAAGTCATCTTCATTGGAGGAGAAGGGATTGGACTTTGGTGAAGGTCAGTCAAGTGCTGGAGGGGTAGGCAGAAGAGAGAGAGGAGAGAGCTTGCTCTTTTCTGGATCTGTGGACATGAATTACATGTGGCAGAACAAGGTGTGTCGAGCAGGGATGTACAGAGAGATGCCTTTTGGGACAGAGAACGTGGGAGAATTTGAGTGTGTTTTCTCTGAGAATTTCCAGACAGATGTATATTGGAGCAGGTCCCATTTCTGGCAGAGCCTTTTCCTTTGTAGAGGATTGAAAGAATTCAGCCTCTCAAGTCACAAATTACCAAATTGAGTCCAGAATAGGGTCTAAAACTCTAATACTGTGTCTGTGGTTAAGAGTAGTGGTACTTCATTTCATCCCATTTTCTGTAAGGGAAACGGAGATTCTAATGCTTATCAGCCCCTTGCTGGTGATGTTAGGGTGTACTTGAATACAGGAATTACTGAGTATTTGGTGAAACCCTGAATTTACAGCCAAGCTTCTTTAGTTTGGTGTTGTGTGAGGGTAAGGGTGGTTAGAACATACAGAGAAGGGTGTTCAGGTGGTGCAACACACTAGAATCATGGGATACTTTTAACGAAACACAACTTGAAAAAAATTGAAGTTGAATTATTTTAGTAAGAACATCCATAATGGAAAACTCACCATGGTTCTATGTGGTAGTGACAATAGTCCCATTTTGCCCATGAGTGACCAAGGAATCAAGGCTCAGAAAGATGTTTAACTTGCTCAAGCTCTGTACTGATTAAATACTGTTGCATGAAAAACCACCTCCAGAGCTCAGTGACTTGAATAAGCATTTGCTATTTCTCATGAGTCCTTGGACCATGTAGGTGGTTCTACTGATCTGAGCAAGGCTTGGCTAATCTTGGCTGATCTCAATCATGTATCTGTGGGTCAGGTTGAGGCTGAATGGTCAGGGATGGCACAACTCAAATGCCTGGCATTTCCTGGTTGTCAGCTGGGGTGACAATGTGACCAGGCCATGGACCTCTCAAATGCTAATAGGATATCTCAAGACTGCCCTTATGGAAGTGGCAGGATTCTGTGTGTGTGTGTGTGTGTGTGTGTGTGTGTGTATGTGTGTGTGTGTGTGTGTGTATGTGTGTGTGACAGAGAAAGAGAGAGAGAGATGAAGAGGAGAAGGAGAAGGAGAATAAGGAGAATCTGCTTCAAGGTCTCTTGAAACCCCCACTTGGAACTGGTGGTGTCTCTACCACCTTCTTTGGCTCATCCCAGTCATAAGGACAACCCAAATTCAAGGATCATGGAAACAGACTCTTCCAGTCTATGGGAGAGGCGAAAGGGTCACAACACAGAAGACATGGATAAAGGGAGGTCTGACGAATTGCAGCCAGTTTTTGCAATCAACCAGCTATAAGGTCTTGGAAAGAAAACTAGAATTAATCTCAGACTAGGAGTCACTCCAAAGCCCATGCTCTTAACTCCTCTGTATAGACTTACCATGCTTGTAATTAGTCCTTGAGTTGCTGGCAAGCTTCTACCCTTCTGGGAAGGCTGAATCTCAGTCTCTCATTTAAACAGTGGCACAGAGGGTTAACTATTAGCTCCAGCTACTCCAAGATAAGCAACTGCCTCGCACTGATAGGTTCTCCCCTATGTCTTTATTTTTCCAAAGTAAGAAAAAAATAAACAAATAAAACCAACTAAGAGAGTCCGTGTTGTCTGGCGAGGCTCTGTGTGGGAGGACACGTGATACAGGAAACCAAGCTGCAGTGGTCAATATGGGAAGGAGAGGTACATGTGTCCTTTCACTTGATCCCTGGATTGAGAAGCCAATTATCAATAAATCTTTAACTTCACTGGGTGAGACAGCCTGTACTGCATCAAAGTATTTATGGAACACAAAAGAAACTGTTGCTGGAAAACGACTTCGTGTTTACCCTTTCCGTGCAAGGAGCCCATTTGGAGGCACGGTGTGGATGGTGCAGGTGCCCGGGCTATGCCCGTGACGTTTCCCTGCCTCTGTCTGCAGGTGCTCTTTTTCTTATCAATTTCACTTCCGTTCTTCATACTTAATTTTTCTATGCATTCTTCGGAGTTTGCAGAAGAGACATTAAGTTTCCCACATGGCAGTTGAGGAAACAGAATCATGGGGAATGAAGGGATGCTTAATTCTGTATGATTAGAAATGGGCTGAATGAAAGAAACGTGTGATCTTGAACCCTAACTGGTGCTTTTCTTTTCCACCCCACATGATCTGGGTTCAGAGAGGAGTGACCCATTCTCATGTGTTCTTGGGCCCATAGGGGCAGCCAGGTGAATATCTTGCCGGCTAAAAACTGGCAGAGAAAAGAGGTTGTAAAATAGACATCTTTGAGCCATATTTCTCCTTGCAGATATTGTATTTGTACCATACAATATTTAAAAGTGAACATTTTAAACATATTTTAAAATTATGAGGTTCCCTGTGAAGACTTGGATTTTGTATTCTCTTGAAAAATAGGATCTAGAAACACTGGGCTCCCATTCCTGTGCCTACGGGTAGTGGTATACCAGATGGACGGCCCCTTGGGGTAATTGTCTTCAGTTTCCCATGATCTTCACCTTGTCAGGTTCACCCCTGTGGTGCCTGGCTGTCTCCCCGTAGGCATTTGCATTTATAGCCTCTTTATGCTTAAAACACACACACATACACACACACACACTCTCTCTCTCTCTCCCATCCTGAAATTCCTTTGAATCACCTTGGAAATAGAGTACCTCATTCTGTAGTTGAAAACAACATTTCAGGGCACCTGGGTGGTTCAGTTTTTAAGCGTCTGCCTTCGGCTCAGGTCATGATTCCTGGGTCCCAGGACAGAACCCCACATCAGGCTTCCTGCTCAGAGGGGAGCTGATTCTCCTTAAGTGCTCTCTCTCTCTCTCTCTCTCTCACTCTCTCTCTGTCTCAAATAAATAAATCTTAAAAAAAAAAGAAAACATCTATCTTAATATAAGATATCGAGGGAAATTCACTCATCTCTAAATAACAGGCTAGGTGCTTTTTTATTATGATCCTAATCCAAGGTATCAGGAAGGGTTCCTCCAAGAAATAACTCCTGAACGGGGGCTTGAGAGGCTTAAGGTAAGAGCTAGCAGGGTAGGGACAGAAGGGTAGCTGAGTTCCAGGTGCCCAGTATATGTGAAGCAAAACTTTGCAACAGGCAGTTGTGTACAAAGCAGTCCAGAGTGTCGCTTTCTGTGGAAGGAAGGAGTAGCAAGAATTGAGGTGTGCAAGATAAAGTGGTGTCCAGGTCCTAGAGTCTGAGCATGCCGTGTTTTATAGACAACAGGAAAATACTTAAATGTATTAAGTGGAAGATGGATTTAACCACAGGACGACACAGTAATATTTGCCTTTTAAACAGATTATCTGGTGGCCATAGAAAGGATGGATGTCATGGCAGGTGAAACTGGAAACAAGGAGACCACAGGAGAAGCCACTGCAGGAATCTAAGTAAGAGGTCGTGAGGGACTCCTCTGAGAAATCCCATAGGAAATAAGGTCAGGATATAGAGACATATATTACTTTGACTTTTACTGAACACTAATTGTGGGTAGATGCTATGGGGGAAGTTAGCTATGGAGTCCAACTTGCTATGAAAGGCTTCCATCTGCTTTCCATTCTCCCCAGTGAGTGGTTCCCCAATCTCTGAGGGGACAAGACCACATGACAGGGAGTTGACTCCCTCACACCACCCTGGAGTCTCATTTTAATTATTAGAAAAGACTTCCTTACATTGAGTCAAAACTGTAGCTCCCCTTCTCACTTCTGGCTGCTTCCTTTGGAGCTGCAGGGACAAAGGGTAATCCCTGTCCTGCATCACAGCATTTCAGGTATTAGACAGCAGGAATCATGTTTCTCAGAAATCCTCTCCTTCTCAGCTAAAAAAAAAAAATCCTTAGTTCTTTACGGGAGTCATTGTCCTCCACCTGCAAGCACGACATACGGCATTTTCAAGCTCTACCCATTGTGGAAGGTCCTGCTTTGATGCCACAACGATGCCTCCAGGCTGTGGCTCTGTGGACGGAAGCAAGTTTCCAGTGGGATTCTGGAAACGTAAGACTCAGAACTGCACTGGGATACTGAAGCTCTTACCTATGAGGAGGAGTCCGAAGGTTCTGTTGTGGCAGGACTGCAGAGCGGTAAGTCTCAAAAGTTTTGTCCGGGAACCAGTGACTAGCATTATCTGGGAGCTTATTAAAAATGCACATTCTCAAAAAAATTAAAAAAAAATGCAAATTCTCAGGCCCAGCCTTGATCCAATTCAGAATCTCCAGCCCAGGAATCAGTGTTTTCCAGGTGATTCTTCCACAGGCCAGTTTGAGATGCACTTTCATAGAGGGTCTTTGACTAGGACCCAAGGAGCTTTAAAAAAAAAAAGTCTGGCATTCACCTTTAAACAAAATTCTTCTCCTTCTCTCACAAAATTCTTCTTCTCTTACAACGGGGTTTGAGTAACCTTTCTAAAGACCGGGAGCATGGCAGCATAATACGCAGGTCTTTAAATACTGGGGGAGGGAACCTCAACGAAGCCAATTAAGTTTTGCAATCCAGCGGTTGGGAGAAATATTTTTAAAAAAGAGAGGGAGAAAGAAAGAAAAAGAAAACAAAACAAAACAATATGCCTTTGGTCAATCCATTACAAAAAGGACTGAACCGCTGACCTTTTCATTCTGCCTGTGCTGTGTGCGCAGCAACTCTGTAACCTTTTCCAGCTGGAATAGAAAGTTCAATTAAGTTTGTTGGCTCAGAAATCTGCCCGTGTCCCGGAGAGCAGATTAGGCACTTAGGGGCTGCAATTATCCATCTGCTGCTTCTGCAAAACTGAAAAGAATGCACACGTGCCGTACCTATCCCTGGGCACAGGCAGAAGCGGATATATGTGTATGTGTATGCACGTGCACAAGCAGAGCCTGCAGATAGGCGCTGGCTGCAGCTGAGACATTCAATCGTTTCCAAATTTGTGTCCTTTATGCTTTGCTGGGGATGATTTTAAGTTAGACAAGAGCCTGAGAGTTGAGACCTGCACGGTTCTTGGCCACCATATTCGTCCTTCCACCCTTTTTTCAGAGTTGGGTCTTCTGATGGGCACCTCGGTCCTCTCCCGACTTTGAGGGCAGAGTGTGGACTTGGTCACGGATAAGGGTCTTAAAGGATTCTTTCACTGTTCTGCTGACTACACATAACAAGCCTGCTCTGCTCGGGAGAAGAGATAGAGTGTAGTTACTGAAGAAACCAACTCAGCAGGGATTACCAGCTGGGTAAACTTGAACATGTCCCTTTAACTCTCTGAGCTTCCTTTTCCTCATCTGTGAAATAGGAAGAACAGTATTTACCTCATAAAGTGGTAGTGAAGATTCAACAAGACAGCACACTTAGTTGTCTGACACCTAGTTTATACTTAATAAATGGTAGCTATGTTTAGATGATATTGAGTCACTCTGACGTTCAGTTACTGGTCTTAAGTTGGTGATTTGGGCCTTTAAATTTCCCCTCTGACACCTATGTCCCATGTCTGGACACTGGGCCACCATCTCCCTGTGCCTTGAAAGCTCCCCTAGCTCACTCCAAAACTATACACTCTCTTGTTCTTCTGCCTGAATCTAGAGTCTTCTCTGAATTTCATGTCTACTCTACCATGTTCTAAATAAAAATTGTTCTTTGAAGACCAGGAAATGAGCTTTTCAAAGCATAAGTTAGATCAAACCAGTCTTCCCACTCCCATCCCATCCTCCCAGCATGAAGCTCTCCAGTGACTTTACATAGGATTTAAATTAAAATGCAGACTCCTCATAGAGCCCTGTAAGGTCCAATAGGATCTGGCTCTTGCCTGACCTCATTTACAGTGCCTTGACTTCTAGCTCACATGCTCGGATACAACAGCCTCCTTTTCAGGCCCTTGAATATACCCAGATCTTCCTGCCTCAGGACCTTTGCATGGCTCTTTTGTCAGTTTTGTGTGCTCTTTCCCTAGGTCATAGCATTGTTGGTTCTTTCTTACCATTCAGTGCCATGTCCTTGGAAGGCCTTCCTGAACCGCACTTTCTAAATTAATCCCACTCTCTAGTTACTCTCTGTCCATCCAGCCCCAAGCTTCATGTTCTCACAGTTTACTTGTTATTTACTTGTTCTATATTTATGATCTACTTACTTATCTCTGGATTATGGACTTCACAAAAGGAAGGAGTTGGTTTGTTGTGTTGGACACTGTATTTCCAGCACTAGAGGTGATCAATTAACTTTCGCTGAATTAACAAGTTGATGGGTCCAAGCCTGTGGCCTGAGGCCCTTTTTTGGTGACAGTTGCTTAGGTCTTAGATTGTTCTTTGCTTCTGGATCCTTGGTGGTTTAGCTCTAAATGCATTGACAAAGGCACATCTCCACTTCTTGCTCAACCTCCCCAATGCCCACTGACTTATTTATTTCCAAATATCTGTCATCATTGTGTCTGGATGCCATGTCTTATGTGCTAGCTTTAATTTCACCTCTCTCCCTATAGGTGTCTGCATGCCAAGCACAGGGTCAACTCTAATGGCATGTCTGGAAAAACATTCTTAATGAAGTCTAAAATTCTTAAGGTGGTGAGATTTACTTCTTGTCTACTCCTGCAGCCTCACCTGGTACCATGTTGCCTGAGATACTGAATGTATCTATGGACAATACCATGTCACACATACCATGTATGAAATAGAAGTCTAAGAGGACAAGCCACTTCTGCAGCAATTGGCCCCCAATGGCTAGGACTTGATCAAGTACTGCCAGCTTCTTTAGTTTTTGCTCCAGCTTCCAAGTCAAGACCACCCAGCGAAAGCTAAATGTGGTCCACAAACCAAGCACCTTGGATGGCCATCTCTAGCTTCAGATGCTAACAACCTCCAATACAAGGATACCTGAAACCTTCCCTTTATTCCACTCTAAACCTTTCCTACTCCCGTGTTTTCCTTTGAGTCTCTGCCAAGCACCAAGCAATGCCGACTATTTCCTTTGGGATATCAAGTTCTGAATAAACAGTGTGTGTTTCTTCTCATTTGAGTTGTATCTGTTTTTTTTCCACATGAATGTTATAGTTATCCATGGCTTCAAAATCAATCATCCCCAAAATTAATGGCTGAAAGTGTGCATGTTTTTGCTCACAGTTTTGGAGTTAGGGATTTAGGAAGGGCTCGGCTAGGTAGGTTCTCTCTGGTCCACATGACATCGGCTGGGCAGCTGGGTCTGGAGGGTACACTTCCAGACATAATTTCTTCTTGGTCATGAATAGGACACATCTGGCACATCAGTGTGCTTTGGCCCGTGTTCCAGTCTATGGTGTCTCAGCCTTCAGTGCCCCAACACATGATGCTTTCAGTGTGGCCACTCTTCTTGTATGGAAGCTGGCTTCCAAGAGGCAAAAGTATAATTTATACTCAAAACGGCTCTCTATCATAGCCACCATATTTTATTGGTCAGAACAATCACAAGGCCACTCAGATTCAGTGTGTGTTGGAGGATGAGGCATATCATATTGGGGAATGGGGGAGTGGGAACATCATATTCTATAAGAGCGCGTGGGATGGGAGATACTGTCATGGCCATCTTTGGAAACACAATCCATGTTCTCTTCCCTTTCTGTTCTCCAGCCATGCTAGTCTTGTTACTTTATCACAGATACAAGATAGTTCTTCTGTGTTCAAGGTTCAGGATCTTTGCAAACACTGTTACCTCTGTCTGAATGCTTTCCCTCCTGATCCTTGTCTAAAATTTGATATCCACTACAAATTTGAGCTACAATATTACTTCCTGTCATGTCCTCAGGGAGACGTTTTTTGATACCTCCCTCAAAACCCCCACATAGAAACTAAATCAGATCTCCCCCATTTTCCACAATCTTAACATTTATCATCATTTGGGATTACATTCTTACATTATTTTTTAATTAATCTGCATCCCTCCTCCTTCCTCTTGCCATGGGTATAAGCAGGATATAGGATCTGGGTGTGCTGATCGCTGTTTTAGCCTCAGTGCCAAGTACAGTTCCTGATACATAGTAAGTGCTTAATACATTTTTGTTAAATCAATCGATGAATTTATTTAAACTTTTCTGCCCTCATGCATACCTCTAATAAGAGTCTAGTGTTTGAACTTTCTGTTAGGGCCCTGAGCCCATTGAAAAATCAATTCACATGGAATTTATCCTTGCTTAATGACATTAAATGTAAAGATCTTTTACCAGTTGTTGTTATTTTCATTAAGTCTCTGGTGAACACTGACAAAACCTGACAAAAGTCCAGCCTACTAAGATGAAAGCAACTAGGAGTGCTTTGGGAAGACCTGGGTTTGAATTTCTACCCTTGCAACTGATTGTGTGAAGTTAGGTGATTTATTTAACATTTCTGACTCTCCCAATTTCACCATCTGTAAAGTAGGGATACTAATATATTCCTTATAGAATCTTCTTAAATATTATGTTGGATAATAATCCTGGAACAGCCCAGTTTTTAATCCCAGAATCACCACTCTCGTTCGAAGTTTATCCAAACAATTGGAATACAAATTGATAAAAAATATTGCCACTTGATGAGGTAAATTTTGCTTAAACTCTGGTTCCAGTTTTGCTCTGATCTAACTATGCTTTTTAAGGTAACTAGAAAATACTTTACTGTTGGCCTTTAAAAAAACCAAACAAACAAAACTTGAGATGACTTCTAATAAATCAGCATACTTGATTTATTGACTTTTCAAAAAGAAAACTAGGACATATGTCCTCTATGGTTAACCTACCTGTTAATGTATTTATTAACTTGGTTTTTGATTATCGGATGAAACACCAAAGATAAAATATATTGAAGGAGCTCCTTTGGGGGCAATGGAATATATTCAGGAGGATAACCACTATTTAGGACTACTGAATTATTTATGCCCAGACCTAATTCTTTTTTTTTTCCATCTTATTTTATTTATTTATTTGACAGACAGAGATCACAAGTAGGCAGAAAGGCAGGCAGAGAGAGAGGAAGGGAAGCAGGTTCCCTGCCGAGCAGAGAGCCCAATGCGGGGCTCAATCCCAGGACCCTGGGATCATGACCTGAGCCGAAGGCAGAGGCTTTAACCCACTGAGCCACCCAGGTGCCCCAGCCCAGACCTAATTCTTTAAAGAACCTTCTAGCCCCAGTGATTTTGGCGGCATCAGACCCCACAGACAGAAGCTTTAATTACACAACAGGAAATTTACTTGTATGACCTGTGAGCATGCCCCCATTTACAAGATGACGAAACTGGGGGTCAGAGAAGAAACAGTGGACAGCCAGTGCAGAGCACAGCCAGAACGTGATCTGGTTTTGCATTCACATTAGCCGGGGCTCTTTTCTCCTCCAAACCCTTTCACAGCTTGTGAAACCATGAAGAGTTAGGCAAAGCAGCAGAGAGCCAGCACAGCAGGGAAATTAATTTCAAGTTGCCTTAGTCATCGCTGTCAGACTCCAAAGCCCCGACATGGATTAGCAGCCTGTCTACTTCCTCCTTGGAGAGGAACCACCAGTCATGCTTGTGCGTGACCAGGGTGGCACCCCCAGAGCCTCTGCCAGTCCCGCCATCAGACAGGACGTGTCTGGGAAGAAGAATTTGCAGCCGACTGCTCCACCATTCAGGTCCCCATCTGTGTCAATTGAGTAATTTATAAATGCACTTTTTCCTGTGCTGCAAAGGAGATGCACAGGACCTTTGGAAATAATTCAATCTCTTTCAAGGGAACACATTTGGGGAAATTATTGTTAATGCATCTGAGTAAGAGGTGCTCAACCCCGACAAATATTTCATGCAATTATAGCAAAGATAAGACAGTGACAACCAGTGACCGTCAATCATTCTCCAGATCAATAATAACCATGGAGCATGCAATCAAACCTAATCAACACCCCGTGATTAAGGAACGGAGCCTCTCTTCTTTGCTCTCGGGGTCATAGTCCCTTGAAAGGATTGGCTCAGAGTCCTTGAGACAGGGCATAATATTGAAACAAACATACAGATATGGGCTTTAAAGTCTAGCAGATCTGGGTCAGATCCTATAAATACTTGCTTCTCAATCTTGGACAAAATTATACGATAAAAATTAACACTTACTACATTCTTTGTCTCTCTCTCTTTCTCTCTCTTTCTTTGGTGCCCTACAAATGTTCTGACCACTTTGTATTATCTCATTTAACCTTATAATATGTGTGGGGTTTGTGCCACTATGCCCCCTCCTTACAATAAGGAAACAGTCTTAGAGAGAGGGGTTAGCTTGCTCAAAGCCATTACACAGCAAGGGACTCAAATCCAGTTCTGTCTGACCAAAGCTTTCATAATTTCCAAAGTGGAGAACTTTTAAAATTAACCAATGCCAACTCATTTCATATACCTGAATCATCATCTTTGAGGGCAAATACAAGGCATATACTCTTTTAAGCAAAAAATTTAATGAACTATAGCAGATATACAGAAAAATGAACTCATGAAGTATATAGCGTGGTGTATTTTCCCAAAGTAAATATACCATGTGTGCAGAACAAACCAGCCCCCAGGAGCCCCCTGGTGTACTTCCTAGTCACTACCACTCCTTTCTGTCCAAGGATAACCAGCATCCTGACTTCAAATGGCAGACCTGCATTTTCCACCCTTTTGAACTTTATGTAAGTGGAGTCATAGCACTGACATACTTCTGTGTCTGTCTTCGCATTACATTCCTGAGATTCATTGATACTGGGAAGGATGGAAGTTGTTTGTCCATCCTTGTTGCCGTACGTATCCATTGTGTGAATATGCCGCAATCCATTTGTTCCGTCTGCTCCCGATGGATGACTTTCCCATCTTGGGTATTACAAATGCTGCTGCTACTGACATTCTTTCATCAATCCTTTGGCTGGCAAAAATGTATGCCTTTCTGTTGTGTGTCTAACTAAGAGTGCAACTTCTGGGTCACTCTATGTGTGCATTCACTTATAGCAGATCCAGGAATGGGTATTTCAAAATTCCCAGGTGATTCTGATACATATCAAAGGTCGAGAAACCCTGTGTAACCCTATGTCACCTCCTTTTTTTAGAATGTAGCTGTTGTTGCTTTCTGGAATATAAGTAAGTCATAATAAAGTTCTAGATAGAAGGCTTTGCCTTG
Organism: Enhydra lutris kenyoni; assembly: GCF_002288905.1. Lineage (NCBI taxonomy): Eukaryota > Metazoa > Chordata > Mammalia > Carnivora > Mustelidae > Enhydra > Enhydra lutris. The sequence continues at coordinate 25,503,601 of NW_019154097.1, read as the reverse complement.
TTACTAAAGACAGCCTCTCTTCCTCCCTCCAGTCCTCCGTTTCATTTCCCTGAACCAAGGCACTCTAACTTTTTAATGCCTAAGCTTCAAAGGCTGGCTGGTCCCGGAAGAAAAAAGAGCCTGCATGCCTGTGTCTCTTATTCTTGGAAACAGTAAGATTTTGCCATTGCAAGGAAGAGAATAATGGAACAGTATAATTTTTGGCACCAAATCTCTTAGTTGCCGAGGACCCATGAAAAGAACTGAGGGTGTTATGGCAGATAATAAGCACACAAAATGCATAGTACATGGCGTGGCTCTCCATAAATGGTCCTATTATTATGATTATGATTATTGCCATCATCAGTAGCAGCAAAGAAGTGAAAATATGCTAGGGCTCTGGGTTCTTCATGAAGCAGATCTGGCCAGTCATTTCTGAATACTCCTGACACGTACCATGGACCAGACTGTATATGGCACAAGGAGTTCAGGGAAGAACAGGCCAGGCTGTCTTGAAGACACTCACTTGTCTAGTGGCAGAGGGCTGCTGTATCTCTGAGCTCATTTTGTCCATGCATGATGTTTGCAGTAGAGGGAGGGCACTTAAAGAGGTGAGTATTTCAGAGGAAGCAAGTCCCCACTACTCCAGTACTGTAGGAAAGCACATTCCTACTGAAGATAGACCACAAGTTTTATTTCATGCTCAAGGAATCTGTACACAGAGACCTTCTCAGAAGCCACATACCTCTGTCACAGTGATTTTAGTCTGTAATAACTAATTCATTTTAAGTCAGAAAGAAGAGGGTAAGAGGCCTTGTAGTTGAAAGGTTTCCAGTGCACAGACAAATGGCATCACTAGGCTTCAGGCAGGAGAAATAGGCAGATCCATGGGTGGACAAGGAGAAGTAGGCAACTCCATGGATGCATAGGGCTCAATGTTCTGGCTTCTTTGCTCTGTCTGTGTGCTTTTAGCTCTGTCTTGTTTTCTCCCTCTGCCTCTTTCACGTGGTCTTTCTCTCCATCTCACAGGTTCTTTGTGTCTTTGTGCCTCTGCCCCTTTCTCCTCTTTTCCTTCCAGACTCCCTGCTTACTCACAGTTTCTGCTCCCCAGGATTTCAGCTTGCAAGGGTCATGGGCTTGCCACGGGCCTTAAATCTGTCACAACTCAGCCTCAGATTCTCTGTGCCTTCATGACTACTGCTCTATTAGTAGCTATATTTTGTGTCTCTTTATTCAAGCTCCTAAGGGCATCTGATTGTCTCAGTTGACCTCTCAGAGCTCACCACTTGAATTACAGATGGGTTTCCATTGCATAGAGTGGCATCCTCCAAGTAAGGAGCCCAACTCCAATACAGTCAGCTATACCGAGGGGAAGAGAACCACCTGATCTCACGCTCCAACCATTCAGCTACAAGATGAGCAGTTGCCTTACAATAGTGTGTTGGGTGGAACAGGCAATGGAACATGGTAAGGAACCTTTCAAGCTGCAGAGTCCTTGTATCTGAAATTTGCTTGGGGGTGACCAGAGGCTCCTGGGGGCCAGAAATTTTGTCTGGGTCCTTTTTGAATGCTCAGCAACTGGTTTATAAGGCTCAATAGTATTTTTGGAATGAACAGATTCACTTCTCTGTTCTCTATCATATATGTGTTTTCCCTCCATGCCCCAAGAATTGGGGTTTTATTCTTTCACTTACTCATTCAACAAATATTTACTAAGCATAGACTTTGTGCCGGACACTGTTTTGTACACTTGAGATTTAACAATGGATAAAATCACCCTTTAGTAGAGCATAGTAATAAGTACTAAGAGAAAGAATAAAGTGGTAAGGTCATGATAGGAAGAGTATTTATGCAAGGAGGTCAGGAAAGTCTAGTTTGAGGAAGTAACACTGAGTAGTTAATTGAATAAAATGAGGGGTAAAACTTACACAAATCTAAGAGACGATTTCCCTAGGGGAAAGATTTCTTTTTACTCAGATAGAACAAGCAACAAGTATAAAAGCTGTAAGGTGGGGATAGACTCTGCACTTTATAGGACGGCAAGGTGGTAGGCTTCCAGCCTCCAAGACAGTTCCTAATCTCTGCTTCAATGTGTGTGTGTGTATGTGTGTGTGTTTCCTTTCTCTGTGGTCTAGGTGACCAAAAGAGTATGAAAGAGGTGATGGTGTGACTTCTAGTGATAGGTCATAAGAGGCATTGCAGTCCTGGCTTGGCCTCTTGGCTCACCCACTCTGGGAATAGTCAGCCACCATGTTATGGGATCACACAAGAACCCTGTAAAGAGGCCCTGTGGAGAGGAGCTAAGGCCTCCTGCCAATAACCAACACAAATTTACCAGCCACGTGAATTAGCCACCTTGGAAGTAGATGTTCCAGCCCCAGTCAAACCTTCAGATGACACTGGCCACAGCAGACATCTTTGCAACCTCATGAGACCCTCAACCACAAAAGTCCAGTCAAGCTGCTTCCAAAATTCTGACTCACAAGAATTGTGAGGTAGTAAATATTCACTGTTGTCTTAAGCCTTTTAAGTTTAGGCATAATTTATTATGCAGCAACAGGTGATCGGTACATGTGACCAATGAGTCTAGAATAGAGTGAGCTCTGGAGGGATGCTGTAAATCAAGGATGGAGCACATGGTTCTATTATAGAAGACCTTGTAGTTTATAATAAGGAATTTGAATTTCCCCTGAACTTGATGTTAAACCTGTGAAGGGTTTTGACCATGGAAATGGCATTAGATTTTAGAAAGATCATTGAGGAAGCTAAGTGGAGAACTGAAACCAAGGGGAATAGTGTAAAGGCAGGGGGACATTTTAGGGGCTACTGTGTTTGTCCATGTAGAACATATTGATGCCAGGGACTCTTTAGGCTCTATTTTGAGAGGTATAATCTGTGGGTTTTCTGATGGGATTGGAATAAATTGTGGGAAAGTGAAAAGTCAAGATGTATTTAAACTTTTTGACATCAGCCCCTGGGAAAAGAGGGTGCCATTTATAGAGATGAGGGTCACAGTGCTGGTGACATGGTGAACAGATCTGAAGGTGGAAGAATGGAATATTTGGGGGTCAGTAAGAGGAAGAAAAGCCAGTTGTAAAGACTGAGAAGGAACGGCCAGGGAGGTAGGAGGAAAACCAGGAGAGTGGGCAGTCCTAGAAGGCATGGGAGGAAAATACTTAAAGGAGCAGAGAGTAAACTACTCAACCAAATTCTGCTCTGTGTATTGGTACAGTGAGCTGTAAGCTCTGATGGCTGAATTTGGCATGGAGGACATCATTGCCAACCTTAGGAATGAGAAACACAGCCTGGCAGGTATGCTTATGAATTCATCAGCCACAGAATATATTTTGCTAGTCCTCCTCTTCCTCGTGCCATGATGAAATCAACACAGCCAATGCCAGTTGTCACCCATCTGTCAAACTTACATGGCAATCCTCATTTTGTGATTCTCCTCCACACACTGACCCATCAATGGTGTCCAATTTTTCACACCTGTGGAGACTGATACCAAGTTAGAATCTACTCTGCTTTGGAAGTTGAGAGTCTTAAATATGTATTGGAAAGAGGTAGAGCTGGAGGTGAGGGGACCAGGCAGGGCTGGGTAAAGTAGTGAACCCCTGACCGGATTTGGTGGGCCACAGGAATCCACTGAAAGGCGTCCTGTGAGTATTTGACACATCCACCTTGTACGTCGTCAATCCTCCAGTCAGCAAAACAGAGAACAGACAGGCTGAGAAGGGGATATTAACGGAATTTAAGAAGTTAAGCAGGATTTGAGTCGCACAGTTACTACTCAGGATGAAGAAAAGTTTTGCTGAATTTTAGGGATCTATAAAAATCCAGGAAAAGGAATAGGGATGATGTTGTCAGAGGATTTATACGGTGAAGTGAAGAATCACAGATTCAAGAGACCCACTTCTTTCTGGACTGGAAAATTAGAAAGATGAGGCTGACTGTAATTCTTCACCTCAGTTTCTCCATGTGGAAGCAAGGATTGCTCCAACACCTGATCTTTGATCACAGGCATCTCTTAAAGAGGCCAACAGAGCTCCTGCCTCCTGCATCAGCAAATAGCCGTTTGCTCCCAGGAGAGCAGTTATTTATGCAGGTGAACAAAGCCAACCTGGAAGGAGGTACAGTGCGATGCTTTCTCCTCAACACCTCTACTGCCTCAGTGTCTCTCCTTCAGCACCTCAAAATCAGATCAGGTCCATAGGGTGCTGACACTTAGAAGATCCCCAACCAGTGCCACTTACCATTTTCAGTATTGTCTTAGAACCCACAGATCAGTGTATATAGTTGATCTCTCTACCAGGTTGGCAGCCTGCTTCTCTGGGGAGCACTGTTTTTCCCTTAGGTTCCCCTTTGATTCCCAGGACATAATAAGTCTCTGTCACATACCAAGTGCACAGAATGATGTCAAATTTTACTCTTCACTCAATGATTCTCTCTGTGCCTTTATAGCTTTGGCACCACTCCCCAAAAACCCCTGCCCTTAAGTAATTTCCAGCTTCCCAGGAAACGCTAAGGCATCATGGACATTTCATTCATGCTCCCGTCTCATGGATATGCATTCGTTGGTGGGTCCAGACCTTGCAGCCCAGTGAACAAATTAGAGTCTGGGCTTATAGTTTCATGTCAGAGTTCTTCCATTAGAGTCAACTGGGGAACTTGTAAAAAAAAATTATATATATATATATATATATATATATATGCATATATGTATGTATACACACAAACATACATATATATGCATGTATGTGTGTACACACACACACACACACACACACATACATACATATATATCTCCCAGGACCACATTTCCATCCTGTTGGTTAGTAAGTTTTCAGGTCCTGGGGATTGGCATTTTCCTACAGATCCCGTGGGATTCCGTGGGTGGGACACGGAGAGTTCCATGAGAAGATATGGTGTGTCTATTATTCCTGACTCAACAACTTAGTTGGGAACCTCAGAAAGGTCTGTCATAGTTAACATTCAGATTCTCCACCTGCAAAGCCTCTCTCCTGCCTACCTCTAAGGTCCAGTGTGGGGACAATATAAAATAACCAATAACAGTATGGGCTTGCTATGTGTCACATTCTCTACACAAACCATGAATTGTTGTCCTTAAGCATTAGCCAGTGTTGGAGACTTCCGTGTAGCTGGCACTTCATTACTAATTTAAAAATGCATTATGGGGGGGGCACCTGGGTTGCTCAGTGGGTTAAGCCTCTGCCTTCAGCTCAGGTCATGATTTCAGGGTCCTGGGATCGAGCCCCAGATTGGGGTCTCTGCTTGGCAGGGAGCCTGCCTCCCCCTCTCTCTTTGCCTGCCTTTCTGCCTACTTGTGATCTCTCTTTCTGTCAAATAAACAAATAAAATCTTTTAAAAAATGCATTACTGGGGTACCTGCCATGTACAAGTTAGGGTCTTCTATCTTTCACGGACTCTTGATAGGGGTTCACTAAATTAGCTGTAATATTAGTGGCTGATGACATTTTAATGTACTGACTCTCCAAGTACGTTGCATTTACCATCTTGAAGAAACTCATAAAATAATATAATTGATAATAATAATTGCTTTCATTTTATTGAAATTTTATAATGTACCAAGCGCTGTGTTAAGCACTTTTCTTAGAGCTGAAAAGGACTTTTGGAACTGTCTACTAGAGGCCGCAAATCAACATGTAATTGATCATTTTTTTTAACCTTAATAGTGTTTTAAAAGGCAGTGTTACTAAGCACGAGACACAATTAATAGAAATAGAAAAATCCTAATCCCTGTTGTTTCTCAGAAGACTCATGGCACACGCCACTGTCACCTGCCTGAGACTCAGAGGTAAACTCAATCCTCCCACTTCTCAGATTAAAAATTGGATGCTCAGAAAGTTTATATGGCTTACATGGAATCATTTGGGTCTGTCTGAGTGCTCCAGCTCTTTTACGAAATTGCTTCTTCAGATTAGCAGCCATCAAAATCTCCAGTTCAGTCAATTAACCTGGCGCCTTGGCCTTCAACTCAGTTACACACCACAGGCTGAGCAAAGCCTCTTCCTTCATAGCCATGACCTACCATGATCTCTAGCCCTCAGTCTCTCTGGAGGGTCCCTCAAGCTCCATATCTTTCACATGCGCTCTCCCCTGCTCCCATGCACATCACAGGCATGGAAATGTCCCATCAGGTGCACACTCCTGGCGCTTCCTCTCATGATCTCCTCCTCACCTCATTAGCCACTAGGTACCCTTTGTCTGGAAGATGGGTTCCTGGCACGATGATTTAAGCAGTCAATTTAATTGGAAGATTAGGAAAGACCTGGTGTCCGGCTATCATTTGAGAATAGACAGAGCAATAGTCCATTTTAAAACCTATTCCCCACTCTCAATTCTTGCATATTTTGCCCAGTTCCCAAACTCAAGAAATTCCACATTGTTTTTGCACCACTAACTCCTTCATTTGTTGACATCTCTGCCCGAAGATCACCTCTGTAGAGAGGACTTCCTGGCTGCCCCCATCCAACATGGCCCTCCATTGCCTCCTGCCACTATACATTCAGATCACCTACATTTATGTCATCCGCAGTATGGCAGTGGGTTGATGGTGACCTCACATCTCACTCCAAAGGGCTTGGGGCACAGACTGAAAGGTTCTCCCAAGATCCCACCTTCTAGTCTTCACATCTGTGTGTAAGTCCCTCCTGTTAAGTATGGGCAGGACCTGTGACATGCTTTTAACCAATAGCATACGGTGAAGTGATGAGATGCGATCACAATTTGAATGTGATTTCCTGGTTGCATCACAGTTGGTACACTCCATCTTGCCAGAAGACTTGCTTTCTCCATTGCTGGCTTTGAAGACGCAAGCTGCCATGTAGTAGGTAAATACGCTGTTGGAGAAGTCATTTTAGCAAAGAGTCTACAGGCAGCACCTAGGAACAGAGCAAGAAGCTGAAGTTCTTGGACTTACAGCCAAGGGGAGATGGATTTGGCAAACAACCTTGGTGAGCTTAGAAGGAGACCCTTCGGCAGTTGAGCCTCCAGAAGAGAACTGAGTCTTGGCCAATATTTTAACTTTAAACCTTGCAGAGAGAATGCAGCTCACTCTTGCCCAGACACTTGAACCGCAGAAACTGTGAGGTATTAAAATATGTGTTCTTTTAAGTTGTGGTTTGTGGCAATTTGTTCGAAAGCACAGAAAGCTAATATGGATATTTCCTCCTCCCTCTACCTTGGTTTTGTCTGTGTAACTTGCTTTGACCCATAGAGAATGGCGACAATGTCAGTGTGCTGGTCCTGAGCATGGGCGATAAAAGGTCCCATAGGTTCATGCCTGTTTTATTAAATTTCTGTCATCATCTTCAGAAGCATATGCCTAGGCTAGCCCGCTGCTTCCAGAAAGGGAATGAGAGCCCCAAGGAATATTCTCCCGTGAAGTCTACCCTAGATTGGCCTTTTCTCAGTTGACCTGCAGATGTACAAGAACCTCTGAATCTAGGTCAGTTTGAGTCCATGGGTAACTGGGTGGAACTGAGACTACAGCTCCACTCTTCTGATTCTTAGTGTGGTGAATTTCCAGGAGAAAGCAGCTTAATATATAAATATTAGTATTTATATTCGCTTTATACTTTGGCATCTGGGGTTTTCATCTGGGGTGTAGAGATAGAGGCCATGGAGCGAGCTCTTTGAAACATTTGAAATTATACATTGAATTTATATTTTGTGCATTTGGGTGGGAGACATAGCCTATAATGGTCTCTCGAATTTAGAAAGTGATCTGTAACTCCTCTCCCATTAAAGAACCGGAGAGGGCTTTCTCCCCTGCTAAGGCCAAGGGATGGTGTTTTTCACTTAAGAAATATGATTCTCAACCCTTGTTCATTTCTCTTAGTTATTTATCTTAAAATTTTATGGATTGGTTCTTGGTAGCTTTCAGAAGATACCATTTCTTAATACCCATGCATTTTCTTTATCAAAAAAATATCAATATTTCCCTAAGGAAAATGATTCTAATAAGGATGTTTTTAAAATCCCAACAACAGGACCTATTAAGAATGTTTAATTCCCCAAGTTCCTTCAGTTTTATATCTCTGAAAGAAATTACTTCCATGGCTGTGAGTGTGGTATATTGATGGGACATATTGTGTTTCCAATTACCAGGAAGAAAATATTAGAGAACCCAAGGGAGCATGGAGTTCAAATCCCCCATTTGACTTTGGTCCCATTTCCTAATTGCACAGCCTTGCAAAAATCACTCCACCTCTGCATTTTGGTTTTCTTAGCCTCTAGGCTGAGACAATCATATCTATATTCGCAAGATTGCTGTCAGAATTACATGATCTAACATGTGAAAACTTGTCTGGTACATAGTAAGTTGTAAATAAATGTTGGAAATTCAAATTTATTATATTTCCTGCCATTTCTGCTCATTTGCAACTCTTCAAAGTGGGGAGAGCCACTTCTTTGTTTCAAAGTGATCACTTGGGGAGTAGAAGTGGGCTGTTTATTGACTCTCCAGCCAGGCTCCTCCTTTTGGGAGACAGGGGCTATGTAAATACCAGTATTATTATATTATCCATCTGGCACTGTGGCTTCCGAGTGTAATTAGCTATTGAGGAAAATACATTGAAGAAAGAAGGATCCAGGAAGATTTAACAATAATAGTAGCAATTAGCATTTTTCTTGTTTTGTTAAGGACATAGAGTTTATGAGACACTCCAAGAATTTCCAAATATTAAAGAGACTTTAAAATCATCATTACACTTTTCTCTACTCCCATTACCATAGCCCTCATCTCAGCCATCAACCCGTCTCTTGTCAAGAATATTCTGACAGCTCCTAACTGGCCCCCTCCACTCTAGTCTCATTCTCTTTTAATTCATTTCGTGCTCTGAAGTCAGAATGATCTTTCTAAGATACAACTCAGACTACGTTCACTTCGAGACCCCTTGATGGCTCTTCAATGACTCTAGGGGAAAGGCCAGCCTTTGTTAATAATATGCCCAAAGCTTTTTGCGGCTGGCCCTTGTCTCATACCTCCTCACACATCTCTCTCCATCTCTGCCCCTGTTCTGTCAAATTTCATTTCATTCTTCCAATCATTCACAATTATTCTATAAGAGGGTGAGGGAGTTGAATACATGGTATCCATCTACTTCATGCCTGACCTTACAGCCAGATGAACCTGGAGCTGGCTGTTGGGGTATCTCCATTTTAACCAATAACCCTGTAAGAGAGCCTGGCTTAAGGGCCATTACACATGGTGGCTTCCACTGCTTCATCCCTGAATTATACAGACTCACTGGCTCCCATCCCAACAGAGAAGACATCTACAGGCCTTCAACAATGGTGCATTGCCTTGGTGAAATTAGGGCATGGAGGAGCATAGCAGAAAATCTTTGGCACTCTAAAAATGTCTTAGCTACACAAGGAGCACAAGTCATAAAAGAAAGCAGGTCATAATTTGGACTTTATGGAAACTGCTGTTCTTCAAGACATACCCTTGGAAAAAATGAAAATGTGACCCACAGACAGGAACAATAGTTTCAAAGATATATCTGATGAAGAACTCATATCTAGAGTATGTAAAGACCTCTCAAACTTCACTAATAAGAAGATAAACAAATCAACTAAAAATGGACAAAATATTTGAACACATATTTCAGCAAAGAAGAGATATGGTAACAAAAAAGCACATGAAAAAAAGCTCAACATCATGAGTCACTAAAAAAAAAAAAATACAAACTAAAACCACAATGAGGTATCAGTGAACAATTAGTAAAATGGAGAGAAAAACTCACACTTGTTGGCAAGGAGGGGGGAAACTGGGTCTCTGACACTGTTTATGGGAAATGTAAAGTAGCACAACCACTTTGGAAAGAATTTTGGCAGTTTCTTTCTTTCTTTTTTTTAAAGATTTTACTTTTAAGTAGTCTTTATACCCAGTGTGGACCTTGAATCCAAGATCAAGAGTCACATACTCTACTGACTGAGCCAGCCATGCGACCCTTGGCAGTACAGATGAAAACACATGCCAGCACAAAGGCATGGATGGATGCCTTTATGAATGGGGATGGATATAGTAGCTTTATTCATAATTCAATAATCAATTTAATAATCATAATCAATAATCAATCATAATTTAATAATCAATTATTCATAATTGTCCCCGACTGAAAATAATCCAAACATCCATTGACTAGTAAATGCATAGACAACCTGAGATACATCCAGGCAGTAGGACGCTACTCAGAGATAAACAGAGCAAACTCCTAGGGCAGGTGACAATATGACTGAATCTTGAGTGTGATGCTAAGTCAAAAAAGTCAGATGCAAGCAGCTGCATACTGTACGATTCCAATTCCATGGCATTCTGGAAAAGTCAACATCATGGGAAAAGATACTGGATCTCTAGCTGCCTGGCCCTGGGGGAAAGTGGGGAGGGAATTAAATGCAGAGGGTCACTAAGGAACTCCTGGGGGTGGAGGGAACATCTGCATCTTGATGGCAACAGTGTTTATATGACTCTATGTTTGTCAAAACTCATCAAACTGTACACCTAAAAAAATGCATTTGATTGAATGTAAATTTTATTTTCAAAAATCATGAGTAGGAAGAAAAAGAGACACATGGATTGGAACCCAAACAGGTTTATGAGCTTGTGCAAAATCTCTCAGGAAGTTATTTATGCAGATTCGACCTGCACTCAGCATCTTGTCCTAAATACAGTCATCATTTGTTGAGATGCTAAGGAGAAAAATAATTGTCCCGCCATATAAAGAAAGCAAACTCGTTAGCCATTCTCTCTGAGAAGGAATGACAATGAAAATCCATGAGTGAAGGCACTGCCCATCAGGGTTCCCATCTGCACTGGCAACAGTCTTCCACAGATGTGTGATCTCAGGCAGGGCCAGGCCTTTGTAAGAAGAGCATGTCTATTAAGGACATTGGTAGCCTCGGATTCCATTCTTGAGAGAGTCATGCAACATTCTACTGCTAAGTTGTCTTGTTTCTTCAGAGGAGTCATGGATAGCTCTGGGGATCAGTTTTCCCCCTCTTGGGAAGTCTAAGTGACTTGAGTTTCTCAGGGACAGACCCAGCGTTTGTTAAAAAATAAAAAGACAGCTAACATTTTTAGGTACTTACCATGTGCTACCCACTGTGCTGACAACTTACACAAGTGATGAGGGCTCACTTCATTTCTTCAACAATCCCATTTTGTGGGTCAAATAGCTAACCCTTTGAGATAGGTGAGAGAGATAAGCACACAGTAGATACCATCCTGCCTATGCCCACCATGCTCTGACTACTTCAGTCAATGCTCCTGCCCTGATTTCTGACTGCCTGTGATTCTTCTCTCTTGAAACTACTTTCCCCATATATGCAGTAGGATGGAAATGCTCCTACTGCACAATGCCTAACAGAAGTCAATGTATAAACATTCCAGCTCCTTTGGCACTTGGAGGGGATAATTCTGAAGTCTATGCTATAAACCAGTATCAAAATTTCCACAAGGAGTTACTTCCTCAGGTGCCCAGCCTTGATGAGTTGCCTTCTTTTCTCTCATCTTATTTCTCCATTCTCCTAATGGTGTTGGTTTCACCATACAAACAAACTACTTGCCCACCAATCCTTACCTCTTGGTCCTTATCTGGAATAATCCAAACAAAGAGCCACAATGGCACCTGGACAAATTACTGTTGCAATAACCATGAGAAGTTGTTCTCAGAGGAGGCTCAGAGACCACGTGCAGAATCTGAATGAATGAGTCAATGAATGAATGAATGAATGCATACATAAATTAAGTCCTAGAACATCAGAAGGAAGAGGGTTTGTAGAACCTTCTCATGCTGAGGGAAGGCTTTCTGGAAATGGTGAGAATTTAGCTCAGCACTTAAGTTTGAGTGAAAGTTTAGGTGTCTCCTTACCTACATAGAGCAACATGTGGCTGGACTGTCGTGGCTGAGGGATGAATGAGCAATGACACTGGTCAGAGAGGGCCCAAAATGAACAAATTGACTCCACCCTGATGGTTTAATTTCCTTCTATGACACCCACCTCTCTGTAAGCCAGCCCTCTTCCTTTCAGGAAGTGGGAAGAAAACAAATGAACAGTATGGCCAGCTCATGTGGTGGCGTCCGACATGTGGCTCCAGATCCCAGAGTGTCTCTGAGCTCCTGGACCCAAAATCAAGGCTGGGAGGAGCAACAGTATTTAGAAAAAAGTAGTGGCCTGACTCTAGGAACAACTTCTTCATGCTGATTCCAAGGAGATAAGCTGGAGGGATGACACATCAGACATGACTGTGTCTGTGATATTTCACATGTGAGTAGTAATACCTATCATGGGGCTGTCATAGGTAGTAAATGACACAATGTCTGAAAAGTTCATCATAGTGTCTGACACATAACGGATTCCAATTAATGGGACCCCCCAATGAGCAAAATGTCTTAGTAGCAGAAGATGGATCTTGTCTTCAGTTTCTATGTAATATTCAGCTTTGTTCTTAGAGGAGTGAGTGGTTTCCAACAGCAAAATCAGAAAGTGGAGACCATGATGTCTCCCTCCCCAGGTGAAGATTTTTATGACCTTATGTGTGTGGAGTACCAAACCGATGCTTACTAAGTACCATAAAATCTCAGTCTAAAGACATAGGAGGAGGGGCTAGTCTTGAAGACTAATGGACCGCAGCTTTCCCTGCTTATTATCTCCCCCAGGCTTATTCTACCCATGGGCATAACTCCAGGGGGAGGAAGACTTATCCTGAATCTCATGGTTCCTCACTTGCTTAGGCCTCTGAGACCAAAATTCTGTATTCATACTTTGACATTTTTTTTTTAAAATAGAGCTCCCTCACTCAACTGAACACACCTCAGTCCCCATGAGCACAATTTGTTCCTCGATAGAGGCAAAGATTATGATGGGAACATTCTCTGAGCTTACATGTGGAATCCAGGTGAAGCTGAAGGAGTGAATCCAACTAGAACCATTGTCAGAAGTCTGCTGTGCCTTCACTTAGGTATCTCTTCTTTCATCCTTTCCCACCTCCTTGCCTTCCTCCCATAACAGAGTCACAGGATGTCCAAATGTAGGAATCATCAAGCTTTACCACCTAACATCTGAAGAAAGGAAGGTGTTTATTTGCTCAGTGGCTGAATCAAGTTCCTGTCTTTGAGTTTAGAGTGACTTTCTTATACTGCACCTCCCTTCCTCTCTTCCTTCCTCCCTCCCTCTCTTCCTCCTTTCCTTCCCTTCTTCCCTCTATCCTTCCATTTACTGCCTAAAAATAAAGAAATTTTATCATTTCTCTAAAAGGAAGTTACTTCCTGAAAGTGGCCAACAAGGGACAAAGAATGGTCTAATTTTTTAGACCTGGGACTCGATTGTTTCCACTGGCCTTCTGTGCTCTTGGTTTATGAAAAATCAATAGTTTAATATAGAAAAAAATTCCCCTGGCTATCTATTTAGAGCTGTATTGCCTTTGTTGCAGGGCTCTGGCTGTGCCTACCTGCCACGAACTCCTAAGTCAGGTTGTTTGGTGTGGTGTCAGTCCAGCTCTCTGTGCCAGTCACCTGATGAGGGGTGATTATAGTAGAAACAGCCGTAACAGAACTCAGACACACGTCCAGGGCTGAGCACTTCTGAGAGACATTTCATGTATGATGACCCTCATCTACATAGTTGACACCCAATAAATTCTTAACTGAATTGCTTCAAATGAATAATTGCAGAACCCAAGTAGATAAGATAGATAGCATCATTCTTGTAACAGTAAGAGAAGCAGCTATGTAGTGGGTGTCTACTGTATTTCCCACTTCCAATATTAATCTCATCCCCTCTGTAGCATACTCACTTAAGGAAACAATTATTATCCCAATGAAAAAATTAATGCTTAGGGAGTTTATGTGACTTGCTGAGGTCATTGGGGAAAGCACAATTAGATAATAATACTCCTTTCCTCTTGCTAAAGCCCATAGTTTCTCTGCTTGACCTTGGGGTTTCTGGGCATATGGGAAAATACAACCAACCAAGATTTAATGACGAGCTCTTAAACACCCACATCTTGGACTTAATCTTGCCCCTTGTTCCTTCCCCAACCTCAACTTACTGAAGCCCAAAATAGGTAATGTAGACCTTTGAATGGAGCATGACTGACCTTTAGTTTCCACAGTGACCTATGATCCATGCTTGGACTCCAGGTGAGGTGGGATAATTGGGTTCTTTCCTTAGAATTTTAGACTGGGGGACTCAGGGAGTGAACTAGCTGGTAGTGACTTCCCATGATGGGAAGTCTTGCAGGCATGCACTGTGGTTGGAGGAGAGCTCATGGGTTATGCTTAAGACACAGCAACAGAGGAAACTTGGAGAATGAGAGAGGAGAGAAAGAACAGAAAGGAGAGTAAGGTTGTTGTGCATGTGTAGAGGAGGAAGAGAGAGAGAGGTAGTCTTTTCCTGCTCCATCTCCAGCTCAGTGGTTTGGAGTTAGTGTCCTACCACTGAGTCGAGAATTAGCAAACACAGCGTGCAGGCCAAATCTGGCCAGCTCCTTATTTCTGTAAGTAATTTTACTGGAACATAGCCACACCCTTTCGTTGATGTATTATCTGTAGCTGCTTTCAGGCTACAATAGCAGAATTGAATGGTTGCAGTAACAACCAGATGGCCCACAAAGCCTGAAATATGTATGAACTGGACATTTGCAGAGAGAGTTTGCTGACCTCTGCACTAAGCCTGAGGAATTCCTGGTACATGAGGACTTGTGTTCATAACTAAGGTCATTTGAAAGATTTTTAGGTTTCAGAGACTTTGGATACTTTTACTTTGGGAAACCTTGTGAAATACAGTCACACTCCACTTTAAATATATTTCCTTAAAACTTATATTAAGATGGAGATGCGGTTGATGTAAAGGATACAATGTTACATTTTAGACGAATTTAATTAAGCAATTGATTTTGACTATACACATTGCATTTGTATGAATTTCGAATTCCTCTCCCCAGTCCCACCCCAGGGGGAATATCAGACCCTGGCCAATCTCATGAGCCTGAGGCTTTGCCTATGGGCCCTGTGGATACCATGGCCAGGTTCAAAGCAACGTCAATGTCACTTCTTCCTTTATCTTATTGTTTTCAACAGCTCAACTGAGATATAATTTATGTGCCATAAAATTGACCCATATTAAGTGTGCAATTCAGTGAGTCCTTGTAAATTTACGGAGATGGGCACCCACCGCTGGAATCATATTCCCATCTTATTTTTCAGACAGCTTTCTGTCCTATCTTGAGGTTCACTTTTCCTTTCAGATTGCTTGTCCCTTTCTGAGCTCTGTTCCCTAAGGGAGAGCCTGTGCTATTCCAGGTAAGCAGCTCACCCTTGTATTTGCTGGACTGTAAGGTTTATGGTTTATCTCCATGATCTCATGACATTTTCATGGGCCTTAAGTGTGGCAGGCCTGGTCATTTCCAGTTCCCAGATCACCGTCCAGCTGACAAGGGTTAGCCACATTTCTAGGCAATGTGAGAAGGTCATCAACACAGCTATCTCTTTTGAAGTTTGGGGAAAGATCAGAGATGGGTATAAATAACAAGCAAATGAAAGGAGCAATCTAGACTCTTGAGGAGTATGGCATTGTGATTAAATCTAGGTTAGAACCCTGGCTCTGACTCCCATTTGCTGCACAGCATGGGCCTGCTATTTTGGTTCCTCAGCTATAGAGAAGGATAATCCTAGATGCATGGTTAAGGTGAGAAGTAGACCTGTTAATCCACATAAGACACTTGGAATGGTGCTTGGAGGATGGTCAATTGTGATAAATTTGGAAACAACTTTTAGAGATGGATAGACTTCCTCTTAGCAGTCAACTATCAAGTGAGTTGAGGAAATATTTGATGAATTTTCTCGAAGTGGGGGCTGGGTTTCAGAGGAGGCAGGAAGATTTCAAGGAGAAGCGGTATGAGGATGGAGAAGATAACAACATGTCGTCCCTCCCCAGTTGGGAAGAGAGTGGATCTTAAAGTTTTGAGAAAAACAATGGAAAGTTTATAACAACAAGGAAAAAAAAGCAGAGGCAGCATACCTGGCTGTAGGGGCTGTGTTAGAATGATTCCCCAGGCTCTGGGATTACGGTTTACTTACCTCTGCCGGGAAATTGAGTGGGTTAAGGAAATTGTACTTAAAAAATAAAGACAAATCCCCAGCTGTCATCCAAACTGAGGAAGAAACACAAGACAGAAGTGCGGGTGCCATTTAAGCGAAGTGTTTGTAGATGGCCCTATTTGTCAGAGGAGGGAGAAGCCGTTCCAGCCAAAGGATTTAGGGAGGCTCCATGGAAAAGTGGGCTTTGGAACTTGGCCTTGGGTCATATGTAGGGTTGTTATATGCAGAAATGAGGGAGAAAGGCATCTCAGAAGATGAAATAGTGGGCATAAAAGAGGAAACTGGGACCTCACAGAGGCAGTAGGAGAAAGAGCAAATTTATTTTAGGTTGGATAATAACATAAATAACCATAAATGTTATATATCATGTTATGTGCCATAAACTTTGTGATATCTCATTAATCACGACAGCAATACTGTAAGATAGATACCATTTTCACTATTTTGTAGATAAAAAAATTGAGGTCCAGAGAGATTCAGCAACTTGCTCAAAAGTCACATCGCTGATATTCCAAAACCTTTCATATTTGTGCCCCAAATCCCAAACCTGTGCTCTCTGTTACTGCATGAGGAGCTGCAGTGGGAGTTCCATTTGGACAGGTGTGCTAGGACTGGGCCAAGGACCACTCCAAGCTCAAGGTGGAAGATTTTGCTCAAGGCAAACACTGTCTTGACAGCTTGGTGAAGGAAACTCAGTGATCTGTGAGCCTGGGGCACACTGACTAACTTCTCTGGATGTATCGTTTCTTCATCCACAAAAGGAGGTTCGGAAGAACACTCTTTCTGATTTCATATGAGGATGAAAGGGGTAATTCACGTGAAATTGTCTCATAGTTCTGTCTGTGAAAAGTACCACAGAAAGGACAGCTGAAATCATTACATACTTTTCCAAGAGCCGCCATAACAATTGACCCCAGATCAGTTGGCTTAAAACAACAAAAATGAATGCTCCCATGGTTCTGGAGGTACGAGTCCAAAATCCAGGTGATAGCATGGCTACGCACCCATCAGATTTCCCAGGGAAGTATCCTTCCTTGCTTCTCCCCAGCTTCTGGTAGTTACTGACAGTCCATAGTGTTCTTTGGCTTACGGATGCATCACGGCAGTCTCTGCTTCTGTCTCCACGTGATGCCCTGCTCTGTGTCTCTGTTTTCATGGGGCATTCTCTTCTCTCTGTACATGTCCAAATTCTTCTCTTCTTATAAGGATAACAGTGATTCGGTTTGGTCTCACCTTAACCCACTATGACCTCCTCTTTACTTGATAACATCCACAAAGACCCTATTTCCAAATAAGATCTTATTCTGAGATTCTGGGTGGGCATAACACTTGGACCTCGTACAATCATCAACATCATCATCATCACTACATAAGAAAAGCAAGTGCCGGGGGCACCTGGGTGGCTCAGTGGATTAAGCCGCTGCCTTCGGCTCAGGTCATGATCTCAGGGTCCTGGGATCGAGTCCCGCATCGGGCTCTCTGCTCGGCGGGGTGCCTGCTTCCCTCTCTCTCTCTCTCTCTGCCTGCCTCTCCGTCTACTTGTGATCTCTGTCAAATAAATAAATAAAATCTTAAAAAAAAAAAAAAAAGAAAAGAAAAGCAAAGTGCCTGGTGAGATTCTGGTGCAGCCTAAGTGCTCAGTACTAGGTAGCCTTAAGTAATAGCAGTAGCGGCAGCAACAATGACAATCATAAATAAGATAATGTTTACATTTAGTATCATGTTAGGACGGCTCATTCTCTTCTTCCCCAATGCACCTAGCACTCACGGGTACAGGCAGCAAGGGGCTCCATAAATATTGGTGGAACAAACAGCACATCTCAGCTTCTTAGGAAAAGCCCCACCATTTGTCTCCAAGAAATTGACGTGAGACGTGGCATGGAGCAGCCGGCGGAGCTGTCACCCACAAGCAGGAGGTGTGAGTGGATGATGGGCTAGCTCTCTGCCACAGGCGCTGATGGCCGCTCCTAATGAGACAGGGTGAGAAATGAGCTCAGTCTACGGGGCTGCAGTTTAATCCTTTCTGAGCCCACAGGGTCCCAGCGTGATGACACCAGCTGTTTTCAGATTCCTTTCTGGAGAAAGCACAAGCTGTTTTTGGTTTCACGAGGCACGAGGCACCCTCAGGACCCGCCCTAGCCCTCAGCATAGTTTGAAACACCACCAGGCAAGGAGGGAAATGAGGGGGCCTGTATTCTAAGCCAGAGCAGCAGGATCCTAGTGGCTGAGGGCTAGTTCTTCTCTACCTGTGACCCTCGGTCTTCTCGTCTGGGAAGTGGGTGTGAAACACCCAGCACAGTGGGCTGTCTTGAGGGTTAATGAGATAATGGGTCTGAAAAGAACTTTATAACCTGGAGAGAAATGTAAATATGTTATGTGCCCAGCCGTTCCACCCTGACAACGCTTAGCTTTTCCTCCCTGGCCTCTCCCTACTTTGATGCGGATTTCTTTTCTCTCTTCATCAAATCACATGCTTAGACAAGCATTTGAAGGCCGCCTGGGTGGCTCAGGAGGTTAAGTGTCTGACTCTTGATTTCAGCTCAGGCCATGATCTTGTTGTGTTGGGCTCTGTGTTGGGCTCCACACTGAGCAGAGAATCTCCTTGAGATTCTCTCTCTCCCTCTCCTTTCCCCTGACCCTCAAATAAAGAAATAAATCTTTGGGTGGGGGGGGAGAAAAGAATTCAAAACTGATTTGAACTCTGACATTCCTGAGTGATGATACCTTCAAGTGCTCCTTTCCAAGGGGTTTCTTCCCAAGAGGGACCAAAATGGTAAGTGGGGTGAATTTGTTAGTTCATTCATCCACTTACTCATTCATCTATATGTTTATTCATTTGTTTTTAAAGCCATCATCCATTTAACTACCCTTTATTACGCACTTGCTCTG
The DNA here is from genome assembly GCF_002288905.1 of Enhydra lutris kenyoni. Lineage (NCBI taxonomy): Eukaryota > Metazoa > Chordata > Mammalia > Carnivora > Mustelidae > Enhydra > Enhydra lutris. The sequence goes on along the minus strand of NW_019154097.1, from coordinate 25,484,582 downwards.
TGACAGTCATTTCCTAGGTATGGAGATGAATCCAACAAGGAGTCCTCTCATGGCACTCACCAGCTCAGGGGCAAGTATGTGAACACAGATAACCAAGGCAGGGTCATATTTTGTGACCTGGGACAAGTCTTTTCCTCTCTCTGGATCTCAGTTTCCCATCTATAAAATGAGACAGTTGGACCAATTGTGCTCAGTTCCCTCTCTTAGCCATCAAAGAAACAACTATGCTATTGGGAAGAACACCAAACTGGGAGTCAGGAAATTCCCAGCACGGTCCTACCTCTGCAAACAACCGAGAAAGATTCTAAGTCCTTTCCCCTCTGCGGCCCTCCCTTTCCCAGGGTGTACCTGCTGGGGCAGGGTGACATAATCCCCAGGATCCTTGCAGCTTAGAGCCTTTTACTTCATGAGATCACTGAGCTCCTTGTTTGGGGGCCAGTGACACAGCGGTAGCAGCTGAGCAAAAATTCAGAGGAAGATACCAAAGGGATGGCACAGGAACAGAGCTCCTAGAAATGTCTATCAGTTGTCAGCAGGTGTTTCCCTGGGATGCTCAGCATCCTGCCGGGGCGGATGATCTCTGTCTTCTGCCCTCACAGGCTGAGCACAGAAGTGTCAGAGGCAGAGAACAGACAACTCCTTTTCCTCACCGAGGCCATCCTGCTACCACATCCTTTATCCTACCCCAGGCAGTGTGCAAGCCATGCTGGTTTTAAGTATTTATGGGAGGAGCAGGAAGAGGGGTAACAGCCCTGGACTGCCTAGCTGGGGAGAGTCCTCCCACCTGGTGGCTTCACTGGAGCTTCTTGGAGGATGTCACCTCTAACTTGAGATATAAAGGATGACAAATAGCTAGACCAACGGTGATGGGGGTGGGTGGGGTGGGAGAGAGAGAGCAGGGTGCTCTAGGAACGAAGAGAAGTTCAGTGTGGCTAGAGCACTGCATGCTGAGACAGATGTACCTAAATCTTGGGTCTCAGAAAAAAGATGACCAGAGCTCCAAGCTCAGCAAGGTACTGTGCTCAGAGTAACTTGAGTCTCTGTTTTGAGGGTCCCCAAGCCCACATTAAAAAAAAAAAAAAGTTCTAAATGCCAAGTAAGTCCTTATTTTAGTTCTCTGGTTTGATGGAAGCCTCTCTATGATATTTTCAAGATCTCTGCATATATATGACTCTCTTCCACTCTGCAGCCTTCAGGCACTGAAGACTGAATCTTGATCTCAATCAGACTCCCCTCTGGCTGAACAAAAGAAAAGCTGATTGGATGTGTACATCCAGGGAGGGGGTTCTTTTTTCTTTGTTATTCTTGCTTTGTGATATCCATTTTTCCCAAGTGCATTTCAAAGAGATGTGATGAGTGGAACCATTGAGAGGAAGAGGCTGAATGGATGGCCAGGGAGATTAGATTAGAAAAAGGACAATCCATGTTACTTTTAAGGTTAATGTGAGCAGACAAAAGAGAGTTCCTCTGGAAAATCAGGTTAACAGTAAGGAGATGGAAGAGGGATGCATGTTAATGGGGACAGGTGGGGAGTTGTAAAGGACACTTAAAGAAGAGGAAGCAGAGGATAGAAGCTGGGAGGATTGAATAGGAGCCCTGGAGGTCCTACAGGCTTCCTGCAATGGGAGCTGCTCCTGAAAGGGGTTCATCTTCATGTTGGGGTCTTTCCAGCGGCCACTTTGAGAGGAAATGGAAGGAGCTGTGTCTTTCACCCAGTCCTAGATCAGCCTATATCATTGCTCATGTGGACTTCGGACCACTTCCTCCCTCTGCTGGGTTTCCTTGTGTCCATCATTATGACGCAGCCAAGGTTATTTTCCTCCCTAGCCTCTCGCTGCCTCATGGCCCTTTCTTTATTCCATGCCACCTATCTCTGGTCACCTAACTTATCTGGCTATTGGCTGAGATTTTGCATCCTTCAATACTTCTGAAGTTCCTCCAGTCCCATCTCTCTACTTGGGAGAGATATGTTGAAGATATGCAGAAGTTCTAACTCCTGCTACTTGTAAATGTGACCTTATTTAGAAATAGGGTCTTTGCAGATGTAATCAAGTTAAGATGAGGCCATACCCGATTAGAGTGAGTCCTCAATCCAATTGGCCAATGTCCTTATAAAGAGAGAGGAGGCACATTTTCCTGGCAAGAAGGCCACGTGACCATGGAAACAGAGATTGCTTGATGTGATAGAACTATAAGGTAAGGGACACCAAGAATTGGGGCCAACCACCAGAGACTAGGGCAGATTTTTTTTTTTTTCTTGCAGCCTTTGGAAGGAGCATGGCCCTGCCAATAGCTTGATTTCAGATCTCTAGCCTCCAGAATTATGATAGAATAAACTTCTGTTGGTTTAAGCCCCTGGTTTGTCGTGGTTTATATCAGCAACTCTAGGAAACTAATAGAGTTGCTTCTCTGTTTTTGTTCTGTTTTGTTTTGTGTTTTAGTGAACAGCTGTCCTGCTTGCCTGTCTCTAATCATCCTGGGGATGAGGGCATCTGATTTCCTTTTTGTGAAAGTGACCCTGTCCCATCCTGTGATCCTGTGTGCCTCACCAGAGGGTGGCGCCATGACCTGCTAGGTCAGTCGGACACACTCCCTGGAAATCTGAATCTTGTGCAGAGTGGCACTAGCTGGATCAATGGCTGGGGCTCACTTCTCTCTTTGGCATTGTTCTGAATGGACGGTCCATTCGTCCCCTCTCCCTAGATCCCTAGAGCAGCCCTTGCTCCTTTTCAAGACCAGAGATCAACCCCATAACCTTCCAGTAATTTTTTTTTCATTTTCTTCTTGAACTAGAATTGATTTCTGATGTTAGCAATTCAAGAACTTGATATAGTGCAGGCTCTTCTCCATCCCACTCTCAGGAATCCATGCCTCTACTCCAGTGCTCACGCGGTGATCAAGTATGAGTCTGTAGAGGATATCCTCACCTCCTTTCCCCAGGAGGGAGAACTGTGTTTCTGTCTGTGTCAGTAGTGCTGGCGAATGTAGAGATACTCCCTTAATGAGTATTGAATGGCCAAAGGAAAGGAGCCTCCCTGGGGTCCCCTGTAGAGTTGGGCTTGCTTTGGTACTCAAAATGAAAAATTGATATATTTAATACTATCTTCCATCACAGCTCCACAGGACATCTCTCACAAACCCCTGAGACTAATACTCATATAGGGAAGGGAGTAAGGCTCTAGGGAGGGATGGGTGGGAAAATTTAAGGAAGTGCTCACTCTCATGACCAGGGTCATACAAGTGCCATCCTTGAAAGTAACTGCTTCATTAAATTTTGCCCAAATATGCACTTTTCTTAATTAAACTACCTAATATCCCAGTACTTCATTATCAAATCTGCAGTGTCTTGGCCAAAAAAAGAACCCACCCACATTGTTCCATTTCTTTAAGGAAAGGACAGATATGTAATAAGATGTGGTCAGTGCAGTGGAAAAAACATTCTAGGCTAAGAGACAGGAGAAATGGGTCTTATTTTTGAGCTTCTCTGTAATCGTTGTGGGATTTCAGTGATGTCAGTCTTCTGGGAGTCAATCTCATCATCTTTAAAATGGGAGTGATAATAACACTTACTATTATTATTATATTATTTTGTGAACATTAAGTAATACATTTAAAGTAGTTAAACAATGCCTAGCTCAGAGCAGACATATAAACATTAGCTGTTCTTGTCATCATTTGATGGGCAGAATGGTTCTGAATTTATCTCTTTTAGTCTTTGGAAAGAGGGGGTAATGATGTTCATGCACATAATTGTTAGGATCATTGGGTATCTCCAAATTAAAAAAAAAAAAAAAAGGTGAGTAACTGAAAAGCATGGATGGTTATCTCCATGCCAACAAGGCTGGTTAATCTGTGATGAAAGAGTTTGGGTTCAAATATCAGAGAATTATTAACTCTGACACATATTTGCTGCCTTACCTTGGGCAAGTCCGGCTAAGTTTCTAAGACTCCATGTAGTAATTTTTAAACTAGAGGTACCAATAATCCCTACCTTATAGGGTTCTGTGGAATTTAAATGGGATTATAGGGGCAAGAAATTTGCATAGATTCTGACAGATGGGTAGTGATCAATGAAACATAGCTGGTGTCAACGTTGGTGAAGTTTCTGTTGAAGCAGGGGTTAAAATGGCAGTCGTCCGTGACTTTGAAAGGTGATTTATGGGAGCCAGTGGTCCTCTTCAGCAGGCAAGGGAAGGATATCAATCAGCGAAAGTAAGCTGTAAGTGAAAATTGAAACTGTCAGATGGTGTGGACTCCCTGCTCAGTCTTTGGCAATTTTTCCTCTCTTTTTTTAATTAAAAGTTTTTGTCTTCTGATGTAGAAGTAGAATGAATCACTATGAATGTTGGCATACTCAGAGCCTACCTGGGACTAAAGCCTGGGAGTCTTCCTCCTGGGGAATCCAGCATGAAGACCTGCTCCTGGAAGTCACTCAGCACGTCTCCCAGCACCACGGGCATGATGGCTTTGGATCCTGACCTGTTTAAAACCTAACTTTGGGTTGGATTTTGGCAAGTGATTCTGAAATAAACTTTTCTTTTTTTATGAAATGGAGGTAATAACACCTACTCTAAAGGATTTTTTTGAACATTACATCAGAGAAAGTATTTCTAATACAATGCCTATACATAGAAACTCCTTTCTTCACGCTGGGCACTGAAGCCTTGTTCTCTGGAAGCACCTGACTTTCTCAGACCTTTCAACCAATATTCGCCACTTAAGGAAACACTATGGCCCCGTGGTGAAGGGTGCAGATGCTGGAGTCATGCCACTCAGATCTGAGACTCAGTTCTAGTGCCTACTCTGACTTTGACAAGGTGAGTTAACCAGTCTGTTCAGGTTATCTATTCTGGCATCAAAATTGATCTCAAAACTTAGTTGTTTGTAATGACTATTGTATTCTGATCACGATTTAGTGGATCAAGAATCCAGGACTCACTGGGCAGTTGTTTGTGGATCCATATGGAGGCAACAGGTGGAGGATTCATGTCTAAGATAGCTTCTTCCCCATATGCCTGGTGTGTCATTGTTGCTCAGCCCACATCTGCCTCCTGTGACATCCAGGCTCCAGGACATCTACCTATGGTTTGGGCTTCTCATGGCGTGACAACTTCATGGTTGTTGGGCCTTTTGCACAGCTTCTCAAGGATTTTAGAGAGAAAGTACTCCATGAAAAGCTTCTCATGACCCAGAATCTTGGTCTCCGGACTCCATTTCTGCTGTCTTCTCCTGGTTCAATGAACTATTAAGACAACCTTGATTCAAGGAGAGGAGAATTCAGAATAAATGAAACAAGATGGGATCGGGAGGGAGACAAACCATAAGAGACTCTCAATCTCACAAAACAAACTGAGGGTTGCCTGTGGGAAAGGGGTAGGGAGAGGGTGGTTGGGTTATGGACATTGGGGAGGGTATATGCTATGGTGAGTGCTGTGAAGTATGTAAACCTGGCGATTCACAGACCTGTACCCCTGGGGCTAATAATACGTTATATGTTAATAATAATAAAAATAAAAATAAAAACCAAAAAAAAAAAAAAGAGAGAGAGAGAGAGGAGAATTCAACTCCATTTCTCAATTGAAGGAACAACAAAGAAGGTACAGCCATCTTTATCATACCCCCAGGCGTCTGCTTTCTATCTCATGGGACTTGAGAAGAACTTAATGAGGTACTGAACCAACAGCATTTAGCACAGTAGCTGACATATAATAATCACTCAATAAAAAGTGATCTGTTATGAATTATTTGCCTTTTCTCCAGCCATCCCTTCTTCCTCATGGCTGCTACCTTCATCCCCACCACTTATCCCCAGGGCACACACACAAATCAGAGTTTTGCCCATGTTTTTATGAAAGGATGGGGGAATAATGACATAGTCCTGGACATATGATTATGGGTCATGATATGATTCAGACCTAGACAGTGGTGGTGGTGCAGGAAATGGGAAAAGTGGATGTATTCAGGGGCTACTGGAAAATTATATTAAGAACTTATTGATTGATTGATTGAATATTTGATGGGATGTGTGTTTAAGAAGAAAAGATGAGTCAGGACAATGCCCAGGTAGTTGACTATGGTAACTGGTTGGGTGGTGGCATGTTTCACCAGCATAGGAGACACAACATTTAGGTTCTGTTGGCTACTACTTCTTTTTGTTATACCCTTCTCTTCCCCATATCTGGACAGCAGGCAGACATCCTAGGAATTTATGCATTGTTCTTTCAGTAACTGGGAGACCCTGAAGCTGGTTGATCAGACGAATGACGTGAAACAAGTTGTTCCTTAGGCAGAGTTTGTGGTTTACAGTGATGCAAGACCGATGACTCTATCTTGTATCAGTTTTAGTCTGTTCATATTTAATGCTCTTCATGGCATTAATAGGGCCTCATCTTTTGCATAGATAAAGCACAATTTTCTGGTAGAAAGTTTCAACTGTAAAAGAGAGTGAGAAAAACAACACTCTTCACCTTAATGAGAACATAGACTGCCCAGATTCCCAGGGAGAGGGTGTCTGTCAATCTGGTTATTATTATTCAGAGGTCCCATCCCTTTGTATCTCCATCAGCCTAGGGTGACATCCCAAATGAAGTCTGTCTATCACATTGTCTTGTATCCTCCCTCCAGCGTGGTCCTCCTTTATGATCTTTGTCTAAACTCATTGCTCATAGCTCCACGCATTCAGCTCTGGGCTTCTCCAAATGCCCTCTGGCCAAGGAGGGCTCTTCTGTGATATTTGATCTGCCAGCTGATGTCAAACAGGCTTGGTTTTTCCTCAGAGTAAATACACTGCCTAGAAACTATAAAAAACACATACCGTGATGACATGAATCCAGATACAACATGATAGGCAATTTCCCCCTTCTCCTTAGTAGCCTTACTCTAGTTTTTTCTTAAACTTTGTAATAACGTGATCCCACATTTTATGCAACAGAAGATTTGGACCCTGTTTGGTGCATTACAATGGAGCAACAATAAAAACCGCAATGAAACTGTTAACAATTATGGTAACAACAGCAGCCAAATTTAGAGTGTGTTTATTACATGCCAGGCCTTGTGCTAAACGTTTTATGTATGCTTATCTCATTTAATCACCATTAGAATCCTTAGTGATGGGCAATTTTTGTGTCCATATTACACATAAGATTTAGATCAAATAATTTGCCCAAATGGCTAATATGTAGTGAAGCCGAACTTCAGCTCCAGGTCTTTCTGATTTGGTTCGCCTGGTGCGTTGAGAATATTCACATGATACTGGATATTCACATCGGACTGCCCTGGAAGGTTTTTGGATGCCTTGGGTTTGACCTGAGCTTTGTCTTGATGAAGGACTTGCAGTCTAGACTGGTTTACTTTACTGAATGCTGTACAGGGCCCTGACATCCTGCTGGATGGGAAATGATAGAAACACATTAGGCAATCAAAATGTAAACGTTTTCACTTAAAGAGCAAATTGTGGAACACGTAGGGGACTCGAGATCCATCACATTGGAATTCAGCAGCAAGGGTAAAAGATCCAGGTATGGTAATAAGTTCAGACCAAGAGAATGTCTGCGGAGTGGTGATTTAATTAAAGATACTAGGTTTCATACCCCCACTGCCACTGACACAGGCAAGTGGCCAGGGCTCTGGAGGACAGGTGACAATCAGTGCCATCCGCTAGGGCTCCGGGGGAGATTTGCAGAGACTTCTTGTTGGAACTCTTTTTTGACTAATATCTTAGAACCCATCCATGCATTTATTATGGCATCTACACCAGGCAGGAAATGTTAAAGAGCGATGAGGACCAAGCGTGTGAGCACTAGGCAATGGGACAACCAGAGAGCACACGCTCCTTACAGAACGGCAACCTCCACTTAACTCTAGCCCATAGTGGTATATGGTTATTTCATCTATCAGGGTGTTCTAGAAGAAACCAGAAGCCCAAAATGAAGTCATTTGCTCCCATGACAGCAAACCGAGGCCTAATTACAATGTCAAACCTGTCCCAGGAATGTGACCTTTCAACAGCCAATCCACAATTTCCAGATCAGCACTAGTGAGGTCATGAGCCACGAAAACCTTGTCATTCCCTCTCCCCCAAAAGAAAGATGTCCTGGGCAGAAACAATCCCCATCCCCCTCCCTTTTTTTCCTTTTGCTAATAACTTCCTTGACCCACCCACATGTCTCTAAAAACCTTCCCTATGTACAACTCCTCAGAGCATCTTTCTACTTGCTGTATGTAAAGCTGCCTGATTCATGAATCACTTAATGAAGCCAATTAGATCTTCACATTTTCTCGGTTGAATTTTGTGTTTTAACAAAGGTAAGCTGGGCATCAGAATGCCTGTGTGAAATACATAGACCTGTAAATACTAGGCAAAATAAAGAAGAAAGTCCTTCTGGTCCACATCTGTTGGGCAAATAAATCCCATGTTTCTGGTTGGAAATACAAAATTTATTCAAATGTCACTTGCTCTAGGAAGCCTCTGTGCTACTTTTCTAGGGCTGCCATAACAAAGTACTACCATCTGGGTGGCTAGAAACAACAGACATTTTTTCCTCTCATCATTTTGGAGGCTAAAATTTGAAATCAAAGTATAGGTAAGGCCATATCCCCTCTGAAACCTGCAAAGGAATCCTCCCTTCCCTCTGCCTAGCTTCCTGTGGTTTTACTGGCAATTGGTGCTGGGGAGATGGGGACAGGGGGTGGGGAGGGAAGGAAATTTCCAACCCTCTAATCCCTTGGTAGTTTCCACAGATAATCAGCCCCAATCCCTAGGTGCTTTCCAGATGTCACTCATTAACATAACAAAAGATGCTCTTACTGCTCTCATCCCTTAAGAAATTCCAAGGGGCTCTGTTTCCCAGACCGAATATATATTTTTTGTTATAAATCACAATATTCCAAATATCTGGGGAGAAGGGTTTCTGGAAGGCATCAGAGAAGAGTTATTTATGCTAGAGGGTGCGGTCAGAAAGGATGAATAGAATTTCTTAGGTGGGGAGGGGAGTTGGGGATAGAGCACATTCTGGGCCCAAGCAAAGCCCCAGGTAGGGAGACTCTCCAGGCAAAGACAAGGCACAAGTCAAGCCACAGCCAGGTCAGAGGGCAGAGTGCTTGAGAAGAAGTGACTGGCAGTGATGGGGGCATGTCAGGAGGAAAGGTGAGAAACGAGACTAGAAAATCAGGTAGGGCCATCAGAGGAAGGACCTTGAATCCCAGGGTAAGGACTGTGAATCAGGGTAGTGGCCCTGGGATGGGGAAAAAATTATCCTTATGAGGTTTCTCATTTTCTCAGGTGGAATAAATAAGAGGCAAAATTTGGTCCACAGAGTCACGTGGACAGGTGTACAAGAGAGAGAACTTCTTTTGGTCCACAGAGTCATGTGGACAGGTGTACAAGAGAGAGAACTTCTTTTACTCTTCTATAACTGAAAGTAATTTCTGTTTTAAGCCACTGTTCTACTGCATGGTGATCATTTTTTTACCAGAGATGTGGGTAAATTCTCCCCTTCTGGGAAGCTGGGTCTAAGTCCTGTGGGACAGATGTACAGGGCATAGTCATGCTGAGTGTGGACTCTGTCAAGATCCATCCTTCTCCTCTTCTGGCCCTGGCAGCTTACCAGGAAGCTGCTGAATCCTGCCATCTTCTGCACCACAGATCTTTCCACATGGACCATCTCTTCAGACCACAGTCCGTGCTGCCACCCATGATGCACTGTCTTGTCTTTGGGCAATTCTAGAAACATCTCTCAGCCCTGCCTGTCCAGACCCTGGGCTCTTGTAAGCTTCAGATGCCCTAGACCTATGCTGGGTTTCTCTTAATTTCTTGGTCACCCTGGGGCAGACAGAACCAAGGCACCTTCCTCAAACACGTCAATAATGTCCAACATGCTTAATTTGTTTCACTTTTTACCCTTCCTCTTCAGTTTGAATAATCATTCTTGATCCATCATCAGTGAGGGGGGATTCTTTTTTGTAAATCTAACTCAGAGATTCTTAATATGGATGCCAATAGAATCTTAAAGGTCCGTGAACTTAGACGGGGGGAAAAATGCAACCTTTACTTTTATTAACTTCTGACTAAAATGTGTCATTTCCTTCCCTTATGAATCTAAGCAACAAATCACATTGGTTTTAACAGTATCTGTGGCTTGTAAAATACAGAAATAATAGATATTTTCATAATCACATTATAGTAATTACAGATATCCTGAAATATTATTGACATTTATATATATATATATATATATATATATATATATATATGGCTCCTTCCAAATTATAGTAGTCATTACAGTATCTTGTTACTATTTCAACGAAGAAGCACATATATTACTCTATTACGAAATTTGAAACTGTCTTAATGAGTGTATTACTGTATAATTGGCTTCCTCTATGTTTATATCTATTTCATTTTTCAGGAAGAATTATTAAAAAAAAAAAAAACACCTTTGGGGTTCCTGGGTGGCTCAGTCTGTTAAGCGTCACACTCTTGATTTCAGCTCAGGTCATGATCCCTGGGTCCTGAGATGGAGCCCCATGTCAAGGGGTCTGCTTCTCTCTCTCTCCCTCTGCCCCTCTCTGAACACACACACTTACTACCCACCCCCGACATAAGTAAGTAAATAAATCTTAAAAAAAAGAAAAAACCCACAACTTTGAAATGGTGAAAAATGAGCACTATAGTCTCCTGTAGAATGAGAGACAATCTCTAATGCTCCCTCTGCTTACCTAATTGTGCAGTAGTCTTCACCTTTCATTGCCTTTAGGCTATTTTATGACTCTACAAATTGAGCAAACGGACCAGTGGAAATAACTCTTGTCTGGAGAAGTGAAATGTGTCCTGTAGTGGTACAGAAGCTCCGTCTCTGAACTTTCCCAAGAACCCAGCTGCAAGCAAGCTTTGCATGCTCTAATACATTCATGTCAGCATCTCTGATCGCCTATATATAGGTCTGCTTTTTGGATTTGTCCTTTGAACTGGTTTTTAACACCTTCCAGATTCCTTGATTCACTAGTGCATTAAACGAATACTCGGGAAACCCATTCATTTTGCAGTTGTATAAGAGTTACGATTTGTGTTGTAAAATTATTTGCAATATGGCTTATGCATGGAAAGAACTATTCTCAGGTGCTGTTAGCAAGAAGGAATGGTCAGGTGAGTCAGAAATAGCAAGGGTGGGGATGAAGGAAGCAGGAGCACCACCTAAGACTTCAAAATCATCGACAACCTGAAAGAAGGAACGATCGTTTTCATCTGACAGAAAAGGAAGGGTCTAGAGTGGTGTTAAGGGCTTTGTCTAAAGTCACGCTAGAATCCCAATCATCATTTTCCACAAGACTATATTCCACAGAAAGGGGCATGATGGGGTGGGTCACTGTCCACTTTGCATTGAAGGCAGAACCCAGGAGAGGCTGGGTACAGGCAGCGCGTCCTCAGGCATGCAGCTCTGTATGCTGAGCAGCCATTTGGCTCCTCACTGTAGCTGTCGTTTTTCTCAGTAGGACCACGGCAGGGAAGTGTCAAGCTGGTTCCCCATTGTACACATCAATGTAGCTGTGTTGTTGCTGGTATATCTCTCTCTTTTTTTTTTTTTTTTTTTTTAATCACAAGTCTGGGCCTTCTGGTAGTAGACAAAACATGAGCCTCTGCTGGCTCGCTTTCCCCTGTGCATGTCATCGGTGTAATCAGGGAACAGGTGGGTGCAGGCGGTTAATAGGGAAGGAGGGGACCGAAGGAGAAGGGATCTACTCAAGGGGAGGGGGGAGGCAGGAGTTAATTTGACCCTGAAGCTTAGAGGCACTGTCTCCTCCAGCAAGGCTGCCACCACTGTTATCGGTGGGAACAGCCTTTCTCTGGGCTCTCAGTCTCATTTCCAGTCTGGGCATGCTTGAGAAGCCATTACCATATTTATAGAGCTACCTGGCCCCACGGCACACGCATGAGAGGGTTAGAAAGACCTATCTATTTTTCCAGCTGTGCTGCTATCCTTGGCAGCAAGGCTGGAGGGAGAGAAGGGAGGGCCCAGTCCCAGAATTAAGACAGACGAGAATTAGCCTGCGGAGGCTGGCCAGAGAGGAGGGACACGCTGGCCTCCTGCTTGTCTCTCCCAAGGGGTCGAGCTGAGCCAGGGTGGCTACTGTTGATCTCTCAAGGCTGTGAAAAGGAGCATGGAGGACTGCTGGTGAGGGAGAGGATTGCCCAGGAGCTACAGTCAATGTTTGTTTGCCTTCACCCTCAACCCAATTCCCTTATTGAAATGCAAAGCTGCCAGCAGATGGTGGTGGGTTGGGGAGGGGGGGTGTCTGGAAGCAGCGCCTGAAAGTGGACAGAGCATGAATTTAAGAGACAAAGAGATCTTATTAGTTGTATAACCTTGAGCAGATTATCTAATTTCTCTGACCCTCATTTTAGTCATTTGCACAAAGGGGATGATAATGAATTGTTGGGAGGATTTAATTACAGACATAGTTGGATGTGTCTTAATAAGTGCTCCTCTTCCTTGATCAGGCCATTCTGCCCCACACTTAACAGTTTTGCCTCACATTATTACATAGGATGCTTGTTGTAGTGGTCATAAATGCCTGTGTGAATGTATCCACCCCCTCCCTACCTCATCGCCGAGCACATGTGTGCTTCTGTGTTCTCTCTCTCTTTCTCTCTCCCTCTCTTGCTCTCATGCACACGTGATTTTGTCCTAATCTTCAACTGTGCCATATCGACCTTGTCCTTTATACAAGTTAGTGGGCCCTGCAACTAGCAAAGTGGCTCTGATTCTCAGGACTGTAGTCCCAAATAAGGGTCCTGAGACATTTCTGATTGTTTGTGTCTCTAGGCACCCGGTGTTCCCAAGACCATTTGGTAACAATATCAAGGTTACAGTGAGAGCAATTGCCAGCATGCTTTAGCCCTTGCTCAGTCTAGCTAAACTCAACTATATTGGTAACAATTTGAGACTTTATTTCATCTCATGCTCTGACGGGCTGATGAGCAAGAGAGAGCAAGCATCTTTAAGTAAACCTTTGGTTCCACGAGAACTCTACAACTGAGCCACAAAAGATAGTATGGAGTCTTCATGTTGGGACTATCTGTGGGTGTTAGTCACAACCGCCTTTTCCTCTTTTCCTTTAATTAGAACACCTGATTCCCAAGGGGGAGGGAAAATTTGGGTATCAGTTGAGAAAACAAATATATGCTGAGAAAAATATTTACAGATAGAAGGGCATCACAGCGGCATATGCATATTATGGGGGTGGGTGGGTGGAAGTGGGTTCATGGCAATTAGAGAGGCCCTCCAAGCACAGACCTCTGGACAGAGACGCCAGGGCAAAGGCAAGAGAAGGCTAGATAGAAGGTGGGGAGAAGTGAGGTGTTCCCAGAAAGTACAGGTCACAGTGTGAAGATAAAAGAAAGAGAGAGAGAGAGAGAAAAAGAGAGAGTGAGCTATAGAACCAGGAAGCTAGAAAATCTGTCCTGACCCACTTAGTCTTCCCAAAAGTCCGGGAAGACAATCTCACATCAGAATAGGCAACAGAAAAGGATCAAGTTTGAGTCCCATACAAATTTATTAGTGAAGGAAAAGGGGACCGGAGAGGACAATAATATCTCGATTGGCAATTTATTGGCAATGAAAGTATACCATAAAAACATACTCTAGACAGATGAAAACTGTGGGCTCAAATTTCAAAATGTACTAAAAGAAATTAAGGTAATAATGGAGAAATGAAAGAAAACATAAATCTGTAACAGAAACACTTAGTAATAAAGTTACAAACTCCAAAAGAATTAGAAAATTTTAAGAACTCTGATTTTAGAAAAAAACAGTAAACTGGAAAGAGCAAAGAGTGAATGAATGCGGTAGAAAATAACCTAAAAAATAAAGGTTAATAGGAGTAAAATTTTAAACAAAACAAATGAAGAGATTAAAAAAAAAGATTTGATAAAAAGTGACAGAAATAGAAAACAGGTAAGGGCAACAAACATGTATATAATAGGTAAGAGCTCACAAAAATGGAACAGAAATCATAAAATCCACCCAACCAAACAACAGCTCTTTCCTGGCTGGAACCAGGGAGGGTGCAGAAGAGAAGACAAAGACGTTTCCTGCTATGTCAGAAACCCTTAAGAAACAGCAAAATAATTTTGCAGAGTTGAAGATCAAGTGTCTGAGAAAGAAGTCTGCCCAAAAGATTCTTGGAAAGGAAGGGGGAAGCTTATCTCTGAAAAAGCTAAGCATTACCGCAAGGAATATAGGAAAATGCTCAGAACGGAGATTCAAATGAGTAGGGTGGCAAGAAAAGCTAGCAACCTCTGCGTACCTGCAGAACCCACACTGGCACTTGTCTCAGGATCAGAAGTATCAATTGTGTAAGCCCAAAGGTTGGAAAGGGTTGCAGCTTCTTCACCTTTGCCAGATTGTCAATCACAGCTTTGTTAAGCTCCGCAAGACTTCAGTTAAAATGGTAAGGCTTGTGGAACCATACATAGCATGAGGGGACCCAAAGTCAGGAAATGAATTGATCTATAAGCGCGGTTATGGCAAAATCAACAAGAAGTGAATGGCCCTGACATAACACATTGACTATTCAATCTCTTGGTAAATATGGCATCTTCTGCATGGAGGATCCGATTCATGAGATCTACTGTGAGAGAACGTTTCAAAGAAGCAAATGACTTCTTAAAGTCCTTCAAATGTTCTTCTCCATGAGGCTGAAGGAAGAAAAAGACCACCCATTTTGTGGAAGATGGAGATACTGGCAATAGGGAAAACCAGATCCATAGGCTTACTAGAAGGATGAACTAAGGTATCTACCATGATTATTTTTGTAACCTGGTCAGTTAATAAATGATGATTTTCAAACTGAAAAACAACCAGATAACAACAACAAAAAAACCAGCTTAAAACAAATTTGTTTAAAAACAAAACAAAACAAAACAAAACAAAAAAAAAAGGATCTGTAAGCACATACTGGAAAGGAACACCATATCCTCGAGAAAAATGAACCAGAATGACCAATATCAAAACATTCTAAAAAATGCCTTGAGCTCCCAGGTAAAAGAACTAAGTCACTTAAAAAGGAAAGAAAATTTGATGGCTATCAGATTTCTTGACAGCAACACTTTATATCAGGAGACAATGGAATGACATATTTAAGATACTCAAGGAAAGAAAACATGAGCCATATATTATTAATCCAGCTGAACTTACTTTCAAGTATAAAGACTGCAGACAAACTCCTATCAATAAGCAGGAACTCAGGAAATATTGTCCCCAGGAGTCTTTCCTGAGTAAACTACCAAAGAATGAAATTGAGTGGAGAGGCATTGACATAAGGCCTGGTGGCGAACATTAAATATATAGCTACCTGTAGAACAAAGTATGAATGATGCTTATAAGAGAGAAGGTATCCGCCAAAACAACTATATGCTCTGAAATTGTAGGAACACAGCATCAACTTTTAAAAAGGTGGAAAGCAAATAAAAAGTAAATTAAGCTCATGATCACTTTACAGTTATTACCTAGGAATAAAAAGATATTGTTTCAAATCAATTCCTGGGATAGAAGGTGATGAAGAAGAGATTATTAGCAAATTTTAATATTATTCAGAGTAGTAAACCAATAGACAATTGCCATAAATACAAAAATACCGACATAAAGGAGGCAGTTTGAACAAACTTACAAACTTTCTTACGTGCTCTATCCCCCCTTAAAAAATGTAAAAATATAGAAATAAATAAAATAGACCAAATTATGAAAGACTATTTGTATAAAATATATTTATAAATACGATATAAAGCATGACCGAGCAAAAGGCAAAAGTAACAATCTTATCTATAAGTATCACGAGCTTAATTCACCTCTTTAAAAAATTTAGATTCTCTAACAAAATAAATTGCATACAATGCTGTAAATAAGAGATTTAGACCTTGAAATTATGAGATAGAAACAGGTTAAAAATAAAACAAAAGGACGGGAGCATATATACAAGGCAAATGGAAACAAAAATAAATCAGAGGACATTTTCATCACCCCAAAAAGACACCCAACCCCATTAGCAGATAATCTTCAGTTTCCTCAAATCCTCCAGTCCTAGGGAATTAATCTACTTTATATCTCTATAGATTTTCCCATCCTATACATTTCATCTCAGTGAAATCTTACAACATGTGCTCTTTTATGATTGTCTTCTTTTACTTAGCATAAAGTTTTCAAGATTCATCTACGTTAAGCATGCATCCTGTCTAGTCCTTTTGACTGCCAAATAATATTCTATTGAATGAATCATTCACTGCATTGATGGTTGCACAATTCTGCAAATATACTAAAGAACATTCTACAGTTTAAATGGGTAAGTTTTTGGTATATGAATTATATCTTAATAAAGCTGTCACCAAAAAAAAAAAAAAGTATAATAAATCAAGGTTCACAGTCTGCATATCAGAAACGGTAGAATTTCAATAAAGTGACCAATTTGTCCAGTCAGCCTGGGATCTTCCTGTGTTTAGCACTGAAATTCTCACATCCTGGTAAATACATGGACAAACCAAAATGTTGGTCACTATAAATGTAGACCATTGCTATTTAAAGGAGACATAGAAAGGTATTTATAATGTTATATACTGTAAAGCACAATAAAGACAGAGCTGTTAATAATACTTAAGCATCCCAAACCACAACAAAATATAAAGTAAAAATTCTAGAAACAAGAAAGAATATAAATTTATAAGAGTATCTAACATACCTACCACAATCCAAAATTTATGAAGTAGGCAAAGTTTGATACGATTTAGAATGCCTAACCAACACAGTGAATAAAATAGGTAACTGAATCTTAGTAATTCAGAACACAAATTATTTTCAAGGGTGTATAGAATATTCACGCAATTGTCTATACTTTAGGACACACACACATATGCCCTTCAGGAAGTTCCAAAGAATAGAAATAATAGATTTTATGATGATATTCAAGAAAAGTAGAAATTATAGAAAAAATTTTTTTTAAAGTTTTCTGTGTCAGGAGATTTTTTTTAAATGGTTACTTAAAAACCTTGGAGAAAGTGAACTAAAATTATCCAATTATTTGAAAATGATAGTAGTAATGAAATGCAGCATGTAAAATCTATAGAATAAAACTTAAGCATTTGTCAGAGAAAAAAATCAGAGCATGAAATACCAATGTTGAATAAATTAAAAAGATAAAAATAAATGAATAAAAAACACAACTCAATAAAGTTAGAAAAACTAGAACAAAGTAAACTAAAAGAGAGTAGAGGGAGGAATTAATGAAGTTGAAAGTAGGGGATTAATGAAGTGGGAAACTTAATTTAGGAAGTCCAAAACTTAGTACTTTAAAAAAATATCCATAAAGATACTTGCAAGCCTAATGGAGACATTGGTGGAAGAAAACATTCATACATAAAATTAGAAATAACAAGGGGAAATATCTATTAAAATAAAAAAATAATCTCAAGGGGCTATTTTGTATATTTGCATGGAATATACCTGAAAATCAGAGAAATTCATCTTTTTAAAGAAAACTACATCTTAACAAAATTCAGAAAGTTGCAAACAAACCATCTTCGAAAAATTTGTGAAAGTTGTTATAAAGTTCCTCATAGAAAATCACTAGGACAGGTACTTTCATATTTGAATTCTACCGAATCTTTAAAATCAGATTATGTCAATGTTCCTTAAATTATTGCAAAGCATGGAAACATAAGGTACTCTTCCAAATTCATTTTATAAGATGAACATAATGTTTGTTCCATCTTCCTTAGCAAAGCTTGCATCAAAAAATAAAAGTACAAGTCAACATTGCTTATGAATATCAATGCAAAAAAATTAACATCGGCATGTTAAAAAGACATATATTACACCAAGTGGGTTAGATTTCAAGAACAGAGTGTGGTTCAATATTAAGAAATCTATTAATATTATCCATCATATTAATAGAACTAAGAAGAAAAAAAATCATATGACATGTTTATAGATGGATGAGCCATTTAACAAAATCCAACACATTACACATGTTGAATAAACTCAGTGAAATAGGAAATATCAGAGGATATTTCCTCAGTCCATGCCAACATTTCCATCCATTATCCAAATTAATGCTAATGACACTCTTACAAGGTAGGTAATATTCCTATTTGCTTATAAGACAACTGTGGCTTTGAGAGAGAAAATAAATTATACAAGGACGCACGCATATCATTAATATGTGGAAAAGCTGGTATTTGAATTTAGTATCACCTGACTCCAAATCCTATTAGCATCTATACCCACATTATTCTTCTTTCTACTGGCTCTTCAAAATTGTCCTTGATCACCATAGTTCTCAGCTTCCACGTCTTGATTCTTTCATTCCTTCCTTCTCCCCTTCCTTCCTTCCTTCCTCAATCTTTCCTTCCTTCCTCTCTCTCTCCTTCCCTCCACCACTCCTTTCCTTCTTTCCTTTCCCATGGCATTGCCTCTCCTTACGCTAGCAAGTCATTTGTACTCTTCAAGCGGACTCCATCCAGTGCTCTGTTCATTTCACTTTATGACCTAGGGACAGTTATGTCTGCTTGAGCCTCCTATTTCCTACCAGGCTATGCGTTCTCTGAGAGAAAGCCCCCCCACCACAAATGCCCATCCTACAAAGCATCTTGTGTGTTCTTGAGGTCAGAGGAGTATCTGTGCATGGCCTATTGATCATTTTTTGATTAAGTGCTGGAATGTGAAGGTGGAATCCATGAATTCAAAATTAATACTGATATTTATCATCTGTATAACAATATGATCATTGTCCCCATATGTATTGATTATACTTCTGTAACCCTAGATATCCCCTTGAAGACTCACTGCCCCTTGCCATGTGGCTGGAGTAAGGCTGAAGTCCTCTCCAGACTTCTACTGATTCAAGATGGGAGTAAGAGATGTGGGGCACAGAAAAGGAGTTTATCTTTGTTGGTGCCCCTCTACCTCTTAGACACTCCATGAGTTTTGCTTCCATCACATACTACTTCATTCTTATTGTAAAACGTACACTGGAACCATCATGATGAAAGTGACTTATTCCTACTATATGAGAGTATATTGTATTTTATAGGGGAACTGTGGGCCGCCAAGGCTGGAAAGAACCACATCAGCCAGGACACATTTCCTAGCTTTCTGCTCATTTTCTACACTCCTTTTTTTCCCTTCCTCCTTCTTTTTACCTTTCCTCCTCCACTTCTTCCTGTAGAGGAAAAGCCCCAAATTCAACCACCTGTATGATAAAGAACAGTGCATCAGTTTTCTTACGTCTTCATGCCTTCCTTATAAAGTCGGTATGTCAAAATTTACACTTGTTCTCTCCAAAAAGATCATTCTGTCTTTAATGCCTTCCATTAAGTTTATAAACATATCCCCCTCATTGTTATAGCTATGAGATACAAGCATCCCCATGGGCCACAGGGGCAAATAGAACAAAGTCCAGGGAACATACATCAGATAAAAGTTGTTGATGCAGGGGTTCCTGGGTGACTCTGAGGGTTAAGCGTCTGCCTTCGGCTCAAGTCATGATTCCAGGGTCTTGGGATCAAGTCCTGCATTGGGCTCCTTGCTCAGCGGGAGCCTGCTTCTCCCTCTGCCTGCTGCTCCTCCTGCTTGTGCCCTCTCTCTCTGTATCTCTCTGTCTCAAATGAATAAATAAAATCTTTAAAAAAAAAGTTGTATGTTATAGAAAATGGTTTGGTGATTTTCCCCAAAAGTTAAATGCCATATATATACTAAGAATTCCATATATCCACACAGAAACTTACTTATACATGAATGTTTATAAGAACATTATCATAATAGCCAAAAGGTGGAAATGACTTAACTTCTCAAATTCTCATCAACAATTGAATGGATAAACAAAATTTGGTATTCCCACACAGTAGAATATTACTCAGCTATAAAAAGAATCAAGTACTGATCCATGCTACAATGTGGATGAACCTTGGAAAAATTAAGTTGAGTGAAAGAAGCCAGACACAAAAGGTTACATATTACATGGTTTCTTTGTATGCTACATCCATAATGGGGCCATTCCATAGACAGGAAGCAGATGAAAGGTTGCCAGGTAATGGAGGGGGAAGAAGAAGGCATGATCACTTGATGTGATCAATAAAGGAAGGAGAAAGGGGAGGCGGAAGAAAGGGAAGAAGGAGGAAAGAAAAGTAATGTGGGATGATGAAAACTTTTTAAATCTAGAGAAAGCTGCTCATTGCAAAACACTGTGAATTTTCTAAATACCACTCTACTGTACACTTTGAAATGGTCAATTGTATGATATGTGAATTTTATCTCAATAAAAATAGGTATATCACACACACACACACACACACACAAAGTAGGTAGTGGTCAATGGTATACGTAGTATTACTTGGGGATCAGTGGGGAAAAAATCAAACCTTAGGTATCTTGTGCCAGATGTCTGAAAGGGGAACCTGGGATGACAGCTTGAGGCTCCCAGATTCTACTGCACCCGCTTTCAGCTGGTAGAAGCCGGGCTAGGGCTCAACTCTGTGGCTGACACTGAGGAAGAGTCCATTAGCAAAACCCAATTTGATCTTCGAAAAATGAAGTGTTTCCCCATTGACCTCAAGGAGGCCACAGAGTCCCAGGAAATATCGTGCTCATGATCTTCTATGTCAGCACATTGACTTCCCTTTAATGGTCTTCAGTCCAAGGAAGGCCTGTCTCCCCATTGGACAGCGTGTTCCTAGGGGAGAGAAACTGACAGCTCAGGTGCCCACAAAGAATGAGAAAGGCCCGTGGTTCGAATGTCATCATCCAGGAGCCATGTTTAAATGTCTTTTGTTTAAAAATGACAGCAGCTTAGAAGAAAAAGTGAGCTCATTCAAGGGGTTGTGAAGGCTGAAGGAGACCTAGGGATGGAGCTGCCAAGAAGTGGATTTGGGCTTGGGGTCCTTAGGGCCCCCGCTGCCCCCTGGAGCTTGTCAGTGCTCCCTCCTGCAGCTGCACGTGGTAGGCACCAACAGGGAGCTCTCCGTCCTGCAGAAGAAGAGACAATGAGTTACCTGCTTTCGAATCCGTGCAAAGGGTAGTTTCAAACTGATAGAAAGTATACCTGGGGGGCGCCTGGGTGGCTCAGTGGGTTAAAGCCTCTGCCTTCGGCTCGGGTCATGATCCCAGGGTCCTGGGATCAAACCCCACATCGGGCTCTCTGCTCAGAGGGGAGCCTGCTTCCTCTCTCTCTCTCTGCCTGTCTCTCTGCCTACTTGTGATTTCTGTCTGTTAAATAAATAAAATCTTTAAAAAAAAAAGAAAGTATACCTGGAAAGACCATTTGGACCTGGTCATTATCTTTTCTGTGGAATAAGTGGCCAAAAGACAAAGATGCCAATATGTCCTCCAACTATTTTTTTGTCTCCTTTCAAATAAACTCACTGTACCTTTCACATAGAGTTTCCCTTCCTAGCACATTTCGTAAATGCCTGTATTTCTAGAAATTGCTGCTGACTCCAGATATTTCTCTCCTATGTGTTAAAATGTGTGTATTATCCTATGTCTGACCATCTTAAAATCTTTAAAGTTACCAATATACCACAAAGAATGATCTCACAGGTTAAATGACAAATGACAACATTTGTCTTCCCAGGTGTGTATGTAAACAAAAATCTTCAATACCTTCATCCACAAAGAGAGAAGCACAGAACTTGAGAAATCCAATAGCTCAAAGCTCTCAGTGAATATTTTGGGAGAAAAATACTAAATGAATAAATCATAGGGAGTATCTACTAGAAATCAGAATAGCTGGATTTCAACCATAGATCTGCCTGCCCCTCAGAAACTGTGTGCTCCTGTGAAAAGATCAGGTCCTACCAGAGAAAGAGAAAAGGACAGGAAGAGAGGCAGGAAAGATGCATGTTGGAGATTAGAAATTGGGAGTGTCATGGAGACTGGCTGGAAATTGAGAGGTAGGTTGGGGTTAAACTGTGAAAAATATTGAATATCTTATGAAGGAACTTGAACTTGGTCTGGTATAAAATGTGTTTTCACTTATGGTCTTCTAGCAAACAATTAGCATGATCAAAGCAGTATTTGACAAAGAAAAATAAAGAGGACACTTACAAAGTGGAGGACAGAATATTTTGACAAAGACTGGGACCCGAGGGATCATTTAGATGCTCCAGTCCAGGCTCCAACCTAGGATAGAGACAGTGTCCACATATCTGGGAGTGGAAATTCATGGAACAGGGAGTGATGATGGCCTGGGGGAGGCAGGAGCCAAAGGGTGGTTGGATGTCACACTGGATGATCAATCTAGATTTTCAGGAGTTCTGCAGGGAGAAAATAGAATATTAAGAACACAGAGCTGGCATCAGACTCATTCTTACTGGACTCTGGGATCTGTCATTTAATAAATCTGTGAAATTAGCTGTGTCTTCACTCAGCATCTTAGTTTATACATCTGTAAAATGGGAATAACGATAATAGTCACTTCCTAGGATTACTGTAAAGATTCAAGGAGGAAAATAATAAAGTAATGTAGCGAAGTAATCACCACATGGGAAAATGGCCAATAAACCTTACATACAGCTGTTAATTACATATTATGTGATAGGTGGAGAATATAAAATAAAATGGGTTTAAAGGTGACATTTTCCAGAGGTCAAATACCCTTAAGCAAAATCAGGGATTTTTTTGTTACTGTTGTTGCTCCTGTGTTGTGATAAAACCACACAGACCCTGTTATTTACTTAACAGGGTCTGAACACCACAAAACATTTCCATCTTTGCTTCTCCCTTCTCTTTGTAGAGGTTTTGTCCTCTTGGAAGACTCTGTCCCCATCACAAGAAGCAGAACTAGAAGAGTTTTTAATCAGCCATCTCAGCTTCGTCAACAAAGACAGGCTGGCTTCCCTGGAGCACCATTTAAGATTTTCCATGGGGGAAAAACATCTGATTGGCCTCATTTGGCCAGAGGACTCATGGGAAATCACTGTAGCAAGGGTGGGTAGTAGGATCAAACCCTCATTCTTAATATATGGCTGGAGTGGGGAAGAAGGATTACAAAAATAGAGTCTAGTTGGAGACCTATCGATTTTGCTGAGCTGGCTTTATAAGTTTGTATAAAGTCCTTCCTCATGCCATGGTGGACACACTTTATCTATGCTTTCTTTGCTGGGCATAGGCACTGGGCAAGGTAAGTGCTCCCTACCTTTATGCTCCCAGCTTCCCTTTTTTCAGTGCTCCCATTATAGACTCTTGACCAGATAACATCCCAGATACTTGGGCATTGAGGGGCTGTGTGGTTGGGTCATGCTGTCTTTGCCTGGGCCAGTCACCCTTCCATCACTTGAGATTCTGGGCAGAGCTGTGAATGAACACATTTCAAATGCTATCAATATTTTATGAATTTCCATCCACTTACTTTAATGGGGAACCGTAAAAGCATTTAACCATATTACACCCCATCTCTCAGGCACCGCATTATTCCAACAGAGCTATTTTATTAGAGTCAACCACCAGGGCCTTCAGGATGCTTTATCCACCTCTCCCCCACCCCCAATTTGTTCACTGGCATGTATGTAAGTCTGTTTGTCTGTCTACCATCTTATCTCTAATCTATGTATATTTATCAAATAAAATCAGCCAATAGCAAAGGGAACATCACACTGGTGCTCATGTGTACATACACCCACATGTGTGCACACATTTATATGCATGCACTCTAGCGCACTGAGAAAGGTTTCATCTCTTGGCCCTGCTTGACTGGACTTGGGCTTTAAAAGGACATTTGGTTTTATGGACTCCCCTGGGTTCTCTTTTAGAGCATTTACTCCTTTGTCTTCTGGGGGAAAAAATCTCAGGGAAGCATCTTACCTGAAGTTTAAATATCTGAAATTAATGGTTAAGCATCCAGGCATTGGAGTTAGATGGACATTGGCTTCACAGCTCCACTGTACCACTTACCTTTATGATCTTGGGCAAATCACCTGACCTCACAGTGTCCTCTCTATAAAAGGGGCCTTTCAGAAGCTTTCTTTCCAGGTACCGAGGATCAGGTGAGAGAGTGTGTGAACACATAGTGAGGACCTGCGCAGCAAAAGGGTGAGGGCAAAAACAAAAGCTTTCTGAAGCTGAAGGGCTCAGAGCCTTTTCTTCTTTTCACTTCCTAGAACTTCTGGGCTGCAACATGTATTTGTTTCTGGAGATGCTTCTGTCTGCACCATCTGCCTGAGCACTGCTTTCCTCCCATCCCTGCTTATCTACCCTCTCTAATCCCCTGCAAAACCCAGCTTCACACCCTATCTGGGGTCAGGACTTCACTCCATTTCATCTATTCTGAGAAGCCTTCCTCAGTGCCCCCGGACTGGATTAGGAACCTTTCTCTGAGCTTCCCATCACCACCCAATCTCTTTCCATAATGCAGAATTTAGCTCACTCTGTTATAATTGTCTCCCCCCTCTGGATGACAAGCTCTCTGTAGTCAGAGCTCAAGCATTGTTTCTCAGCACAACTAACAAAGCCCATGGGATCTGAGCTCTGCCAACCTCATCTCTTGAAGAGCTTTTAACAAACCTCTCTTCTCCATCCATTGAGTCTAGCCACCATTTTGTTCAGCACTCACTCTGTGCAAGACAGATTCTAACCACAGTATGTGCAATAACTAATTCAATCTTACATCAGCCTTATGAGAGAGACTATGCTGATGCCTACTGTACCAGTGAGGATGTTGAGGTTAGGAGATGATAGGAAATTTACACAAGGTCACCAGCTCTTAAGAAGCAGTGCCAAGTTTGCAGTCTTATGGTCTCATTCCAGAGACGGCACCCACTACTGTGCTGTACTCCTTATTCATGTACTCTGTTCTACCCATTGCTCTAACAAAGCTGACCTCCACACAACAAAGCTGACCTCTACCCATTGCTCCAACAAAGCTGACCTCCACACAGCAAAGCTGACCTCTACCCATCGCTCCAACAAAGCTGACCTCCAATACCCATGTCATGTTCAATGTCAACTCATAGCCTCTGTACATACTATCCCTTCCCGTGCAGATGCCTGTCTGCCTCCCAGCTTATCCTCCACTTATCCCTCAGGAGCCAGAACACTTTCCTCAATGCCTTGTCTGTGTTTGCACCTCATGGGGCACTTACAGTGTGCTCCTCTGTTTACTTGCCTTTTTACCCATTAGGCTGGAGGCTTCTTGGGGTAGGAGTTGTGCCTTTTTCATGTTCCTGGTACCTAGTGCAGTTCCCAGCCCCTCATGGACAATTAGTATCTACTGGTTGGAGAAATTCTTTTGACATTCCTGAGAGCTGAAAGGCTTTCTCAATATTGTCATCTCTTTGAATCCTGGCTTCCTCATAAATTGTATATGTAAATCTCTATCTTTGATAACATGGTTACCGGCACACATAACTAAGTAAGATGCCAGAGCAAATGAAATAACTGCTAGAGAAAGGTACAAGTAATGTGTGTCAGTCTGAATTAGATAGGGACCAGCCAAATGAGTCTGAGCACTCAAAAGTTAGCTAGCATCTACAGAGAGTTTGGGGTAAGGGTTTGGTGTCTCACTGTAATCTCACCATGAATCCTTGAGGAGGAAACTATGTTCACAAGGAAATGGAGAAATGGGAAAACAAAGTACAGACTTCATACCTAAACCTCTGGGCCCATGTAGCTCTATCTAAATGCTGAGCATCTTTGAGAAGAGGTTCTGGCATACAAGGTTTATGGTAAGAAGCTTAAATATTTCCTATACCACCGAATCTAAACGGTAGGGTCTGAAGAACAGTCTTTGAATCCACTTACTTGAAAAGGCTTTGGACAAGGAGGATGGCCTGCTTCTTCATCTAGAAGAATGGGAATCCATAGCAAAGAATGAACAGGAGCTCAGATTTACTCCGTTTTTCAGCAAATTTCTGAAAGCTGTGTGTGGTCTGGTCTATCCCTTCTGGCTAAAATACTGGACATGAGGCAGAAAAGTTCTTCTCCTGCTTAAAACATCTCACTTAAAAGGTCTAGGAGTGGAAAGTATTAGACAATGGGTATGAGACAAAGTACACACAAAGATGGGCAGTGTCAAGTATCAAGTGTTACAGCCAGAAAAATCAAACTAAGGCTTTCAGTAGCCTTACTACTGAGTCAGAAGACACAGAGACTTGAAATAAAGTGGTGGCAGATGAGTAATGAAGAGATGAAGATTCTAGGTATTTGCTACAATCAGAGGTAGAACTTGCTTTGTCAACTTTCTGGCCAATGGATCAGGGTCATTGACAAGTATAGAGCTCACGAGTGTTCACCAGAAGAATCATGAACTTCTAAGTTAATAGTCGAGGAGGACCTTGGCTGTAGGTGCTCTACTTTTCACTGGCTCCTGTTCTCATCTATTTCAGTGAGTCTGGGGGTGGTGTCTGGGTGGGATCACCATGCTTTCTTCCCTTACCCAGCTCTCCTATCCTTAACACAAAAGTGAAGATCATTTCTGATAGAGATGAAATCAGCTACCAAGCTCCATCAGGTGCCTGTGTTCCTCCTCACCAACCCCCCCCCCACCACTTCCAGCAAAACCTTTCTCCTGAGCAGACAGAAAACATTTCATCCTTGTGACAGCCCCCTGTCACTCTGATGCTGCATGTCTCGCTTCTGACATGATAACCGAGTGCGTGAGACAGACAGTGTTTGTGTGATGCTGGCAGCTTTGTAGTGGAATCACAAGGCTGGGAAGAAGGAGGCAGGTCAGGGCTGGGACATCTGCGAACCTGGGTCTTTTCCCCCTCTGTACATCTCCTGCCCGACAGGTTGAGGCAACAGCAACAAGCCTTCTCAGTCGTGAAGAATCCCAGCCCATTGTTCAAGAAACCTGGAGCTACAAAATTCTACCTGGATCTGATGGTTTCACTAAAAACCAGCTCACCTCACTGAATACACATTTACTGAGATCCTGTTTTGTGCCATGCAAAGATGTTTGATGCCAGGGACTCACAAAAATGAAGGAGGAGGGGGGGGGGATGAAGAAGAAGAAAATTATAATGGTGGTTCCTATTAAGGACATGCTCTCTGTGATGTTCTGTGGTTTATAGATGAATATACATTTAATTATCTCAGTAACACTGTGGGTAAGGTAGTAATGGCCCCATATTACAGATAAAGAAACCCAGGCTCAGAGAAGGGAAGTAACATGCTAAGCTCATACCAATACTGAGTAATGGATCTAGAACTCTGAATTAATTGTCTTTGGTTCCAAAGCTTCTTATGTTCACCTTTGTGTTCTACTTTCTCCAATGAGTCCTGTGTAGTAAGCCACAAAGTTTTATATATATGTGTGCATCAAAATAAATATGTGCTTAATTATAAGTAACCATGCATATATGCTTAATTACACATCCTGTTACCTGCAGGATTAATTACATGTCATAGAACACGCACACAATCAGAAGAAGTGACATTTGATGACATTA
Organism: Enhydra lutris kenyoni; assembly: GCF_002288905.1. Lineage (NCBI taxonomy): Eukaryota > Metazoa > Chordata > Mammalia > Carnivora > Mustelidae > Enhydra > Enhydra lutris. Next base: position 25,457,155 of record NW_019154097.1, on the reverse strand, counting down.
AAAGAGCTAGGAGAGGGGTGCCTGGGTGGCTCAGTGGGTTAAGCCGCTGCCTTCGGCTCCGGTCATGATCTCAGGGTCCTGGGATCGAGTCCCGCATCGGGCTCTCTGCTTGGCAGGGAGCCTGCTTCCCTCCCTCTCTCTGCCTGCCTCTCTGCCTACTTGTGATCTCTCTCTGTCAAATAAATAAATAAAATCTTTAAAAAAAAAAGAGCTAGGAGAACATAAAGGGGAAATTTTTTAACAGTTGCATATGTGTGCTTTCTTATAACTTTGTAGCTTATTTTGTAGCTTATAACTTTGTGTGTGTGTGTGTGTGTGTGTGTGTGTGTGTGTGTGTATACTAAAGAAAGTCTTATTGTAACCCAAAGAAGGAAGCATGCTATATGGCATTTGTAGGTCTTAGAGTAAGACAGATCTGCATATGAACACTTTCTTCATTTCCTGGTAACCATGTGACACTATTAACCTCTCTGGACCTCAGTGTCTTCATCTAGGACATGGAATAATAGTATCTATATTGTGGAATTATGCTGAGGGTTGAATAATAGAATGTATGTGAGGTCTACATAGTTAACAAGTATTGAATCTTACTTTGTACAAAGCCTTTGGATATAATCCTATTTGATCCCAATAATAACCTTGGGCAAGATACTACTCTGCTACTATTATTATTTCTTTTTAGTAAGTGTTAAAAATTAGGCTTAAATAATTTGTTTAATCAATAAATAGCAACATGAGACTAGAATTCAGTAAGTCTGACCTCAAAAACTACTTGTAGGTGGACAAGTTAGGCTCCATTGGTAGGTTGGTTAAGATCTGTCTGAACATCCCAGGAATGGCAGAATATATATACTTTTACTGCACCAGGGTGACTTCTTTGACAGGAAGGTCTACTGGGGGGACCTCTATCACCCTGTGATCCTGCAAGAACATTTTGTTATACATAGGACATTGCTTGGAAATTGCTCCCATTTTCTCTTTCGGATGATTGATGTACATGGATCGCATGCATGTACTGTATATTGAAAGAAAACAGCTCTTTTTTTTTTTGCCCCCCCTTTTTTTGTATCCATGGATGTTTCCATAGTTCATGCCTCTGAATAGAGCAGGTTCAATTACCAAAGATGTTTTTCTAAAAGATGTAGATTGATACCAATTAACAGGTCAAGATAGGAGTTGAGACCTTAGCCTGTTCACAGAATGAGTTGTGATTTCATGTCATCTGGCACGTGCATAATTACACACACCAGGAAACATCCACCAATGTGTGCATCACAATAAATGTGTGCTTAATTACAAGTCACCATGCATATATGCTTAATTACACATCCTGCTACCTGCAGGATTAATTACATGTCGTAGAACACGCACACAATCAGAAGAGGTGACATTTGATGACATTAAAAGAGCTAAGAGAACATAAAGGAGCAATTTTTAAACAGTTGCATAATATGTGTGCTTTTTTCTCTCCGCAGAAGGCATCAGACATTAATTTCTACTCAATCAATCAAGAAGCACTTATTGAACAAGTCCTGTCAATTTTATTTTTATAGCATCTCCCTCATGTAGACCTCCCTTTCCATTTTCATGATTCCTAATGTCATCACCTCTCACCTGACAGTCCAAGGTGATGGGAAGGACACTGCACTCAAATCTCTCCCTGACTCTCAGCCAACAGTCTGGTCCAAGTCACCAGCATCTCTTACCTGTATGACTGCAGAGATCCCACCCGAATCTCTCCCTGACTCTCAGCCCACAGCCTGGTCCAAGTCATCGGCATCCCTTACCTATATGACTGCAGAGATCCCTAACAGATCCCCTGCTTTCTCCCAGGTTTTAAACTCTCCACCCCCAACCAGGGGTTCAAAACCCTATTCTGGTCCTCTCAGTTCCCACTTGAAAACCCCTCAATGATTTTGCATCTATCCAGAACAGAGCTGAACATTCTGAGCTTGAACTACAAAGCCCTGTTTGTTCTGGCCCCTACCCACCCTTTTGATGTCTTATTACCTTGACCTCTCTTCCTAACATCCAGCCACACTGCTTTCTCTCCATCCTCTCAGCAGACCATTCTTCTTCCTACCTCAAGATCATTCATGCATACTGATTTCTCTGTCCCCAAAAGTTCTTCTTCCTTTTCACATATCTAATTAAATCCTACCTAACCCTCAGATTCCAGCTCAAATAGATTTTTCCCAGGAATGCTTTCACTAGAGGCCCAGACCAGGTTAGGTTCCAATATTAAACTCTGTACTTTTACTTCATAAGAAACAATCACTGGGACACCCTGGGTGGCTCTTAAGTATCCTTCTTTGGCTCAGATCATGATCTCAGTGTCCTGGAATTGAGTCCCACATTAGGCTTCCTGCTTACCAGGGAGTCTGCTCCTCCCTTTGCCTCTTCCCCCTAGGTTATGCTCTCTCACTCACTCTCTGTCAAATAAATAAAATCTTTTTAAAAAATTATCACAATAATCATCATGGTTCATCTGTGCAATATTCCCATTAATGTCTGCCTCAGTCCCTAGAAGGTCTACAAAGACTATGATTGGGTGTATTTTTATTTTCCATTATGTTCTCCTGGTATAGTGCCTGGCACACAATAACCTTCTAGTAAAATTACCAGATTTCATAAATAAAAATAGGGATCCTCAGCTAAATTTGAATTTCAGGTAAATAACAATTTTTTTTTATTTAAAAGTATGTCTGATGCAATATTTGGAACATACTTATGATAAAACTAATTTGTGCTTACTTGAAATTCAAATCTAACTGGATGTAGTATATTTTATCTGGCAACCCTACTTAATATGTGATGATTGAGTGAATAAATCAATCAGTAATTAGATGAAGATTCAGAAGACCCTGATTGAAACTCAACTCTGGTTTCTAGTTTATCCTCACAGGCCACTTCAATTTTCTCCCATATATAATGAGAGTTCATATATAAAACTCTGACTCTTATAATATTGACACAAAATGTTGAGAAGCTGGGGTAAAAGCCAAATAATGAGCCCTCTCTGCCGCAGTCCTCTCTAGGACAGTTTTTTGTTTCTAAAATGATCTGACTGGTTGAGTCATTCCATTCTCTTCCTCCAAATTCTAGCTCTCCCTCATGACCCCCCAGAGTTATAATATCCCATTTTGCATATTATTCTAGGTCTTTGTCATTTGAGACTGTCTTTTTTTTTTTTTTTTAAGCGCAAGAGCAAGAGTGCATGCACTCAAGCTATGGGGAGGGGTAGAGGGAGAGGAAAAGAGAGAATCTAAAGCAGAATCCACACTGAGAACAGAGCCCAGCTCAGGGCTCGATCTCATGATCCTGAGATCATGACCTGAGCTGAAACCAAGAGTCACACACTTAACAGACTCAGCCACCCAGGTGCCCCTGAGGCTGTTGCATTTTAAGTCTAACAGGCAGGTCTGGAACTAATATTAACACTAATGCTTAAGGAAATAAAGATCAATGCAAAAAATCCATGATGAAAAAAATATTGAAAGTTTAAATAAAAACAGAATCAGTAGGACTGATTTTTTTTTCTTTTGCTTCAGGCTCCAATATGGTGTGGCACAGCACTTTTTATTGAAACTTTTGATATTTTGCTTATTGTGGTTTTATTTGCATTAATTCTGATCTTTTAAGAAAGTATTTTGAATTGAATATTTTAAAAAATATATATTGAAAAAGCATACTGAATGTAAGACTTAGCTTGATTGCTAAGTATTTTGTACCTCTTTGCATTTAGCACCCAGGCTGTGTGCCTTAAGTCCTTCCCTCTTATCCCCACTCTTGTAAGTAGAGCCAAACTTTGGAAGAATACTCAGAGTGGGCAGGCCATCAGGGACAGGGATAGGAGGGTTGGAAGTGCCACGCTGAATTTATCCTGCAGGCCAAGAAGAATAGAACGGTTTTGAGCTAGAGACCAATTCTGCTTTGAATTTTAGGGAGGTATTCTGCTGCTGGTCTGATCTAGAGAAAGGGTTGGAGGGACTGTCACTAAGCTCGGAGACAGAGAAAGGCAGTGCCATCAGCGTTGTGCAAGATCAGGGGCAAGGAGGAAGTGGTGAGGATGGATGGACTCAGCAACCAGTGTGATGACAATGGACTAACTAGATTTGCTGGGAAGGAGAACCATCTCCTTTATCTTTACATCTTGGCTATTCTCTACTGTCTGTTCTCTGTTCGACTTAGCATGTCTTGTCGGAAAAGAGCAGGCAGGGAGGAAGCGCAGAGGGCAGGCTTGTTAGCTTCAGTGAGTAGGATTCTGACTACATGGATGCTTCCTGATTTATTTGCAGACCTTCTGGGCATTTTCCCAGCCCCTACATAAATTAGTTCCCCAGAGATCCATACATTGAGTAGCATGCCCATTGTTCCCTGCATATATGTTCCCAGAGGTGGGCCAAAAAAATCACTTTCTGAAATGGTCTGGAAAGGGACTGTGTTACTGACACTCTCCCCCATGGTATTTGTATTTCAAAAAGCAACATGCTCAGGAATCCATCATTTCAATTAAAGCTCATCTAGGTCTCCTATGAAAAAAAAAATATCAATATGGCAGAGTCCCCAACCCAGGAGGAATCAAATTTAACTTTCAGCTGGAAACCACCATGAGCATGCTTTGTGGTCTTGAATCCACTGCATGGCTTTTCCGTGCTTCAGCCCTACCTTTGGGAGGAAGCTTCCAGTAAATAGATGATCCTGAACTGTGGGCTTTAAATCTTGATGTTGGTACTCACTTGTTGTGTGCCCTCGGTCAAGTTATTTCACCTTTCTGAAATACACTTTCCTTCTCTTCCTGTCCAAGAGGGAGAGATATGCCCTTCCTTGTAGGGTTGTGATGAGGATGGAAGGAGTTAATGCCTGGCAAGTGTTTAAAACTTCCCAGTATTCAATAAATGATAGCCATCCCCTCCCTGAAATGGTTAATGGGTACGAGTAATTGAAAAGATTGTGCCAAAAAAAGAGCGGAGTGCCATTTTTTCAGCTGGCAAAAACTCAATACCATTACATGCCAAGATTTGCTGATACAATGAATAATTTTGGAGTAATTTTACAATTGTGTATACAGAATGCCAAAATTCAATATGAGGGTGGGTTTTGATGAGATGGAGTCATTCTGGCTAATTGTAGTACTGTATAGGGAAATGCCTCTTGTGTTTTGTGTCTTAGTAATATTTTTCAACCGTGTACTTAAAAAATAATAATTTCCCATCAATGATCTCTTGACAATTTCCAGGATGAGAAAAAGGAGACACAAGTACACTAGCTCCAGACCATCGTATGTTATGGTCCTAAATTTCAATTGCAAAAACAGTCATAGATTTTAAGTCTTTGTGATTTTTTTTTTTTTGATATTTGACTTATTTATTCCTTTAATATGTTTTTAAAGTTGGGTCACAAGTCAAAAGGAGCACAATCTCACCCCATAGTGCTAAACAACATGTAAACTTTAAGGATTTTTCCCCCATCGTAAAATGGAAGCCATACTTGCTGCTTACATGTGGTATAAAATGAAATGAGAGAATGTATGAAAAGAGCTCAGCCTGGCGTCTGAGACAGAGCAAGGATTCGATCACTGGTCATGTGACTATAATCATTAGAATAGTGATGATTAGTTAAAGTCTTTTCTTTTTTTCTTCAAATATTTTCTGATTTTCTACTGAAACGTTTCTTCCAGCCATGTAAGTGGGCCTCAGTTTTTTTTTTTTTTTTTAAAGATTTTATTTATTTATTCGACAGAGAGAGATCACAAGTAGGCAGAGAGGCAGGCAGAGAGAGAGAGGAGGAAGCAGGCTCCCCGCCAAGCAGAGAGCCCGACGCGGGGCTCGATCCCAGGACCCGGGGATCACGACCTGAGCTGAAGGCAGAGGCTTTAACCCTCTGAGCCACCCAGGCGCCCCAGTGGGCCTCAGTTTTAACCCTGTGGCTCTGTAATATGATTTCTGTTTCGTTAGTATTTTGTATTATGCCATAGAATAATTACTCTCATTTTATTTATAGATAAAACAAATGACTTTTTATCCTATGAGAAATGCACTTTTCCACAGCAAAATGAGGTTCATGAGATGCCCACAACCTGGATTCTTGTAAAAAGTTTATCAATTTATCCAAAGTCATGAAGAAAGATCTTTGATTCTGAACCCTTTTCACTCTCCTTCCAATTTTTTTGAACTTAATGTTATCTCTGTGGATTTTCTTTCAGAATATTTAAATTTGAATTTGACTTCATATCCTTTGGAATATGGTTGAGATACTCCCTTTCTTTTCCCTCCCCTTTGTTCTGCCATTAGTTGGTGTGTTCTCAGTGAATGCAAATTCATTTTTACATCAGCAAAAGGAAAATTGAATAAGGAAGGCCATCTGATATGTAGTAAATCAAACAAAACCACAATGAATTTCAAAGCCAAGTATAAATTTAAGACACAGCATGATGTGTAGGAAAGAACAATGAACTCAAATCAGGCGATTTGGAGTCTACTTTAGACTCTGCCACTGACTCACTGCATGACCTTGGGAAAGTCATTTTGCTTCTGCAGGTTTCTGGTTCTATTTTGGTAAAATTAAGTGTAGTGCTAAATAACCATGAATTAATCATGATTTCAATTAAACATGTTATAATTCCCATTAATGAATCTAAAAAGTTAAGCTTGAACCTCAATCAAGTGTTAGAAAGCAATCTGAGTTTTATCAAGATTAAGTTGTATATTGAAGTGACCTAATTTTTTCCTATCATGGATGTACTAGATTGAGGAGTCTTAAGTATCACATGTCTTGATTTGACATGTTGACAGTATGGAACTTGATCAAGTTTCTCCTTATGTGTTTCTGGACAAATTAGGAAAATGTGGACCAGATCAGTGGCAAATAAACCCAAGAAATGACTGGAATCTCCAGAGGAGTTATATCAGCATGCACATTTCTGAATCTCATTCTTACAAGTTCTGATTGAGGTGGTCCTGGGTCAGATCTGGTGGTCACAATGAGCTCCAGTTGATTCTGAAGATCATCTTGGCCTGGAAACCACTGGACAAGATTATAACCAGGTGGACTAGTTAGTTGAATTACCAGGGTGCATATGTGACTTGATGCTTTCTAACTTGTGTATGCATGACTTGGAAAAGATATAGAAGGAATATTGATCAGATGCATAAATGTTACAGATATGTTAGATGACAAAATGAAGGCTTCCTTACATCGATGGGTAGAATAATGAATAGAAACAAGCAAAATAAAATTTAAGGGATGCAAAAACTCTTGTACTTCATTTACAAGTTTTGAAATTAAATATGTGGTATCAGATAGGAAGTATCTGACCTGTGAGTGCCTCATGTGGAACAGACATTGAGATATGAGGGGACTGGAGTCAAGAAAACTTCCTGAGAGTAAAATTATTTTCATGCACAAACACTTTGTACATGGTAATTCTATTTCTAATTATTTGAGGAACCTCTACACCATCTTCCTTGGTGGATGTACCATTTTGCATTTCCACCAACGGTATGTGAGTTCCCTTTTTTTTACATCCTTGCAAACACTTGTTATCTCTTACATTTTTGATAATAGCATCCTGGCAGGCATGAAGTGATGTCTCACTGTAATTTTGATTTGCAATTCCTTGGTTGTCACCTACCATATGATCCAACAGTTCTACTTCCAGATATTTATCTGACATAATTGAAATCAGGATCTTGAAGTGGTATCAACACTCCTGTGTTCATTGCAGCGCTATTCACAGTGGCCAAGGTATGGAAACAATCTACATGTCCATCAACAGATGAATGGATAAAGAAAGTATACATACAATGGGGTAATATTCTGCAATATTAAAAAGAAGGAAACTCTACAATATGTAACAATGTGAATGAATCTTGAGGACATGCTAAGTGAAATAAACCAGTCATAGGTCGACCCATACCACATGATTCTGCTTATTTGAGATAGCTAAAAGAGGCAAAATTTTTGAGCCAAATAGTGGAATGGTGGTCATCAGGGATTGGAAGGAGGGGGAAATGAAGAGTTGCTAATTAACAGGCATAAAATTTTAGTTAAGCATGATGAATAAGTTCCAGAGACCTACTGTATAACATTGTATCCATAATAAAAAATACTACATTGCTCACCTAAAAATTTGCTAAGAGGGTAGTTCATGTTAAGTGTTCTAACACTAATAAAATAAAGAAAAACACTTGTGTAGAATGCAAAATATTATAAACACAAAATGGCAACAACTGATCTCAGAGGCAGAATCAAATGGTTGTTAAGAGTCAGAGTCCGGGGGCACCTGGATGGCTCAGTGGGTTAAGCCTCTGCCTTCGGCTCAGGTCATGATCTCAGGGTCCTGGGATCGAGCCCCGCATCGGGCTCTCTGCTCAGCAGTGAGCCTGCTTCCTCCTCTCTCTGCCTGCCTCTCTGCCTACTTGTGATCTCTCTCTCTCTCTCGTTCTCTGTCAAATAAATTAAAAAAAAAAAAAAAAGAGTCAGAGTCCTAGATACACATCTTGACTTTAACTAGAGACAGTCATATGGTCTTGGAAACATTATTTAACTATCGTATGGCTTGGCTCTTTCATCTATAATATGGGAATAATACCTTCCTGACCGGGACTGCATTAAGGATTAACACACTTAGCATATTGCCAGGCACATGTCACTCAGTAAACAATGTCGATTATTTCAGGTATCATAATATAGTGCCCAGAATGAAGAAGGAATAGAGCTGTACTTTGTTAATTGTCAGGTGAGATGAGAAGAATCATAGCCAGTTTGAAAAACCGACCTTTAGAAGATCTATAGGCCAAAAATAATGTGTTCAAAGGCAGGAGATGGCACATGACCAAGATGGTGAGTGCCCATTAAGTATAATCAAATGCATTTGAAGGTGTTCAGAGATTTTTCTCTTGAGAAGCCAAGCCAGAAGACAACATCAACCAAACCAAAGGGCAATGACAAGAAAACGGCTTTGTTTTTGGCTCCACAAGGCAAGCTTCGTTTGGGTTAGACATAAGGGTTGGACACTTCCCATAGTTAGAAGATCTTGGGTTTCCTGGAGCAGGAGACAGTCCTTAACTTTCATTGTGTTCAAGACCTATGGTCAAGGTCTTTGTGGAGAGGACTCCTTCCTAAGCTCAGAGTTTGCCTACTTGGACTAAGCCCTCTAAACCCCTCTCAAAAGTTAGGATTACAAGGTGGAAGTGATGGAAGCCTTCCTGGTGACTTTCTGAGGACCCTAATATGCAGGGTGAGTGTACCTAGAAATGGGTGAGTTTGCCAATGACTTGTAGCTCTGAAGATGGAAAGTGATCTGTGCTCCCATCTAGTTCAATGCATATGTCTTTTCTCCCAGGGCATCAGCCAAGTGCCTGCATACTGGGCTCATCAGTCTTTCTTGAACTACAGAATTGGGGGGTTGCATTTGGCTAATGAACCTCTTCAGAAAAACATACTTCTTCAAATTAGGTTCTAATTGTGTTGGGGAGCAGCAATTGCCTGTAACCTGTTAATATTTTAGGAAGTTACATCCACCTGAGTGATTTGAGAGCCAACAGCCTTGGAGAGTGCTGGACTGATGGGCATCTGGACTGACCCCCACCTTGTTAACCTTCCCTTGCTTTTCACCTTCAACCTCCCTGCAAGGATCTGTCTGAGTCTGAACCTTAGGAAGCTCTGTGTGGCTCACCAAAACAGAACACTGATGGAATCCTAATATGGGGATCTTGCAATCAAGCAGGATTAGGGTTAGGAAGTTATGGTACTTGTATTCTCAAGACTGGTGTAGGCCCAGGAAATGTGTGTAGTCCCACCTTCTTTTAATCAATGAATCCACTTGGCAATATCTCTATGAAGTGGCTTTTAACTCCTCTTAAATATCCCCCAAATTGGGCAACTCAGCACTTTCAAATAGCCCATTCTCTTTTTGTACAGCTCTGAGAACTGGAAAGGTCTTATTGAGGCCAAATCAATACGGAATGCTTAGCTCCTTTGGGGAATAATACTAACGAGGATGATCATATCAGTCTACATTTACTGAACACTTACTACCAATTAAGCAGTCTAGTAAATACATTTTCTGGTTGAATCCTGATTATCATGCTATCGGATACATGTCATACATCCTATTTTATCGATTAAGAAACTGAGTCCAGGGAGGTTTCTGTGATTTCCTCAAGCATCAGAGGTGAATTTCCTATAATTGAAAGGGCTCATCCCCTGAGCCTTCCTTATACTCTAAATGCAAGTCTGTGGGTCCTCTCCTGAATGGAGCCTCCTTAAAACCCCTTCTCTTGGAAAGAGACTAGACCTTTGATCTGCACTTCATCTCAAACCTGTCACCAGGTTGGCTCCAGAGCAGAGGTTTTCAAACTTGTGGGACTCTGTGATCCCATTTTGCAACTATTTTTTTTTTTTTATGTCCTGGACTTCTAAGATGTCAATTAGAGAGAAGTTCCAAGGCTCATAAAAGTTTAAAAACTATTTTAGTAGACCAGAATATAGATGTATAATCTAAATAGTAATGGGATATTTTAGGCCAATCACATATTATAATACCAGCCCACCCCCAAATCCAACTCTGAAAGCATTCATGAACAATGGCATCTAATAAAGGAGGGGCTTACATGTCCATCAGGCAGCAACGCTTCCTAAGCATCTGCTTTACCTATCCTGATTCTTTCTCTGGTGTTGCAATCCTCGTAACACTGTTGTCTCTTCCTCTGTCTCCCTCTTTATCTCTTTCGCTTTCCTTGAAACACAAATACACACTCTCAACACCCACAGACCCAGCTGTCTCCTCCCTGTGCCTACATTTACACCTAGTTTCTCCTCCACACCCAACTACCTTGACTTTCACCCTTGGGAGCTTCACATCAAGCTTGACATCAATCATGACTTTTCATTCATTCAAGTTCTCTATTCTTGATGCTTTGATGTAGGGGGTGCTTGCTGATTCTGACAAGACTGCCTTCAATTCTTACAGACAGCTGTCATACACCAGCCATCCAATCCAAAGCCCATACCCCAACCACCACTGTTGTGTGGCTCTTACATCCTGAGCCATTACTCTTATGCCTTAATCATCCTGGGGCCAAGTGCCAGAGAACAGGGACAACCCCTATATCTCAGAGCCCATTGCAATTATTTATTTATTTATTTTTAAAGATTTTATTTATTTATTTGACAGAGAGAGAGAGATCACAAGTAAACAGTGAGAGAGGGGTAAGCAGGCTCCCTGCTGAGCAGAGAGCCCGATGCAGGGCTCGATACCAGGACCCTGGGATCATGACCTGAGCTGAAGGCAGAGGCTTAATCCACCGAGCCACCCAGGTGCCCCTGCAATTATTTAAATTAGACAAGCTTGGTTGCCCTGCCTCACTCATTCCTTCCCATGGAAAGCTCAATAGAAGCTCTTGTCCATGTTTTCCCACCCCCATTTGCCTTCAAACTGACCCTGTTGCTTCCTCAGGGAGCCTACTTGATTTATGTGTACAACAAACTTCACTGGCCATCATTTCCTGACCAGCGAGCCCGCCATACGTGAATAATAATAAAACCTGTGTTTTAAGGCAACTCTCCTTTTTCAGAGATTAGCCTCTTGCTCTCGGCTTCTGCAATCTTTTTCAACAGTGATTATCGCAATGAAGCCAAATCTGCTACCCGAGATGCTTCCTTCTAGAAGAAGTGCATATACATGTGGATTCTAAAGAAACACTTTATCCCCCAACTAAAGCACAAACAAATGCAGATACACAAGAGAATGCATCCTATCCCCGACCCTTACTGACCGCCCTGGCTCTTATCCTGCCTCTACCTGAGCCCTTCACAGCCCTCTCACAGCTGTTGTCTTCCTGGACTTCACCCTCTTTCTTTCTCCTTAAATACAGCCCGACACATGTCCCTCTTGGCCTGAGCTGCTTTAACTGTTCTGAGAAATGATCCCAAGGCCACTTCTTCCTCTGTGTGTCCTTCACCTTCACTCCCCATATAACCTTTACCACAAACCTGACATCACCGGCTTACAGTTTCCTGGTAGCTGTCTGCTTCTGTACCAGGTTGGGCACTCCATGAGGGGAGGGTCCTCACAGCACCCGGCTTTCAGCGAGCTCACAACAAATATTTCCTGGTTGAATGAATGAATGAGTGAGTGTGATTTGTGCTCTCTGTCCTTTGCCTTTCCCTTTCCTCCTAGCCATCACCCATCAGGTGTGCACACACACGCACACTATTTACCTTGGGGCAAATACCCACTGAACATCCCTAAGGAAACCATTCAATTTCTATATATGATTTATAGGCAGTGTGTCTTGAACTGAGTGGTAAAGGGAGAACTTAATTTTTTTTTTAATACATGAGAAAGATCTGAAAATATGGATTTGGACTCAGGGAAAGAGAAATCAAAGAGGCAGAAAAAAAAAGGAGAGAGGGGATGAGTGAGTGAAAAACTGGAAGGAAGGGAGAATGGAGAGAGAAAGAAAGGAGGAAGGAGGAAGAGAAAAACAAGTTGATGGATTCTTCTTGCCAGGACAGGTCTCTAATTTGTATACCCTGGGAAAGTGGGGTATGGGACCCCATTGTCCCAAACCTTAACTTATTTCCCTGTCAACACTATCTCTGCATCATCAAATTATTCTTGGACCACAATCAACATGTAGGGATGTTAGCCCCTGACTTGTATTTGGATGCACATTTCTAGAAACACTCCAGATTAGGAAAGTCTGATCTCGCAAACTGTCCAGATGGGAACTGTTCAGTGGGCTGTGCCCCCACCCCTTGCCTTTTCTCCAGACTGAGGACAGGTGCAGTTCTGGTACCTCTGTGGCCTTCCACTTCTTTCTCTCTGTCTGAAGAAACATGACAGATAGGCACAAGCTCTGGATTAAAATGATTCGTGTAACCTACCTAAGCTCCATGAAGCAGACGGCAGTGGAACAATAGGTAAGCTTTGGGTGCCAAATTAGGGGTGGGAAAGCTATTCCATTTGGGAGAATCAAGGGACATTCCAGGCCCTTCTCCCTACTCCTGCAGCTCATGCATCCAGAGACTTCGCCGGGTTGCCACCGATAATTGCTAGCTCCATAAAGACATCGCTGGCTCCAGTTTAGAGGGGATGAGGACATCTGGGTCTCTCAGCCTGTCTGCTTACTTGAACAGAGATGTCACTCCTTGTCTCTTTCCGATCCTTGTTTATCTCTTCCCTCCCTTGGTCCCTGCTCTATTCTGTGGTAATTTCAGCCACGGGGGAGGAAAAAAAGAAGTCAGATATGGAGATATCACTGGAGCAAATGGCATTTACCGTTAATGTGGCGGCAAATGGCCTCCTCCCTGACTTGTCATGTTTTAACTCTCTTAAGGAAGGAGGTGACAGTGCACTTCTCTTCTCTAGGTCCAAAGGCCAGGGAAGACGTTTCTTCTGGATCATTAACTCTAAGGTATGATTTTCCCAACCGCACCTCTCTGTGGAACGTGTGCATTGAGGGGAAATGGTGACATAGCAGCATTAGCCAGCAGAGCCCAGTGCTGAGCATCGAGACCTTGGCTCCAGTCCACGTCCATGGCTTACAAGCTGTGTGTCCCCAGATTCACAGTCCCAAGCCTCAGGGTTCTCACCTGCAAAAGGAAGGTGGCTGCCTGTGCCTGGCCTGCTTTGAATAGCGATGGGAAGGCTATCATGAGAAAGTGTGAAAGTCGTTGGAGGCTAAAGCTCTACTGACATGTTCATTATGATGATGGCTACTTTTTGTACCGGCTTCTCAACACCCTTCCAGCTCCAGCTCCCCGTGGATCAAATCCTCCACTCAGAAAAGTTTCCGATACCAATCATTTCCATGTTAAATCATTGCATCTCTTTGCCCCTGGGTTCTCCAGTTCCAAACCACTCTTGGCCATGCCAGCAGAAATATCTCTCAGAAACACAAGCCTGACCCTGCTCACACCCCCACAGGTGTTCCCAAAGGCACAAGTTTGCTTACCTAACACGGTCTGACGGAAGTTAGTTGTGTCGGACTCCGCATGCCAGGCACTGTCGGAGATGCTGAAACTAGAGCATGGATGAGACAAGAGAGGTCTCCCCTTCAAGGAGAGACAGAAAATAAACAGGAAGATGATCAGAGAAGATCGTCTTAGTTAGTGGTAAGTTATAGGAGGGTAGTAAAACCAGGGATAAGGCAGGAGGGATGGGAGTGTAGGCAACACTGGATATCTGATCTCCATCCGAGTAAGGAAGGAAGCAGCTGCATGCAGCATGGGGACGGGAAAGTTAACAGGACAAGAAACTAGCAATTACAGAGGACTGACAGTGTGATGGGCTCAGCAGAGCTGCAGAAAGGGGGCTGGTGTGGGAAGCAAGGGGTGGTCGGCAGGAGGCATGGAGACTGAGGAAGGCAGGACCCTGTAGACTATAATAAGATCTCAGCTGTATCCTGGGTGCAAAAGGAAGATTTTGCAGGGTATAAAGTAGGGGAAAGACATGATCAGATTCACCTTTTACAAAGATCAATCTAACTGCACTATGGAGAATGGAATTTTTGTGGTTGAAATGCCAATAGTGACACTTGGAGCCCTTCATTCATCGGGTCTGCCTTCCACTTTCAGCCACGTCTTCTAGCTCTGCCACTTGTTCGGGGCTCTTGGCATGCACCACTATCTATGGTTCCTAAATATCACGTCCTTTCACACTTTTAATTCAGCTGTTGCTGTTCTCTCTTCTGATAAAGCCCTTGTTGCTGTTCCAGGTGGCCTTGTACCTCTGGCCATCCATGCTGTGTGCTTGGATGTGGAACCAGAACCAGAGCATTGTCAAGGGTCCGGAGCAGTATTGGGGGGCTTAATCATACAGGGAATATTTACTGCTCAACCACTGTGTGCCTGGAACTGTACTGGGCTCCTAGGATGCATGGAAAATGACACAGATATAGTCCCTGTCCACATGGACCTTATCATCTGAAGAATGAGGGAGTGTATCCAGGAAATACGGAAGAGGTAAGAAAGCTATACTATGAAAGATAATCCAGGGCTGGTAGAACTTCTCTTGGAAGCCAAGAACCATAGATTGATGGTTTCCTGGAATCTTCAGCTTATAATAAGAACCAAATCAGACCAGGGAAAAAAAAAATCAGGAGTTAGAAATGTATGTTTATGAAGTCCCTGGAGGGTGGGATGGCTGTATGAGCTTAGAAGTGACAGAAGACACCACAAAGGAAAAGACATACAGCAAACTGGGAAAATACCCACAGCAAATATGACAAAGGATTACTATCTTTATTATGTAAAGAGTGCATGCAAATCAATTAAATTCACGGAGACCCCAGCAGATAAGTGAGCAGAGGGCACAAAGAGACAATTCTCAAAAGAGGGAAATACATACAACTGGTGAACAAACACAAGATAAACATGTTCATTCTCTCTAATAATCAAAGAAACGCTTATTAAAACCATGCGATAACATTTTTCGCCTATTGAATTAACAAAGTTTGAATGCAAACGAGAGGAGGATGGCCAGCCAGTGCTTTCAAGAACGGGATGATTGGGACTCTCAGGCTTTGCTGGGAGGCGTGTAAACCAGGGCAACTGTTTTTGGAAAACAATTTGGCAATGTGCATGAAGTGTCTTAAAATATGATTTTATTTTAGTAATTTAATTTCTGAGATTTTTTTTTTTCCTAAAGAAAGATTCCAAAAATAGAGAAAGGATCTATGCATGAAGATTTTTCCCCCCCTCCGGAGCATTATTTATAGTAGCCAAAGGGTGGGGGGAGAAGAACGAAATAGGAAATTAGAGAGGTACAGATAGCCATATAAGGAAACATTCTGTGGCCATTTAAAAAGATGTTTATGAAATGCTAAAGTTAAGTGAAAAAGGAGGACAGAAAAAGAAACTCTGCTTTCAGTATGATTGTGCTTATAGGGAAAATATCACAGGCACGTTGACTTAAAATTTCCACATTGTTAGAGCAGAGCGTCGCTAGGGACGTTGGTCTGGGTCCAGTGACGTGGGCTTAGCCATCCAGCTCATACCTCCTTGATGGTTGGACAGTTGGCAAAAGAAACAGGGAGCAGCCCCAGGCTTCCTTGGGGGAGCCTGACTTGATTCTCCAACTTCTGAGATACCTACCTGATTTTAAGAAACCAGGCTAGCGTTCGTTTCACAAACGAGAAAACTGAGATCCAGAACGGTGTAGTGTCTTGCTCAGGGTTGCGCAGATTCGTGGTAGAACTGGTCCCAGGGTCCAGGCCTTCTGAATTCAAACCAATACAGCCTTCCTCCCCAATAGGCATTTGGATTAGTGGATACGATTTGCACATATTTGGCCGTGCTCGTGTTCACCCATATGCATGCTTGTGGATGTGCACACCTTTATGTGTATTCAGAGGACAAGTGAACAACCATTGTGGTCTGCCTGGAATGTCCCGGTTTTGCTCTCAAAGTCAGGCAGCCATTGTTGGCCATCCTAAATGTCTGTGGGTTTCACCCCGTTTGGGGCATAGGATTTGTGAGCATCCTATGCATCTCTTGATATGTCTTGGCTGTTTTTTCTGCTGCCAACTGGCTTCCGGTTCCCCTGGGGCCACGGGGCTTCACAGCAGCCCTATCCCGGGGCCAGACTCTTCCGGTAACTTGGCGGGGAGTCAAGGGGAGGGGCTCTTGGGAAGGCTCTGGTCTGGTTCCCAGGGGCCCGTGTTCCTTTGCAGGCAGCCATCACGGCACCATCCAGCCTGCTTCTCGGACGCCAATAAATGTCCCTCTCCTCTGATCCCCCTGCTTCACTCAGCCCAAGAGGAGATCTGTTTGCTTTCATCACGCAGACATGCACTTGCCTCTTGCCTCTTGCGGCTTAATTAGCTGTAATGGGGGTGGAGACTGTCCTTGGACGGCTTCCCGCAACTGCCCTCTGCTGGCCGGTAGCCGCATAGGCGGCCGGCTCTGGGGACCCAGAAGCTGTGGTTTTTACAGTGTTTCCCAGAGCGATCCTGACCTGGGACCTTTCTGCCAGTCCTAGCACACTGAGCCGCCCCAATTTCCAAGAATTAAATCGAATCTGCAAGAATTAACAGGTACAAAAATGCCTTCCTTGTGTCCACTGGAAGATATATTATTAAAATTAGCCTGGGTCAGGCGCCTGGGTGGCTCAGTGGGTTAAAGCCTCTGCCTTCGGCTCAGGTCATGATCCCAGGATCCTGAGATCAAACCCCGCATCCAGTTCAGCAGGGAGCCTGCTTCCCTTCCTCTCTCTCTGCCTGCCTCTATGCCTACTTGTGATCTCTGTCAAATAAATAAATAAAATCTTAAAAAAAAAAATTAACCTAGGTGTTGAAAAGTACCATTCTAACTTTATGATCTGGAGCAAGCTGCTTTGCTTCTCTGGGCCTCGACTTTCTCATTTGTAAAATGGGCACACAACAGTGTCTATCATTAGGTTCCTGAGCACCTTAACTGAGAGAGACTGCCAAACAAGGCATCCTGATAAATGGTGACTGTTACTATGGATACAGAGACTATTTATGATTGCAGTTGGAGCGTACAGTGGGACTACTTAGTCTTCACGGCAGTGATGGGGGAAGGCTGTGTAAATGGAATGCTTTTGCAAGCTGGGTCTCAATGCATTGCTAGGATTTAACACCTTTTTTTTTTTTTTTTTACTACTACTACTACTATTATTATTACGATGTGCCAAGTGTTATCTGAGAGATAAGAAGGGTACATAAATGAATAATTCACTGGACCCAAGTCAGAGTAACTGCACTGCATTCGAATTCAAATGGAGAAGTCTTATATTCAATGGCGGCATGTTTTAAAAATAATAATGACCACACAATGGCACATGTGTCTAGCACTTTTCAAGTTGCAGAGTCCTTTTATTGGCCCCTCAGAGAGATAACGGATGTGAGCACTTCAGAAAAAAGACAGCTTTCTGCAAAATTAAGGTGATTTATATTGAGGGATGAAGTTTGTCTATATCCTTCATTGACTAAACAAATCATTTGTTTGCTCCTGTTAGATTGATAAAGATGATCACAGAACCGTGGGATCGTGGACCCTCAGAGCAAGGAGAGACTTTATCTGTCCCTCTCTCCATTCATTGATGTCCACAGAATGCCTGTCAGGCAGGAATCCATATTCTGTTTGATTGCTTCTGGGGATGGAGCGCTCACTTCCACTCCACATAAAGGCTCATCGGATGTCCATGTCATCGGATAACCAGAGACACTGAGTGTTCAGCCTCTCTTTCTTACTTACCGCCTTAATCTAGACAACCAATTATGTTCATTTTGCCGCTAAATATCTCTCAGCATCTTCATCATTACTCTCTGCACACATACCACTTCTGTTGCAATGATCGTAATTCTGTCTTTGGACTGTCAACCTAAACTCGCCTCCTTCACTCCCAGCCCATTCTGCCCATTGCTTTGTCACATGAAAGCCTGAGGTCCCATGCTCCGGCCTGGAGTGGTGCAGCCCTCTAAGCCCAGCCTCTAGCCTCCTCCAGGAGCAGGGGTTGGCATGTGACAACCTATGGGCCAAAGGCAGCCCACAGCCTGTGTGTGCCATGAACAAAGGATGTTTGTGACATTTTAATTTTTTTTAAAGATTTTGTTTTTGTTTATTTGAGGGAAAGAGAGAGAGAGACACAGAGAGAGCACAAGTAGGGGAGAGGCAGAGGGAAAGGGAGAAGCAGACTACCTGCTGAGCTGGGAGCCTGATATGGGGCTCGATCCTAGGACTTGAAGATCACGACCTGACCCGAAGGCAGACACTTAACCACCTGAACCATCCAGGTGCACAACATTTTTAAATGTAAATTGTGAAATAGAGGGTTAACCTTTTGGTTGCTTGTGGACTTCGAGGACATTGTCTCTTGGCCTTCAAAGCCTAGAATATGTACCATCTGACCCTTCACTGAAAAAGTTCAGTGACCCTTACTCTGGGGGTGTCAGCTCCTGACATTCCCCCACACACTTGGCTTGTCAGCCGCTTGGCATAACTCACCAGACTCGAAGCGCAATGTGCTTGATAGACCTCTGTCTCTGACGACACCAACGTACCCTACCTTTCTCTCTGGTACACTCTCAGTAGCCTTTTAATGTTGATGCTGATGCTGATAGCTAGTGAGGGCCAGACACAGAGTACGTGCCATGCACTGTTTAAGGCACTTTACATGTATTAACTCACTTAAGCCGTACAAGCCTGTGGGGGAATCACTATTATTTCTGTTTTACAGAGGAGGGAAACGACATGCCAGAGATCAGTTCTCTTGCCCAAAGTTACAGAGCGCTGAAGTGGACAGTGCATCGAAGACGCAGTTCTAATGTCTTCGGAGCGAGCTGGCTTGGGATTCCTGCAGATAATCTGCTGTTCCCTTTGCTCGGATAACTGAATGCCCACCCGGCTGAGAACGTGTCCCCCAGAAGATCATCACTGCTTGTGCCAATGACCTCCTGCTGACCTGAATGGGGACCTGCTGGGGGTCAGGGGTCCCCTATTTTGCACTTTTAGTTTCCCCCTCAGTACGTATGCCTGGACCCAGCTCACTGCTGGTGCTGAGAACAATGCTCCAGTGAACCAGATTGCAGGGCTCCTGTTGGAAGTACACGGACAGTGGGGGCCCTGGTGAGCTCCAGCTCCAGGAAAAGGGCTGTTGACTCTAGAGGCAAGGAATAAGGGAGGATCCTGGAATTTGAAACTCTTGATCTGAGGCTTGACTGAGGATGGGATGCGGATAGGACGGGTTCTTCCAGGATGAACTCCCTGAAAAAGACTGGGGGTGTAAGCCAGGAAGGGCAAGGATACCGGGTTCTAGAAAGGTGACAAAAAGAAAAACACCTCCAGGTAGAGGTCTTATACATCTCCTATGTAATAAATGGCACTAAAAAGTTTGAAATGCTGTTTAATGGTGGGGAAAAGGCATTCTTTATGCTCTTAAGTCCAGGAGTGGAGGCTAAGTCAGAGGGAGGTAGATATGAAAGCTCGCTTAGAAATTCTTTATCTCTGGGGCGCCTGAGTGGCTCAGTCAGTTAAGCAACTGCCTTTGGCTCGGGTTACAATCCCAGAGTCCCAGGATCCAGTCCCATATTGGTGCTCTCTGCTCAGCAGGGAGTCTGCTTCTCCTTCTGACCTTGCCCTGGCTCGTGCTCTCTCTCTTGATTAAATAAATAAAATATTAAAAAAAAGAAAGAAAGAAACTTTTTATCTCTGGCTTATTACCATGGGATCTAGAGAGTCTCCCTTTCTTCCCATCTTGGGGTTTCAGAATGAGAGTGCAGTAGGTTTTTTTCAGTCCATGCTGGAGAACTATAGCTGCTTAAAGGATGGGGATGGCTTAATGATCGCCTAGTTCCACCCAATGGAGAGAAATCTTAGGCAAGAAGAAAGTAATTCACTAGAAGGACAGTGACATCATGCAAGCCATGGGTGATAGGCACAGCGGAACCACA
This sequence comes from Enhydra lutris kenyoni, assembly GCF_002288905.1. Taxonomy (NCBI): domain Eukaryota; kingdom Metazoa; phylum Chordata; class Mammalia; order Carnivora; family Mustelidae; genus Enhydra; species Enhydra lutris. The sequence continues at coordinate 25,436,732 of NW_019154097.1, read as the reverse complement.
GGGACTCCACACTACCAGATTTGCCACCTGCCTCTCATTTCCGAATACCACTTCCACTCTCTCTACTGGCTTCCTCTATGAGGCACAGAACGTGGCTTTCTGTGGTTCTCACCATTCATGTTCCATGACTGCCTCCACAGCAGACTCAGTCTCTTCCTTTAGTTCCGGTGTGCAAATCTAGGGAAAACTGATTGGCCTGGCTTAATGCAGGAGTAACCTCTGGGCCTGTTTGTTCTGGCCAGGGCCCAGGGCCAAGCTGCACAGGCATGGCCACCAGGGTCGCACCACCGTGGACTGTGGAGATGCCCCAAGTGGGGATGGTGGTCTTGTGAGCTGGGTGGCTGCTTCAGTTCATATCCACCTCAAAAGGGGAGAAGCAGGGAGCCTGCAAGGCTGTTAGATAGTCTCCACCAGAAATCTCATTTTTTCAAAGAAGCTGGGATGAAAGAACTCTGTTTTGAGTCTTGGGTCTTCCTTTTAGGAAGAAAAGTATAACAGGCCCCCTACATGCTAGCTGTTTTATATTGAATCTTCAAGGCAAGCATATGAAAAGGTAATATTTACTCCTATCTTGCACATGAGGAAACAGAAGCTCTGGGGGCATCAGTAATCTCTACCTGAGGATGCTTGGCTGGTGAAGAGTTAGCCCAGGAGGGCCACCTATGTCCTTTGATATCCCAAACACTTCTCCCTCTCTTTATACAGCTTTATACCTTCTACAAACTAGAAGGTTGCTTTATCCTCTGGGCCATTGGTTTCTTCTTTATGGGAAGTGATCCTTTCTAATGCAAAAATTCATCTTTTCTATTTAATTGTCACACCCTTTCCTGCTTTTCCCAACCTCCGCAAACCTACACATCTCCAGCTCCATGATAACTCACACATTGCCTTATAACAGGAGAAAGACACTCCTGGCCTATGAATTTCTGGGCAGTAAAGTAGTCTCTTACTCCAGGAAGACAAAACCCAGACTCTACAGACCAGGCTGTAAGCTCAGCTTTCAGGCTAACTTCTGTGTGAACTTCAAGGAGATGCTCCTCTTCTGAAACTTGGTCTGCTTACTCCATAGACCCAGGGAATGTGTGGTTGGGCTACTTAAGGAATCTCTCTAAAGCCGGTTCGTGCAAGTGGATTTCTTAGCTATAGGCGCTTCCCTCGCTCACATCTCCCCAAGGTCCTCCGTTTTCTCATCTGTAAAAGTTGGAAGTTGAACAAAACATGTTGCCTCCTTCCAGCTCTCAAATTTTGAGCCTCTTGCTTCTCTGCACATGAAACCAACATTTGCCCAGCCTCACCCCTCCTCCTACCCCTACAGAGACTCCTGGCCCTGCATGGCCACCTCCCCGGCCTCTCTCCCCATCAGTCCAGTGACCCACTCATCCCCCCAGTGCTCCCAGAGATAACTCCAGCAACAGGCTCTCCCCTCCTGGCTCTTAAGGTGGCCACACACTGGACTAAATAAGCTGCTTACCAGTGCAGGAAAGGATGACATTTAGAGTATCACATATTTTTTTTAAGCTTTACTTTAAAGGGAAGCTGGTTTGGGAATGCGTTGGGAAGATGTCTCTTTAATTTGGTACTTGGGGCTCTCTGAAGAGAAGTTCTTCTGTGTCTCCTTGGGTGCTTCCTAAGGGCCGAAAGATCAGTCCTGTTTTTCTTACTTTCCAAGCCCCTTGGAAATTATTTGGTTTCACCTGGAACTTGCCATGGTGGCCAGGCTCTGAAGCTCTGGACATGAAGTTAAAAAGCCTGATTGGCTGTGTGACCTTGGAGGAGTCATCTCACTTCTCAGGGCTTTGGAGTCCCCCCTCTGTGAAGTTTTAGCCTAATAACTACACTTACTAAGACACTCTCTAACAATAACAAGATTCCGTGTCTTCTATGTCCTAGACACTGTCTATGAAGATTTCCGTGCATCATCTCACTTAACCCTCGTAATAGCTAATAGAAATAGTAATAGAAATACTATTGCTATTTACTTTGCAGATGAGACCATTAAAGCTCAAAGAAGTGAAATAACTTGCATAGTCTGGAAGATGGCCTCACCCAGCATTCAAACACAGTTCTCTGTAACCTCTGCATCCTTAGCCTTCTGCCACACAGCTGGGTCCGACTACATAGACAGTGTTCTCATGACCTGTTGCTACAAACTTAGTAAGATAAAACAACCACCATTACACCATGCTTCTGGATTCCGTGGGGAAAGAAGTTGGGCGGGCATAGGGTGGTTGCCTTATCTCTGCTTCACAGTATCTGGAACCTCAGCTTGGAAGATTCAAGAAGTCTAGAGGCTGGTCTAGCCTCTGGGTTGGTGTGATTCACCAATGGGTCTCATTCTGAAACCGCTCACTGGAACGTCCACATTTAACTCTCTGTGTAGACCAGGTGCCCTCACAGCAGGGTGGCCCACAGGTGTTTGTACTGCTTACATATTGGCAGAGGGGCTCCAAGAATGAATGTTCTAGTGAAGCAGTAGAAGCTAGGCAGACTTTTATGATCTAGTCTTAGAAATCACGTGGCCGCACTTCTTCCTGCGAACTGGTCGAAGCAGTCATATACCTGATCAGATTCAAGGGGGAGATCACATTGATCCACCGCTCAATGGATGGAGTTTTAAAGGTTTTTGCAGCCATGTTCTAAAACCACCATCAATGGGATCAGCTATGATCTATGCTGGGGCATCTGGCTAGATTGATAAAGACTAAAGAATCTAATGGGATCAAGGCCAAAGGCCATAGGCCATTGGTTCTATGATCAGCCTAAAAATGAGCTTTCCAAGAGTCCAAAGAATAGTGGCCCAAATGATGGAGAAAGCTCGTCTTGATCTGTTTTTGAGATGACCTAATCTAGGGTATCCTGGAACAACACCAAGGCTTCCAGGCAGAGGTGATGGTCAAGGATGATCAGGGAGCAGATTATGACCATTTAATCTTGTTTCCTGATGATGGATCATGGTGGTGGGCATGGATTTTGGAATCAGTCAGACATGGGTTTAGAGGCAAGCTTGACCCATTTCCCAACTCTGTGAACCTGAGCAAATGACTTGACCTTTCTAAGTTTTGGTTCACTTTTATGTGAAACAAGATAATACAAGCTTCCTTACCAGGATTGTTGCAAGAAGTCAAGGGGAAAATACCAACATGGCCCCTGGAGCACAAACACACTTATAAGTTTTAGTTATAATTATTCATCACTCAATCCCTAATTAAACATGTGTTTATTGAACACTTAATATGTGGCAATCACTGTACCAAGTGTTTGTTATTTTTACCATTGTTGCTACTGTTATCATCAGCAGATGTGGTCTACCTGCTTGGAGAAGGTCCTCAGATGGAAATTGAGAGTTCAGGGGAAGGGTTGAGGCACCAGAGACATCGATGAAGCAGGTTGGGGTTCAGGGAACCCCAGACCGATAGCCCGATCTGTGAACTGGGTCACCCACAAGGACAGGGAAAGCCCCAAACTCCATCTGGGCACATGGGTCCTGAGAGTCTCCTTGACTCATCCTTTCTGGGGTGGATGTAACTTATCAGGCTAGACTTGGGTAGGGGTTTAGTGGGTCCCTGCAGTGACTGTTGTCAGTGCCTGAGATGTAGGAGTAGGGGACTAGGGTAGAACCAGGGACCACACCCTCCTCCCCAGAGTTGTGAACCTCCATGAGACAACAGGCAAGAATGTGCTTTGTAAACAGGGAAGGTATGACAACATTAGGGATAATGTGTATGATGGGCCTCGGAAGCCAGCCTTGTGGCTTGCAGTTTTCTCCATTTCTTAATGTGAGTGTGTAAGGGAAAGAGCATACCCTGAAGTCAAACTCTGCTTCTTAATTACTGGGATGCTTTTTTTTGTTGTTGTTAAGATTTTATTTATTCATTTGACAGACAGAGATCACAAGTAGGCAGAAAGGCAGGCAGAGAGAGAGGAAGGGAAGCAGGCTCCCTGCTGAGCAGAGAGCCTGCCATGGAGCTCAATCCCAGGACCCTGAGATCATGACCTGAGCTGAAGGCAGAGACTTTAACCCACTGAGTCACCCAGGAGCCCCTAACTGGGATACATTTGACAAATTTCTTTTCTCTGAACCTCTGCCTTCCCACCTGTTAAGTGTGAATAGTGACAACAATAACTATCTTAATTGGTGTGTGAGTATTAAATGAAACTTCCATGTGAAGATTTGGTCATGGAGTAAGCCTGTGTTATTCAAGCTGTTCAGGGACTCTGCATTAGGCTCCCTTGATGCACCAGTTTAAATTACAGTCCCTACATCTACTCCTATGAGAATTTCTTCACCCTTATTTTGCTACATATTTCCATATAGCTTTGATCTTCTGATATATACAGTATATCTCTCTCCTTCTTTATTGTCTGTTTCCCCCATTTTCCTTCCTGTAAACACCATAATAGTGGAGACTTTTGCTGCTGTCCATCCAGCCCTTAGAACAGTGCATGATAAGTGAGAATAATACAAAAAAAAAAAAAAAACCCACAAGAATGAATGAATGAGAATCTCTGGATTCTCCAATCAGCCTTCTCTTAAGTCCTCCCAGGTGATTCTTACACAAACAGGTTGGAGGACCACCATAGGAAGTGCTTAATCAACACTGGTTGTTTTCCTTCTTCCTTTCTCTTTAAGCATGTTAAATTTGTTTAACTTGTTCAAAGAACCAAATTACCAAGGTTAGATAAGAGAGTGAGTAACTCTAGGATGAATAGGATTATCTGGTAGCCCCCATTCTCTGTTGCAGAACTATCCAGACCTTGAAGGGAGAAGGCTCTGTTCTGGTGTATTCTGATGGCAGAAGGATATGCAGCCCTTAGGCATTGACCCTCATGACTGGGTGCCTAGTGTGTAGGATCCTGGGAGTCCTGGAGAAAGCAGTCTACCTACTGACCCCACCTTCTGCTCAATTTGACCCAGGGCCTTTCTTACTTGATGCCCATCACATTAGACTCGGGAGGTGGCCTAACTTAAGACCAAATAGGGTATGTCCTCTGCTCTAGAAGGATGGACCATGGTTCAGAACTGGACCCTACTTCCTGGACTGATCTGGCTCTGGTTTGGGAGAGAACCGAGGATGGCCAGCTGTCCAACATCCAAAAGTCATGGAAATAGGTAGAGGGTTGAGTTCCTGTCAGAGACTGGGGAAGACAGGGAAGGGAATTGACATGCATGGCATACCTTCTACCCTTTTGTTCATATATCACTTCTCTGGCTTTGAAGGTTTTGAAGGTTTGGCGGTTATTGGCTGTGTGACTGGGTCATTGACTTCCCTCTCTGAGCCTTGGTTGTGTCATCCATAAGCTGGGAGTGGCAGTAACATCTTATGGGGGTCCTCATGTGGATTTAATGAAGATCAAAGAACTCCATTGGGCATACTGTATGCCCTAGATGTTTTCCTTCTTTCTTTTTTAACTCCACAAATCCCAGTTTATGTGAGGGAAAACAAAGGAGAACATCAGATGGAGGAGGGTGTCTGCTGCTGAGCATGTAATATGCAGCTCTGGGGACAAGAGCCAAGGGGAGGGATGTGCACGTTGGGTAAATTTTGGAGCCACTTGACTTAAGAAGCTCAAGCTAATCAGTCCCTCTCAGCTCATCATGGACGTTGCAATCAGGGCTCCCCCTGCTCACCTGCTGCTCTGCCCTTGGGGAAGCTGCCAGAGTCAATCATGGGGCTTTGTTCTCCCAGCTCAGCTCCTTGGAGGACTCTCTGGGCTTGGCCAGGAGAGACAGCAGGAGGACTCACGGAATCCTGGGCATGGGGTATAGATCTAGATGGCCCTGTGCAATACCTTCAGTTCTCTCACAAAGATAAAGAGAGGATGTGACTTAGCCAAGGTCACAGAGAAAGCTGGATTTAGAAAAGAGGAGATTTTTATATTTACTGGTGTTGCCATTCATTCACTCAAGAGGTTTTATTGATCGCCTATTATGAGTGCAGGGCATAACAGGTAACACAGAGCCACACTGCATTCCTAATTCTACCTCCTTTCTAGAGCTCCATGCTTTTTTCTCTAAAGACCAAAGACACTCCTGTGGTAACTTTACTCAGGCCTGGATAAGGGCCATGGAGGTGTTCCTGCTGGCCCCTTTGTCCCCTGCAGCCAGCTCAGTCTTAGATTCTCAAGCCCTAAAAATTGCTCAGGACACCAGGAAATAGTGGATCCAGTTGGAGTCAGTGGAATTTACTTTATTTGAATTGACTTGAACTGAATGAAATAGAATTACAAAACTAAATGGAAATAATTGAATTGAAATATAACAAATTGGATTGAATCAGGATTAATTGAAATGAAATCAGTTGAGAATGTATTGAATCATGGTACTACTAAAGGTTTGGACATCACCTCCCCGACCCTGCTCCTCGTATCCTGAGAGGATTAAAACCCAACAAAGGGGAGCATGGGGCAGGGTGTGATGGAGGGTCAATGACTTTGAGAAGGTCAAGAAAGTGGCAGAGCCAGGCTTCCAAACCAGGTCATCTGACTCCCTGGTCAGCATCCGTCTCACTATCCCATATTTCCAGAATGAGTGGGGTCTGAGGCTGGGTTTCTGAGAAACAAGCCAGAAGTCAGTAGAAATCAGCAAGTGAAGAGAACTTTGGGAAAAATGGTGTGCAAAATTTTTGGAACCTCTCCACCTTCTAATGAATAACCAAGCTTGTTGACCTCTGACATTGGCTTTCCAAGATAGTTCTTATCTGGGCTGTGGTGGGTACATGGGAAAAGAGAAGTTTAAAGGCTCTGAGCCTAGTTTGGCCATGATTCTTTATGAAATTGAATTTACTTTGAGGAATAGAGATTATACTTGTAGCTGACTACCCTCCTTGAATTCCCAATCACAAGATCACTGTGTCTAAACGTCCACTGTTAATACTGTTCCTTGGATAATGTTTTTAAAATATTATATTAAAATATATATGTGCTAGCTGGAGGAGATGGCATATTTAATATCCACATTTTAGTGTATTAACCTTATTGTATCAACTATCTGACACCAGAATGAAGGCTTGTGTGGATGGTGGAATGAAGTATGATTTGAGATAGGGAAGTTGGTTTGGGTGGGTGGCCAATGTTATTTTTAAAAAATTGATATAAATTGTTCTATCCAGGAATTTAAATCTGAAAGTCTCTATAATGAGGAGGCATTATTCTTATGATGAAAACATTATATAGTAATAGTCTGGATTCCTAAGGAAAAGGCAAATGGTAGTCCATTGACCTCTTGCACACTTCTCTCCCCACAAATGGTCATAACTGCTAATCAGTGCTCAACATAAGAATTAAGCTTCATAAGTAATCTTTACACCAACGAGGGGAGGAAAGTCAGACACTCTTGGCCTCATTTTACAGAGGAGAAACTAAGCCCTTGAGATGTTCAGTAATGCACCTTCTGTCTCGTGGGGATTCAGAGACAGAAAGAGGACCAGAGTTTCCACCTTGGCTCCCTGAATCTGGAAGTCTCTCAGACGTGTTATATATACACTGCGCAATTGCAATCAATTTCCCATCGTCGTACCTTGGTTGTATGGGACATGGGAGGCAGAAGTCATGGAGTGGGCACCTCCAAAAGCCAAGGGTGGCTCCAGTCCATTTCACAGACTCGAGCCGCCGGTGGAGCAGCCTCTGGAGTGTGTAATCACACTAATGAGCTGTGGTGCTTGTCAAGGTATGTGATCCGGACGCTTGTTGCTGTGATCTGGACATAATTGACCCTGCCACAGGAACAACAAACTGGCCGACAGGCTCTCAGCAAACCACAGGCTGGGCAAAATGACACACTGAGGGATGTGGCCAGCTACCCTGGCTCCACAGTTCTTCAATGTTTATGACACAGGTGTCCTTGCCAACAAGCACTCAAACCAGAAGTAAGGGTCCTGTTGGAATAGATGGGAGGGTGGTGGTGGTGATAGATTTTGGCAGCAGGGCAGGTCCTCAGTCTACCTGCCTGCAAAGGCTTCAGATGAAAGTGAATTGGACTCAGGAAGATTCCCAAAGGAAAACTGCTGTCACTTAACTTAGACACACACATCTCCAATCTCCATCCGTAAAAGGGATCCTCTCAGGATGTGGCTGTACCCTGAGCTCCGTGAACAATCCCTGGGAGGAGCCTCAGACAAGCCACTGAGGGACTTCCATCACTGTGGCTTCATTCCAGGGTCCATCTTTACTCCAGTTCAAGGAACTAGATTTTCTTATGTTCCCTTTTGATCAAGTCTCTGCACATGTTTCTGCCATAAGCATCATTCAGTCCACAAAAATTTAATGGGCACGGGCACTGTTTCCATGATAGGCATTATTCTAAATCCTGGGAATATAGAGGTAAAAATAGTGGACAATGTCTGCATGGCGATGATAGTCTAGGGGGAGACAAATAAACAACAACAAGAAACCCCAAATATATACCCTAATATCATGAGTGGTAAGTCTTATGAAGACAAATAAATGAAGGAAAAGCATCAAATATATTGATCTAGTTGGCAGGGGTAAAGTGGTGAGGTGGTCAGGGAAGGCTTCTCTGAAGATGAAGCATTTGAATAGAGTCCTGTTTGGTGGGGAAAGGAGTCCTGTGGCTGTCTGGGAGAAAGTGTTCCAGGTGTAGAGGGTCAAAGACAAAGACACTGAGATGGGGACAATTGGGGAAGGTCAAGGAGTCATTAGCAGGCCAACAAGGCTTCAGTGAAATGAGGGCAGAGGGCAGCTGTAGGAAATGAAGTCAGATAGGGAGCTGGACCCAATTCCTTATTGTTAGGTTGGCTGGACAGAGCCTTGAAGGCCAAGGTAAGCTTGTTGAAGTTCTCAGTCCGGTCTATGTTCTGCGAGATTCCTCTGATGTTAGTGGGATCTGGGACGGAAGATGGTTCCCTCCATGCTCTTGCCTGATGGTCCCTAAGTTGGCCAATTCCAACTCTCAAACTCTTTCTCTAGGCATCTCCATATAAGCCAAGAGCAGCAGTTACTAAAGCTAAAGACACAGAGAGGGCTTACAAGTCCCCGAGTTTTATTCCTGGGTTGTTTGGTCTTTTTTTTTTTTTTTTCTTTTCCCTGGGATTGAGCCAAATTCCATTCCAGCTTAAGTCTGGTCCCTGCTGCTTGCTTGTCTTTGCCCCAGTGGGTCAGTGTTACTGTTGCTTGCTCTGATGATCTCTAAAAGTACTCGGGAAGCTGGCTTTGCTAGAATAAAATGGGAGTACTTTGTAATGGAGATTGTAATCGGAAAGAAGTTTGAATAATTGATGTGTTTTCCTCATCATTGTTGGTGGGAAAAACTGGCCTCAGTCAAAATTTCAGACTCTTGTCTTGCCACACCCCACAGCCCTATTTCAAGCTCGTGAGTGTTTGCATGAGCTTTACACTCTTCTCTCTGCCAGGAATTGGTATCCCCCACTCCTTCTTCACTGAAACATCTACTCACAAGACAGAATTTTTCTGAGAAGTCTCTTGACAATCCTGGGTTGCTATGGGTCTTCCAGTGGGTTCCTTTGACACCTTGTCTTCCCCTGTCCCCCTTCGTGTGATGCTCTAATTAGCTAGTCCTAAACTTGTCCTCCCGTAGAGAAGATCAAGGGGAGGGGTGTAACCCTTGATCAGCGTCACCAGAGTCACACTGCTTGAGTTCAAATTCTAATGCTGCTGCTTTCTAGCTCTGTAGATTTGGGGTAAGGTTTTTTTTAATTTCCTCCGAGCCTCTGTGTATTCATCTCTCTAACTGGGAGGGTAATAATGCTCTACTATTAGGCTTCTTGGATATGATAATCAATGCCAACCGATCTCCTTGTGTCTCATTTTACCCCTCTACATAGCTATTATAGTGAGTTTTTTTTTTCTTTAATGTGCTCTTTCCACAGGTTTTTCACATGCTTATAACCTATTTCTCATTATTCAAGTCTTAGGTTCCATAACTGTTCAGAAAGGCTTTCCGTGGCCATTGCATTTGAAGTAGACTCTACTCCGTCCCATTACACTTCAGAGTCGTAAGCAGTGCTATTTACCAAACATTTTCAGTTCTACCTCCTTCTATGGACTGGACAGGGTGGCACCTGGTGTTTCCTGATATCAGGTGGGACCGTATGCCTAGTTGTCAGCAAAAATAACATTAATTATTCTAAGATTCAAAGTTATTTATTTATTTATTTAGTTAGTTATTATTTATCTATCTATTTATTTATTTTTAGAGAGAGAAAGAAAGCAGGCAAAGGCATGAGCAACAGGGAGGGGCAGAGGGAGAGGGAGGGACAGAATCCCAAGCAGGCCCCACGCTCACCTGACTCAGGGCTTGATCTCACGATCCCGAGATCATGACCTGAGCTGAAATCAAGAGTTGGATGCTTATCTGACTGAGCCACCCACGTGCCCCTTCTCAGCTTTTCATTACCAATGCAAGACCTTCCAGAGATCTCATTTCCCTCTGGTATGGTAACAGGCAGTACCCAAGATGAGTCCCTATATGATGATGAGGATTAGAAAAGATTCCCTTGTCCTCCAGACTCAGAATGTAACATGAGCAACAATGAAACTTATGACACTGAGACTTGGGGGTAGTTTATTACTGCAACATGACCTAGGCTAATCTGACTAATACACCCTGAATTATTTACCTTTCTCTATGAATATGAGTGTTAGTCATTTCTCAGTGTCTGCTCTCCCTTGCTTCCTTAATCATAGAACTCTTCCTTTTTTAAATAATTTAAAAAAAAAATTTTTTATAAACATATAATGTATTATTAGCCCCAGGGATACAGGTCTGTGAATCGCCAGGTTTACACACTTTACCATAGCATATACCCTCCCCAATGTCCGTAACCCCGCCACCATCTCCCTACCCCTCCTCCCCCCAGCAACCCTCAGTTTGTTTTGTGACATAAAGAAGAACTCTCCCTTTTGAGCTAAGGAATGGCTTTGCAGAATAAAGGCTACACCTTCCAGGTCCCCTGACAGGTTAGTATCACCATGTGACAAGCTCTGGCCAATGTGATGTGAGCAGAAGTGAAGTTTGCCCCTTCTGAGCCTGACTCTTAAAGAGAAAGCCGTGCCCTCTCCTTCCTACTGGCTAGAAGATGGAAATGCTGATTTCATCTCTAATAAGCAGAAAGGGGAGATACCATTGCGATGACAGAACAAAAGGAGAGAAAGAGTCCGTCTTCCTCATGGTATGGAATTATCACACCAGCCCTTGATTCCATATACCTAGGCTGTTCTATGATTAAAAATAAAGTTTTGATCTTGTATAACCTATGTTATTTGGGGTTGCTATTCTAGCGATCAAGTCTGTTTGTTCCCCAATATCCTACTTCAAGTCATCTTGCTCATTTACTCAATTGACTGCTGTCTATTCCCACGGCCCCATCACACATGCACACACTTGTAACTTCTCACAGAACAGGAATTCTTTCTTTCTTATTCGTGGCTGCGTCCACAGAACTTAGCACACTGCCTGTCATAGAGTAAGTGCCTAAGAATATCTGTTGCATAATGAAGTATAAATGACATACAGTAATCTCCGAATAAATCATTATCAACTGTTACTAGGTATTACTCTTCTTTACACTTCAGAACAGTCTTTTCTATGATCTGCCATGGCCGTTCCTGAGGCCTCTGATGTTTCTCCCGCCTACAAGAGGCTTTCTCTTCTTTCTTATTACCAAGTCCTTCAAGAATAAGCTCTGAACTCATGTCAGAGATGTGCAGAATGCGATGGCTATAAAGGACCTTAGCAGTCACATGGCATGACTCTCTCACTTTACAAGCACATGAACAAGCTCAGAGAGGGGAGATTAGCTTGTATTTTAGTCAGTTTGGGCTGTTGTAATAGAAGACCATAGATTGGGTGGCTTAATGACAACAGAAATTTATTTCTCACTGTTCTGAGGCGGGAAGACCAAGACCAGAGTGCCAGCAGATTCGGTGTGTGGTGAGTCCACTTCCTGATGGTAACTGCTGACTTCTTGTATCCTCCATGACAAGAGAGGCCAAGAGACCCCCAACATCTATTTTCTAAGGGCGTGAATCTTACTGATGAGGGTTCTACCCTCAGGACCTAGTTGTCCCCCAAAGTCCCCATCTCCCAATACTACCACCCCAGGACTGAGGATTGCAAAGTATGAATTTGGGGGTGGGGGGCACAAACATCCAGTCCATAGCAATTTGTTACAAGTCACATGGTGAATTGGTGAGAGAAGGGCCCAAAGTCTAGGATTCTTGCCTTCTTTTAGTATGCTTATTGTCACCAGAATTTCCAGCTCTTCTTAGGTGAGTTATTCTTTGATCAGACTTCAAAGATATAGGTGGATTGTATTTCTTAACATCTCCTCTATTGGGACTTTATAGTTGCTGTGAGATAGTGTCCCCACCTTTGCACTTCACAACTTTCCCGCATTTGGAACCCAAAAGGGCTAAAGCCAGAAGGTCCCTCGAAGGTGAGTTAGGTAATGTCTTTGTTCTCCACAGGGACACTGAAACCAGGAATGACAAAGAAACTCCTCTGACCACACTTGGTCCATTGAGAGACACTGGGAGGAACTTCTGGCATCTCTATGGAAATGTCACCCAAAGTGAGAGACATTTTGGGAGACCCTGTCATGGCCCAGGAGGTATTACAGCTAAGGCTTGACAGAGGATAACAGGGTTATGGGTGAGAGACTCAACGATCATATGAGTGTCAATAAGAACAAATCATGTGAGTTTCAGTAAAACCTACTGCCAACACTGAGAACAAATACAACTCAACACAATAAATACGGCATATAATACGATCTAATATAGCAAAGTCAATGAGATGGTCTGCATCTGCTTTCTTCACCAGTGTTAGCCTTCTTCAAGTCCAGGAGAAGTGAAAGAAAAACTAGAAAAATAATGTCCATCATAGCACAGGTGCCTGGTAAATGTCCTTGAAGTCAGTTCATTTGACCCATTCAGCTTTTTTGCAGCTTCCCCTCTTCTTCTGACCCCCAGTGGACATCTTACCGTTGCAGGCAGTTGAAGATTTGGAGGGATCCCCAGCATCATCTGGCCCACATTTCCCAGAAGATTTGATCAATAAGTTCCTCCATTTAAAAAAAAAAATGCTTGTTTGATCAAATACTCAGGATGCGAGCTAACATAGTCATGGTTCTGGGATATCCCATGTTACAAAAAAATAAACAAACAAACAAAAATTCCCAAAAAGGAAAAAAAAAATGTGTGGAACTTCTCAACTCCATATTTCTCTATAATATGTGATCACAGAACCCTTTTTAAAATTGATTTTGAAAACCATAAATATGGCAGAGAATAGTTTGGAAAAATCAGTGTAGCCCAAACCCTTTACCTGGTGTGTGAGAAAAAAAAAATAGAGGCTCAGAGGAGGGAAAGTGGCAGAGTTGGGACAAGAACCTGGGTCCTCTAACCCGGAGTTGACTATATGTGGTGTCTCCCTGTGAGAGAGATAGCATGTTCTTAAAGCAGGTCTGAATGGTCCATGTTTCATTTAATAGCTCATCTGTCAATGGATAGTGTCACAGAAATATGCAACCAAGACACTGTGTTGTGAAATGAATGGATTTACAGACCGGGAGACCAGCCCTGTGCTCTGCTCATTAAGAAAAATCTGTGTGCTGAACATCGGTGTGACAGGCCCATCGAGGGATTTGTTTAGCTCATTTAAAGTAATGGAGACGTGGGATTAATCATTTTAACACCAAGCCACCGTGCTTCCGTGGCCCCAAGTGCACGGCCACCCAGCTGAGCCTACTTGGACGCCATCTTGTTTCCAATCTCCATGCCCAGCTGTGTTATCCTCTATAGTCCAAGCCTCTGGGACGTGCCCTGGGGCTTCCCTCTACAGAGCATGGACTGACCAGAGGCCTGGAGAAGCAACTCGGAAGTTAGACATTGACTCTCTGTTCTCTCATGGCTCCCTTCTCAAATTATCATACATAGTGGAGTTGGTATCACAAGTGGTTTTTGCAAACTCACATGGGAACCCTACCTATAACTGCTCCCACCCTTTCCTTGACTTCTTCCCTCTCATGCAACTGGAACATACCCTCGCCCTCTTCCTGCCAATGACCACTCCCCCTGCTTGCTCTCTGCACTCCTACACCCACCACTATTTCCATTTGTCTTCCAACCTACTTCTCCAACACCAACATTTCCCTCTCTATGGTTCTTTTCAGCAGTTTACGAATACACTCTATTATTTTCCTTTTGCATGTATGCATAAACAGAAAGGTTAATTAAGTCACTTCAGCTACTGAAAATGTTCTCTATTCTTCTCCATATCCAGAGTTCTCAAAAACATTGTCTAGCATGTAGTCTCTACTCCTCACCACGTTATTCCATCTTCAGCACACTCGATTTCTGCCTTATCACTTCAGCCTAAATTAGGCCACCTTTATGTTGCAAAATCTAAGGTGTAGTCTTCACTTCACTTGACCTCTCAACCATCTGAAAAACATTGCCATTCTCCTTGGAATCCTCTTCTGATTCTCCTCCCATTTGGCTGTACTCATTCTCCATTTCTCCTGCCAGCCCCTCCTTTTCTACCTAAGATATTGAGCTCCCCAGAGCTTGATTCCGAGTCTCCTCCCCTGTTGAATTCCCTGCTTTGCTCTATTGTGATCTGTGTTTCTCACTGCTCACTTCCTCAGTGGATAGCACAGAAACTTCCCATGATTAAGTTTCATGTCTATGCAATGTGTCCCACATTTATCCCCTTGGTCCAAGCTCTCTTCTGAGAAGTAAGCTCATGATCACTCATCGCCCTGTCCCCAACTGCAATCTTCACCTCTTGCCAGCATCCTGCTTCTTTTCCTCTCATGTTTCTCATATCCCTTAATCACCTAATTTATTTTTTTAAGATTTATTTATTTGAGAAAGAGAGAGAGAGAGAGTGGATGAGAGGGAGGGGGAGAGCAAAAGGGAGAGAGAGAATCCCAAGCAGACTCCGTGTTGAAGAGGATCCTGAGATCACTACCTGAGCCAAATCCAAGAGTCCAACACTCAACCGATTACGTTAACCAGGGACCCCAATCCCTAATCCCTAATTTTTTATGTCAGAAACTTGGGAGTCATTTTTGACACTTTGCTTTCTCTCTTCCCTCTGGTAGCACAGATTGTCCATCACAAAATCTTACAGAATCTATGTCCAAAATGCAGGGCAGGTCTATTGACTCTTCACCATTCACTGCTTCCCCCCAGGATCAAAGACAACCACCAAGTCACCTGATGCCCTTCTGCAGGGTTCTCAACATCAGAGACAGCATGCTTGGTTTCATTTCTTTAAGTCATGATCATTTTGCTCAAACACTTAAAACCTCCAGTGGCCTCTGTTTAGTCCTAGAATGCAGGTCACAATCCTGCTCATCTACAAAGACCTGGCACAATCTGACCGCCCCCCCCATCCTACCTCTCTCCACTCTCCTTATCTGCAGGGTCCACTCACTCTGGCATTTCATCTGCTCCTTTAATGCCACCTGCTCCTTCCTATCTCAAGGCATCTACACCTGCTGGTCCCTTCTCTTTAAATAAAATACTCATTTCTTACCATTACCCCTGAGAGAAATATCTCCTGACCAGCTGGATCGGGTCAGTCCTCCTCTTTACCACCATTAAAACTCATGACCTCCTATATTTTTCTTTCATTGCATTTATCAATAATTTAATTATACAGACTTCACATCTGCATCCTTGATTGGAACATAACATTCACTAGGGTAGGCACCAAGGCTTAAATGTTTTATGATTCCAGCAGGAGCCCCGTGGTTGTCGTATAATCCTTGTGCAATAAACGCATGTGGAAGATATACAAATAAATGGCATGAGACTGTTTTTGGAAATGAAGGGCATCAGATGTAGAATATTTCAATCCAAGATACTTTATCTCTCTCTAGCTGTCTGTGGTCTTCTCTGGGAAATGGAGGGGGTGGGGAAAGCCCACCTTGTCTATTTCATGAGTTCATAATGACAGCAAGCTGCGGCGGGCTTGGTGGATCTCTATAAATACACAGCAAACTATTTGTTATTGCTCTTTGCTTCAGACAGTCTCTGGAAGGAGGAGCGTGGGCTGCTTTTGTGATAGGAAGATACAAGCTTAGATTTCTAGAATGGCCCTAAGAAAGTCTGTCTCTCTGGATCTCAGTACTTCCTGGTATAAAAAGGAAGCAATTGGGCCAGATATGCCTGCAAGGTCCATTCCTCCCGTGTTAATCCATGACCAGCTCATGCACAGCAAGGTACAGAGACAGCCTAATCAAATGCTTTGGCAGATAATTTGTGCTGTCGCAGAGGATCCCTAGGAAGGGGGAATTCATCTCCAGAGCAAGGCCACGTTTAGAGGACGACTCTGTTGTTGTGGTGCCATATGGACATTTCTCATGAACGAGCTGCGGACTTGGTTTCAGGGGCTAGGGTGTCAATTCCAGGTCTGTTGCTTGTCAGTGGTAGAATCCAGAACTGCTTTTTTTTTTTCTTAGCCATGTACTTTTTTTTTTTAAGATTTTTATTTATTTATTTGACAGACAGAGATCACAAGTAGGCAGAGCAGCAGGCAGAGATAGAGGGGGAAGCAGGCTCCCCACTGAACAGAGAGCCCGATGAGGGGCTCGATCCCAGGACCCTGAGATCATGACCTGAGCCGAAGGCAGAGGCTTAACCCACTGAGCCACTCAGGCGCCCCCAGAAATGCTTTTTTATACTTGTGAAGCCTCAGCATCCTCACTGGAAACACACAGGAGTCACATGACTGACCTCAGTGAGCCAAAGTGGGGAGAAAACAAGATCATGGTCAGGGGAGTCAGCTGTCAAATCAAAAAGGCTGTACACCATTTTCAGCAGGCAGGCACCTGACATCTCCCAAAAAGTGGGAGTGGGCCCTATTTTCCTTCTACAGAGAAGCCTGCTATAGAGCTTTGGAAACAAAATGTGACACGGGCAGTTCCAGCACTTTAAAGCAGCAAATTGTTCCCAGTCCTTAGCCTGCAGCGCAGAGCACAATTTTTTATCCAGAGATGGCAAAAATTGGGCCTGGAGTAACTTGATACTGCAGGCTATTGTCTCACAAATGATTTATTAGCCAAGGCTGCTCTGTGCTCAGAAGTTTGCACACTGCCCAGGGCCCCCTCTCCAGAAGGGAATCTTGCCTCCCCTTGGGAATGGGTCTCTGGAGAGGAATATGAAAACTCTGTTTATCCTCTGATACTCCCTGGAAGCTGTTTCTGGCTATGTTCTAAGAACATCGAGGGTCCATCCCTATGGAGTAAGGGACAGGACCTCCTGGTAAGAGGTATGTCTTAAATTGTGTCTGCTAAAAAAATAGCTCTGTGTGTGTGTGTGTGTGTGTGTGTGTGTGTGTGTATGCGTGTGCGTGTGAAAAGGACATCAAATACAAATAGTTCAAAATCCAAACTCTGCCATTTATTGACTTTAACAACTTGGGAAGTTTGTTTACTTGTTTGAGCTGCTATTTCCTCTCCTTTGCAAGGAGATATTAATGCCTCTGTGATGGGATCATGCAAGGCTCAAAAGATGAAATGCAGGTCAAGCCTTTAGCTCTATGCATGACACATTCTAGGGGCTTACTGGGTGTCAGGGATTTTTCTTCCTTTAAGAAAGGGCAAGAGGTCACCCTGGGCCATTCAGTTTGAAAGGTGGTGCCTACAGCAGCTATTCCTCACTTTTGTAGCTGTATCAGTCATCTACTGCTGTGTAACAAGCAACAACAAATCTCAAGGCCATGCAATGAGCCTTTATTTATCCTTCAGCCCTGCTGATCTTGGCTGGACCCAAGCAGGTGGTGCTAGGCTGGCAAGGTCCACCCGCCGGGCTCCTGGTCCCCCTTGGACCAACAGGTGAGAGAGATATGTTCTTGTAGATATGGCAGACTGCAGGACAGCAAATGGGGACACAAGATGGCTTTGGAAGCCTAGGTTGAAAATGGACACCCTGTTGTTTCCAACCCTCTTCCACTGTCCAAAGCCAGTCACGTGGTTTGGCTCAAATTTAGGAGGTGTTAAAATGCACTTGGCATTTTAGGAAGGAAGGAAGTAAAAATCACTTGGCAAAGGTTATGAATACAGGACAGGGTAAAGAGCTGGGGCCATTAATAAAATCTAGTGCAGCTGCCACACATCCAAATACTCTTCCTTTTTCATGTATGTGGAAGGGAAACACACCATAAAAGGTGAAAGGAAGTCCTGCCTCTCTTCTTTCTAAGCAGTAGGAAGAAAAAATATTTTCTCCCCCTGCTTCCAGTAGCTAAAGCTGGAGTGAAGCAGACCAATCATATATTCCAGCCCAGGATATTGATGTTTTCTTTTTAATTCTATTTGTTTTTACTTTCTAAAATCACTTTGGATTAATCTTTTTATTAAGTAATGTATGCACATCGTGCAAAAGTCAAAGGATCCAAACAGCCATATTACAGTAAAAAGATGTCTCCTGTCTCCCATTTCTTCATCACAGAGCTTTTCTACTTGACAAAACTCTTATAACCAAGATGGTCTGGAGTCTCCCAGGGAAATATACTTAGGTACGTGCAACAGCATACCCATCCCTTTTTTGCTTAACATGAAGGTTACACACACCATTCTGTACCTTGATTTCTCACTCGACAATATATCTTGTAGATCTTGCCATGATAGGAGTAACTATTCTTTGTTAAACAACTGCCAGTATTCCTTTAAAAGGGGGGACTGTGAGTCCTTAAGGAGGAATCCAAAGATTTGGGGTTAGTTAGAAATCACTACTGTGGCTTCAGTGCGGTTGGGAGTTCAACAATAGGACACGAATAGAGGGTCAGTGTTGGGAGAAGAGGATGCCTGAAGTAGACCATTCCAGGGCCAAGAGCTTGGCTGTGCTCTGTCTCTTTCCATTCCTACCTGAGTCTGGTCCAACAGCCTTTCCAACAGCACTCTGCACCACCCCTCTCCCCCCCAGTACAGTTCTTCTCTGCTGAAGTTTACACGAAGTTGGTTTCTTTCATCTGCAATCAAGAACCCTAACTAATTCAGAATGCCGCTAGGAGCAGGCTATCTGCAGGATACCTGGGATCGATAGGACCAGTGTAGGGCTAAAGACAGCAACAATCCACTGGTACTAAATGATGGGAATCTCAGAGTAAGAGGGAATGAATGGGGAGGCACCAGCGCAGGGTCTGAGCATTCATGCACCAAGCGTTTCTTGAGCTCTTAACATGGGCTGGACGTGATTGTCAGTGATGAGGATCTAGTGAAAGGAAAATAGACAAGGTCTCTGGCCTCGTGGAACTCACATGCTAGCGCAGCAGAGACAATAAAGAAGCAAACAAATGCCTGGCATAACGTCAGGTAGTGATAAGTCTTAATAAAAAGGAACAGAAGATGACAGGGATACCATTTTAATAAGAGAGAAGAAAAGAGGCCACCAGGCTCCACCAGCACAAGATTCTGCCCACTCAGTGCCTTTTCCACCATGGATCGGCAGTCGTCCAGCCCATGGATTTTGAGACCTATCTCCCTTATTATTTATTCTCTAAAAATTTGCTGTAATGTTTGACCTCTCCACTAGAGCTGAGTATTTCCTATAAAGATGCTGCAAGTTGCAATGCTCTCTCCCCAGGCGGGAGCCTTCCTTTACAAAGACCACTTACTAAGACTCCACTGTGAACTGGGGAACAAAGAAGCTCTAGGGAGATGAGACAAAATGAGTGAAGCTTCCCACTGAAAGCCTCAGTGACTCCATGTAGTTTATAGAATCTCTCATTCTATTTGGCACTTGGGGTGCTCCATGCCCAGATTTTCAGGGCTCCTTCTAATTTCTCTCCCTTAGAATATTTTCCAGCAAATGGTCATTCCCTTCCCTGTCCCCCTGGGATGGGGCATAATTTCCTGCTCCACTTTGGGATTGGCCGTGGGCCTTGCAGGGGCCAATACAAGGTGAAGGCAGAGGCAACGCAATCGAAGGTTCTAAATGTTCTTGTGCCTGTGGCTTGTTCTCTTGAGCTTCGTGAACCTCCATGAGGACAGACCTGTTCTGCAACTTCTCCAAGGAGGATGTAGGCACCTGTGGATGAGACATGTATGGAACAATGTCTGGAGTATGAGTGGGAAAAGAAGGTAAAAGCTTGTTGCCATAAGCCAAACAAGTTTGGGGGCTGGTTATGTAGCAAGTTTGCAGCAATTGGTAATACTTTAATAATGAACTCAACAGGGGCACCCGCATGGCTCAGTGGGTTAAGCCTCTGCCTTCGGCTCAGGTCATGATCTCAGGGTCCTGGGATTGAGCCCCGTGTCGGACTCTCTGCTCAGTGGAGAGCCTGCTTCCGCCTCCCCTCTCTGCCTGCCTCTCTGCCTACTTGTGAACTCTGTCAAATAAATAAATAAAATCTTAAAAAAATAAAAAAAATTAAAAAAAATAATGAACTCAATAATTCACTGTTTATCTCCATAGGGATTTTTGCCTGTAGGGCCCAAGCCATCTGAGCTAGCTTCTCTCTCTAGGCATCATGACTCCATGTCTAAAGCGTCCTTGCTAAGATGATGTCCTGGAGACAAGAAAACGTGGGCTTGAGTTCCTGTCTGGCCACTTATTAACTTTGGGGAATCATTCAATTTCCTTGTGCTTCAATCTTCTCCAGTGTAAAGTGAGATTAATAACGTTTACCTTTGTAGGCTCTTGCCAGGATTCAGAATATCACATATGTAAAGCTTGGCACTTACTATGTGCTCAGTATATGTTTCGATTTTTATTACATGGTTTCTTAGATAACATTGCAATAATGCTTTGAGGCAGGGTGTATTATTACCACCATTTTACATGGGAAAAAAAGGGAGACTTGGACAAGTTAATTTACTTGTCTCACAGTTATTAAGTGGCGAGCTGAGGATACACACCAGGCAGCTGGACCCAGAAACTCTACCTGCATGGCCGTATTATGGGGTGTGGATGATTGCTGAGATTTCTTTCAGTTTCTCTGCTACGCGGTTCCTTGGTCAGAAATGTAAGTGCCAGAGGTGTAAATAAGGGAGGTTATGTTCTTCGAGCCCAGCCTTTTGCAAAGTGTGAGATGCACACTGGCGATGGTCCAAGAGGCAATTTAGATGGGACGGGACCCCGAAGACAGCAGACATCCAATCACATTGTAAGAAAGTAATTTCCTTTCCAATTATCTTCAAATGTCAAAGAAAAACAAAATCTTAGTTGGGTGCTAGCATCTTTTACACTTTTAACACTTGCTAACCTCCCCACTTCCATCCTTTTTTATAACAAAGTAAGAGCTTGACCTAGGCAGAGAGCTTCTGATAAGGAACAGCATCCTGTTAGAATTTCACTAACCAAGTTGCGTCTCTGTGAGTGGTATTATTACCATTGTAATATTCCCACTGTCTTCTATTTAAACATCTGCTTTTGGCTTTCCCTTTAGTATGGAAGTTTAGAGTCCCCCTACGAGAAGCATTTCTTTAACTAAAAAGGGTTAATATAAGAAAAACAAGTTACATAAATAAAGAACGTAAATGGTCTCTGAATAGCAAAAATCATGAAGGTGGTGGTTGAAACGACGGTCGTTTAGGAAGGGCTGTTTCATGAAGGTTTGGCATTTTACTTTCGTCCATATGTCTGGCAGCCTACCTCTTGCCCCACCCACACTACAGAAACAGTATTTCAGTCCCCATGGTAGTCCAGTAATTCAGAAGGATCCCTTGACAGCGAAACTGGGGACAGTGGTAAACATTTGAAACACAAACATCACACCAGTTTGAGATTATGCAGCTCCCTAAAAAATATCCCAAACTGGACAGCAGAAGCCCTGGATCTCTTCTGATTAGCTGTGTGACTGCAAACAAACTGCTCCAGCAAGCTGAACCCCAACAGCCTCATTTATAAAAACAGGCATTTTAACTAGATGATCTTCAAGGCCTCAGCCATTGCAAAAGTGTGTGAATATTTTCAATATTATTTTTTTTTAATTTTATTTTTTATAAACATATAATATATTTTTATCCCCAGGGGTACAGGTCTGTGAATCGCCAGGTTTACACACTTCACAGCACTCACCATAGCACATACCCTCCCCAATGTCCATAATCCCACCCCCCCCTCCCAACCCCCCTCCCCCCATTAACCCTCAGTTTGTTTTGTGAGATTAAGAGTCACTTATGGTTTGTCTCCCTCCCAATCCCATCTTGTTTCATTTACTCTTCTCCTACCACCTTAAACCCCCATGTTGCATCTCCTCTCCCTCATATCAGGGAGATCATATGATAGTTGTCTTTCTCCGATTGACTTATTTCGCTAAGCATGATACCCTCTAGTTCCATCCACATCATCGCAAATGGCAAGATTTCATTTCTTTTGATGGCTGCATAGTATTCCATTGTGTATATATACCACATCTTCTTTATCCATTCATCTGTTGATGGACATGTAGGTTCTTTCCATAGTTTGGCTATTGTAGACATTGCTGCTATAAACATTCGGGTGCACGTGCCCCTTCGGATCACTACGTTTGTATCTTTAGGGTAAATACCCAGCAGTGCAATTGCTGGGTCATAGGGTAGTTCTATTTCAACATTTTGAGGAACCTCCATGCTGTTTTCCAGAGTGGTTGCACCAGCTTGCATTCCCACCAACAGTGTAGGAGGGTTCCCCTTTCTCCGCATCCTCGCCAGCATCTGTCATTTCCTGACTTGTTAATTTTAGCCATTCTGACTGGTGTGAGGTGGTATCTCATTGTGGTTTTGATTTGTATTTCCCTGATGCCGAGTGATATGGAGCACTTTTTCATGTGTCTGTTGGCCATCTGGATGTCTTCTTTGCAGAAATGTCTGTTCATGTCCTCTGCCCATTTCTTGATTGGATTATTTGTTCTTTGGGTGTTGAGTTTGCTAAGTTCTTTATAGATTTTGGACACTAGCCCTTTATCTGATATGTCATTTGCAAATATCTTCTCCCATTCTGTCAGTTGTCTTTTGGTTTTGTTAACTGTTTCCTTTGCTGTGCAAAAGCTTTTGATCTTGATAAAATCCCAATAGTTCATTTTTGCCCTTGCTTCCCTTGCCTTTGGCGATGTTCCTAGGAAGATGTTGCTGCGGCTGAGGTCGAAGAGGTTGCTGCCTGTGTTCTCCTCAAGGATTTTGATGGATTCCTTTCTCACATTGAGATCCTTCATCCATTTTGAGTCTATTTTCGTGTGTGGTGTAAGGAAATGATCCAATTTCATTTTTCTGCATGTGGCTGTCCAATTTTCCCAACACCATTTGTTGAAGAGGCTGTCTTTTTTCCATTGGATATTCTTTCCTGCTTTGTCGAAGATTAGTTGACCATAGAGTTGAGGGTCTATTTCTGGGCTCTCTATTCTGTTCCATTGATCTATGTGTCTGTTTTTGTGCCAGTACCATGCTGTCTTGATGATGACAGCTTTGTAATAGAGCTTGAAGTCCGGAATTGTGATGCCACCAACTTTGGCTTTCTTTTTCAATATTCCTTTGGCTATTCGAGGTCTTTTCTGGTTCCATATAAATTTTAGGATTATTTGTTCCATTTCTTTGAAAAAAATGGATGGTACTTTGATAAGAATTGCATTAAATTTGTAGATTGCTTTAGGTAGCATAGACATTTTCACAATATTTATTCTTCCAATCCAGGAGCATGGAACATTTTTCCATTTCTTTGTGTCTTCCTCAATTTCTTTCATGAGTACTTTATAGTTTTCTGTGTATAGATTCTTAGTCTCTTTGGTTAGATTTATTCCTAGGTATCTTATAGTTTTGGGTGCAATTGTAAATGGGATTGACTCCTTAATATCTCTTTCTTCTGTCTTGTTGTTGGTGTAGAGAAATGCAACTGATTTCTGTGCATTGATTTTATATCCTGACACTTTACTGAATTCCTGTACAAGTTTTCTAGCAGTTTTGGAGTGGAGTCTTTTGGGTTTTCCACATATAGTATCATATCATCTGCGAAGAGTGATAGTTTGACTTCTTCTTTGCCAATTTGGATGCCTTTAATTTCCTTTTGTTGTCTGATTGCTGAGGCTAGGACTTCTAGTACTATGTTGAATAGCAGTGGTGATAACGGACATCCCTGCCGTGTTCCTGACCTTAGCGGAAAAGCTTTCAGTTTTTCTCCATTGAGAATATTTGCAGTAGGTTTTTCATAGATGGCTTTGATAATATTGAGGTATGTGCCCTCTATCCCTACACTTTGAAGAGTTTTGATCAGGAAGGGATGCTGTACTTTGTCAAATGCTTTTTCATCATCTATGGAGAGTATCATATGGTTCTTGTTCTTTCTTTTATTAATGTGTTGTATCACATTGATTGATTTGTGGATGTTGAACCAACCTTGCAGCCCTGGAATAAATCCCACTTGGTCGTGGTGAATAATCCTTTTAATGTACTGTTGAATCCTATTGGCTAGTATTTTGGTGAGAATTTTTGCATCTGTGTTCATCAAGGATATTGGCCTGTAGTTCTCTTTTTTGATGGGATCCTTGTCTGGTTTTGGGATCAAGGTGATGCTGGCCTCATAAAATGAGTTTGGAAGTTTTCCTTCCATTTCTATTTTTTGGAACAGTTTCAGGAGAATAGGAATTAGTTCTTCTTTAAATGTTTGGTAGAATTCCCCCGGGAAGCCATCTGGCCCTGGGCTTTTGTTTGTTTGGAGATTTTTGATGACTGTTTCAATCTCCTTACTGGTTATGGGTCTGTTCAGGCTTTCGATTTCTTCCTGGTTCAGTTGTGGTAGTTTATATGTCTCTAGGAATGCATCCATTTCTTCCAGATTGTCAAATTTGTTGGCGTAGAGTTGCTCATAGTATGTTCTTATAATTGTCTGTATTTCTTTGGTGTTCGTTGTGATCTCTCCTCTTTCATTCATAATTTTATTTATTTGGGTCCTTTCTCTTTTCTTTTTGATAAGTCTGGCCAGGGGTTTATCGATCTTATTAATTCTTTCAAAGAACCAGCTCCTAGTTTCATTGATTTGTTCTATTGTTTTTTTGGTTTCTATTTCATTGATTTCTGCTCTGATCTTTATGATTTCTCTTCTCCTGCTGGGTTTAGGGTTTCTTTCTTGTTCTTTCTCTAGCTCTTTTAGGTGTAGGGTTAGGTTGTGTACCTGAGACCTTTCTTGTTTCTTGAGAAAGGCTTGTACCACTATATGTTTTCCTCTCAGGACTGCCTTTGTTGTGTCCCACAGATTTTGAACCGTTGTGTTTTCATTATCATTTGTTTCCATGAATTTTTTCAACTCTTCTTTAATTTCCTGGTTGACCCATTCATTCTTTAGAAGGGTGCTGTTTAGTCTCCATGTATTTGGGTTCTTTCCAAATTTCCTCTTGTGATTGAGTTCTAGCTTCAGAGCGTTGTGGTCTGAAAATATGCAGGGAATGATTCCAATCTTTTGATAACGGTTGAGACCTGATTTAGGACCGAGAATATGATCTATTCTGGAGAATGTTCCATGTGCACTAGAGAAGAATGTGTATTCTGTTGCTTTGGGATGAAATGTTCTGAATATATCTGTGATGTCCATCTGGTCCAGTGTGTCATTTAAGGCCTTGATTTCCTTGTTGATCTTTTGCTTGGATGATCTGTCCATTTCAGTGAGGGGAGTGTTAAAGTCCCCTACGATTATTGTATTATTGTCGATGTGTTTCTTTGATTTTGTTATTAATTGGTTTATATAGTTGGCTGCTCCCACGTTAGGGGCATAGATATTTAAAATTGTTAGATCTTCTTGTTGGACAGTTCCTTTGAGTATGATATAGTGTCCTTCCTCATCTCTTATTATAGTCTTTGGCTTAAAATCTAATTGATCTGATATAAGGATTGCCACTCCTGCTTTCTTCTGATGTCCATTAGCATGGTAAATTCTTTTCCACCCCCTCACTTTAAATCTGGAGGTGTCTTCGGGTTTAAGATGAGTTTCTTGTAGGCAACATATAGATGGGTTTTGTTTTTTTATCCATTCTGATACCCTGTGTCTTTTGATTGGGGCATTTAGCCCATTAACATTCAGGGTAAGTATTGAGAGATATGAATTTAGTGCCATTGTATTGCCTGTAAGGTGACTGTTATTGTATATTGTCCCTGTTTCTTTCTGATCTACTACTTTTAGGGTCTCTCTTTGCTTAGAGGACCCCTTTCAATATTTCCTGTAGAGCTGGTTTGGTATTTGCAAATTCTTTCAGTTTTTGTTTGTCCTGGAAGCTTTTAATCTCTCCTTCTATTTTCAATGATAGCCTAGCTGGATATAGTATTCTTGGCTGCATGTTTTTCTCGTTTAGTGCTCTGAATATATCATGCCAGCTCTTTCTGGCCTGCCAGGTCTCTGTGGATAAGTCTGCTGCCAATCTAATATTTTTACCATTGTATGTTACAGACTTCTTTTCCCGGGCTGCTTTCAGGATCTTCTCTTTGTCACTAAGACTTGTAAATTTTACTATTAGGTGACGGGGTGTGGACCTATTCTTATTGATTTTGAGGGGGGTTCTCTGAACCTCCTGGATTTTGATGCTTGTTCCCTTTGCCATATTGGGGAAATTCTCTCCAATAATTCTCTCCAATATACCTTCTGCTCCCCTCTCTGTTTCCTCTTCTTCTGGAATCCCAATTATTCTAATGTTGTTTCGTCTTATGGTGTCACTTATCTCTCGAATTCTCCCCTCATGGTCCAGTAGCTGTTTGTCCCTCTTTTGCTCAGCTTCTTTATTCTCTGTCATTTGGTCTTCTATATCGCTAATTCTTTCTTCTGCCTCATTTATCCTAGCAGTGAGAGCCTCCATTTTTGATTGCACCTCATTAATAGCTTTTTTGATTTCAACTTGGTTAGATTTTTAGTTCTTTTATTTCTCCATAAAGGGCTTTTATATCTCCCGAGAGGGTTTCTCTAATATCTTCCATGCCTTTTTCGAGCCCGGCTAGAACCTTGAGAATCGTCATTCTGAACTCTAGATCTGACATATTACCAATGTCTGTATTGATTAGGTCCCTAGCCTTTGGTACTGCCTCTTGTTCTTTTTTTTGTGGTGAATTTTTCCGCCTTGTCATTTTGTCCAGATAAGAGTAGATGAAGGAGCAAGTAAAATACTAAAAGGGCGGCAACAACCCCAGGAAAATATGCTTTAGCCAAATCAGAAGAGATTCCAAATTGTGAGGGGGGAGAAAGGGGATAAAAAGAGGTTCAGAAAGAAGAATTAAAAAAAAAAGAAAGAAAGAAACAATTAAAAAAAGAAAACCAATAAAGAAAAAATATAAAAAGGAAAATATATATATATATATATATATATATATATATATTAGATAAACTAGTTAAAAAACGTTAAAAAAGAAAAGGGTAAAAGTTAAAAAAATTTAGCAGAAGAAGAAAAATAAATTGAAAAAGAAAAAAAATTAAATTAACTGCAAGGCTAAAGAATCATGGGGAGAAAGCCATGAATTCCGTGCTTTGCTTTCTCCTCCTCTGGAATTCCGCTGCTCTCCTTGGTATTGAAACTGCTGTCCTTGGTAGGTGAACTTGGTCCTGGCTGGGTTTCGTGTTGATCTTCTGGGAGAGGGGCCTGTTGTAGTGATTCTCAAGAGTCTTTGCCCCCGGCGGAGTTGCACCGCCCTTACCCGGGGCCGGGCTGAGTCATCTGCTCGGGTTTGCTTTCGGGAGCTTTTGTTCCCTGAGCGCTTTCCGTAGAGTTCCGGAGGCTGGGAATGAAGATGGCGGCCTCCCGGTCTCCGGCCCGGAGGAGCCGAGAGCCCAGGGCCCCACTCCTCAGTGCGCCCTCAGAGAACAGCGCCGATTTACTCCCGTCACCCTGCCTCCGGCCGCGCTCCGAGCCGACCGAGCCTGCGACCGGTTCAAGGTAACCCCGAGCTTAGAGCTCACTCCTCGGCTCTGTCTCTGTAGCCGGCTTCCCTGTTCTAATACCTGTAAGCTCTGCGACACTCAGACGCCCCCGAACCTTCTGTGACCCTGCGGGACCTGAGGCCACGCTGACCCTGCGTGGGCTTCACCCCGGTTAAGCCTCTGGAGCAATGTCCCTCAGCGGAACAGACTTTTAAAAGTCCCGATTTTGTGCTCCGTTGCTCCGCCGCTTGCCGGGAGCCGGCCCCTCCCCCTGCGGTCTATCTTCCCGTCGCTTTGGATTCACTTCTCCGCCCGTCCTACCTTTCAGAAAGTGGTTGATTTTCTGTTTCTAGAGTTGCTGTTCTTCTCTTCGATCTCCCGTTGGATTTGTAGGTGTTTGCAGTCTTTAGATAAGCTATCTAGCTGATCTCTCGCTACCTGAAGTAGTCTCAGCCTGCTACTTCTCCGCCATCTTGACTCCTCCCAATATTATTTTTATTAAAAGAAGCACTTCACCATTGAGAATTTCAAATGTTTTTATAATAAAGCCCCAGAATCAAGGGCAACAATATATTTGCAATAGAAAGTGCATTAGCATATTTTGATAGTTTTTGATCATTTGTGCATGTATTAAAATGAAACATTTGGTAAAAATTAAACATTATATGCAAATGAGTGCAACAAGCCTACTTTTGGAATAATAATTCATTATCTCCCTTATAATATATGTGAGTGGCTTCGCTTTATTTTCCAGTACACCGTAGCCATTAAGTCAACATGTTGGAAGTTGACCAAGAAAGTGTAACAGAGGATCCAATCTTTCATTTACATAAATCCCAGAATTACACCTGTCGAAACTGTATGCTATTAATAGGTGACAAGACTGTCATTCGATGTTCATTTATAATGTTGTCACTGGAACCTAATAAACATTTAGGACATATTTCAGAAATTGTTGTAAATTTTTTTTTAATTTTTTTTGCCAGCAAGAAGAAAGCGTGTTTGTGCTGTAACGAAAACGTTTTACACTGGAAAGATACTGCTAGCAGAGGTGTTGACTTTTTCCCTTGCATATTTTTCCCTTCTTTTGCTTTTTCAAAACAAGAATCCACATAATTGTGATATTAAGCTGGAAGGAAATAGGATGATCTTCTGCTTCACTGCTTTCATGTTTTCAGTAAGGAAATTTTGACCCAACTTTCTTATGGTTGCACAGTTACTAGAGGTGCCAGAACTAGACCCCAAGGCTCTTGACTTCCTGTTAAGTATGTTTATGTACTTCTGCATGCATTGATATGTATGATATAAATAGAGAGACTATAAATATATATGCAAACATGACAACCATTATGGGGATTATTGTTCAAGGTCATGTCTAGAGAATCATGGAGTGAGTCAAGTTTCTCATCAATACTGTAGTTTTAGTTCCTCCCCCATCTCCTTCTGGAACAGCCATGTCAACCAAATGACTGTCTTTTCTCCACACCGCCACCACGGACAGCCCAAGCCACTTTTCAGGGACATGAACTCATGCTACACCGTGGCACTTTTGCTTGAAATTTTAATTCAGATAGATTTTGTTTCTTGCAGTAAATTGTACATTCTTTGAGGAGTCTGCCTATTCTCTCCCCAGATTTCTACGTTTTGTGACATCTGTTCCAGGACTAGAATGGAGCATGACTAAAATGTAAAGAACCTTAAACATAAAATGGCCCAACCTAATTCTTTTACTGAAATTAGTGGTTTGTCTAAGATTGCATAGCAAGTTAAAGAAGGGTCCTAATAAAATATACGCAGATATCAGATGTCAGTAAAATAAAACAACAGGTTAGCACTGGAAATGGTTCTGTTGCACATTTGTGACTTTAAGATCACTAAAAAGTATGTCAACCTTATTTCATAAAATAAACCTTAAGATCAGGTTAATAGATTTTATATATATTATGTATATTTATATATATTTTATATGTTATATATAATATACGTCTTGTATAATATATATTATATTTATATTTATTATAATATAATATATTTATTTTTATATTTTATTTGTGTATTTTATTTTTATATTACAAATATAATATTTTTATATTATATTTTTTATATTATATAATGTATTATGTAGTTATAGAATGTTATATGATTATATATAATAACATAGTTATATAATGTATATATAATATACATTATTATATAATAACATACATTATATATTATATAATCTATTCTATAATTATATACATAATTATATGATACATATTATATATACATATATATTTATATATAATATAGATTATATTTATACCATATATTTTATATACACATATATTATATATACTTGTGACCATGTGTATGTTGCTATGTTAAATAAGCTAGTAAATCCATGGCCACAGTCCCCAAGCAGCATGAATAAAGAAAGAGTCACTGGGACATAGTCACAGAGACTAAATCTCTAGATGGTCTGGAGTGTGAACTCCAGCAATAGTGAAGAACCTCTGGACCTGAGACCATGTGAAGACAGGTAAACAACACCCATCGCCTTTCCTAACTTTCCAAGCTCAGAGGGAAGTACGATGCTCTTCAAAAGTGCACAATGGAATTGTAACAGGGCAGCAATAGGCTTTAAGCTCTGGAATCAGACCCACATGAATCTGACTCCTGGCTCCTCTTTACTAGCTGTATGTCTTTGGGCAAATCGATTCCTTTTTATGAGCTTTCTCTACTTTGTAAAATGGATCTAATGATATCTACTTGTTAGGACTGCTGTTAACATTAAATTAAAAGTGAAAACTTAGCATTTTAGACAAGTAACTCTCATACAACAAGTGACCTCTAAAGAGTAGCCATCAATAACAGTGATGGCATAAATTATGGAAGCCACTCAAGTGTCCATTGATAGAGAAATGAATAAAGAAGAAGTGGTATATATACATACATATATATATATATACATACATACATACTCATCCATAAAAAAGAATGCAACAATGTGGATGGATCTAGAGAGTGCAATACTAGGAGAAATAAGTCAGAGAAAGACAAATACTATATGATTTCACTCATATGTGGAATTTAAGAAATAAAACAAAGGAACAAAGAAAAAAGAGGAAAAAAATCAGATGTTTAATGGTAGAAAACAAATTGATGGTTACCAGAGTGGGGGGGTTGGGTGAAATAGGTGAAGGAGATTAAGAGTAAATCTACTGTGATGAGCATTGAGAAATGCATAGAAGTGTTGAATCACTGTATTATTCACCTGAAACAAATACTGGAATTTTAAAATAATAATAAAAATAAAATTAAAAAAAAAATAACAGCAGTGGCATTCATAACTGCAGAATTTAACAACATACTAGAAAAGCAAGACCCTTATTGAATCTAGTAGCACTAATTACGAGCTGCTGTACACTATAACCACATTATTCTTATCCTCTCTGGACTGTAAGTTCCTTGAGGAGAAATGCATCACATCACACATATGAAAACTGAGACTCAGATCAATGCTCCAGACTCCAACTATTATTCCCAAGAAATCATAAAATTCAATTAGTATCAATTGATATGGAAATTTTTGCATATTTTTAAGACAAAAAAGCACAGTATTCCTTTGCTTACCAGATCATTGTGACCAGGTTCCTCCTATCTGGTGCAATATTCTAGGCCCCCCATGTGAGCGCAATCTACCATTCCTGTCTCCTCTCAATCCATGCCTCAGCATGAAGAATATATTTCAGACCCTCCAGTCTTCTCACCATTTCCTGAAAATGCTCTATCTATTCATTCTTCCCTGTTGTCCTCTTCACCCTCTTTTCTGCATCAATAAATGCAACTTAATATTCAAGAACCAACTGTGAAACATTCTCCAAACAATCAGGAAGATGGGAATGATAGCAGTAGTCACCGTTTACTGAGCCCTTATCCATGCCAGACACCTTGTTCTTGGAAGTCACACGATGTTCCGTGATGCCATTATGACAGCGTCTTGTTGATTGTGCATCTTGAAAATTTCCGTCTACCTGTCATTTTCCTACTCAACATGACATGAGGGCAGATCACTTACCAGCGCTTTCCAAGCACAGATCCTGTTGTTGGTTCACAATCACTATCTGTTAAACTGACGAATGGTAAGGTTAGGGTTATAATTAATGAGTGTTTGTTGAATGAAAATACTGCAGAGAAAGTTTAAATATCAGACTGGAGATTGAGTGAATGACTCTCAATTACCTATCAACTGTAAGATTCACGATTTAGCTACCCTCATGTTCAAATAAATCCCTTCACACTGGGAATTAAGAATAGAAATAAGAAGTAGAGACAGTGTGATCTCATGCATATTTGAGCTCCCAGATCTCCCTATCCAAAAAGGCTCAGACGTGGATTCATATGCAGTCGCACATCTGGAGCTATTCCTTCCCCACTGCCTTGGCAGAATCCCTGTGGCTTTGCAGCAGACCGTGCATGAGGGTATCTATAAATAATCACCCAAATGTAATGCCACCCAGTCCGCCAGGTTAAATATAGACATTGGATTAGCTCCAGGGAGGAGGGGACAAGTGATTCCCAACTCAAAGAAATTGTTATGAATTCCATTTGCTGCGTGAATATGTACATTGGATGTTTCCTTCCATAAGGACACCAAAATAGCAATTAACTCAAGGCTAATGTTATAGCTGCTACTGTCTCCCCTGCTTAGTCTCTCCCATCTGGACCCCAACACAGATGCTGATGTGTCTAAATGTGTATGTCAAATGACAGCTCTCTCCACACCTGTTCTAAGTATACCTGCCTTGCCCCCTGCTCACCGCCTCTGCTTCCCTTCGGTAGGAGAAGGTGTTGCATGGGTGACGACACACCATCTTTCCCTTTTATATCATGGATCTCCATAGGATGGTGGAAAGGACTGACCTGTGACTTCAGTCAGAACTGGGTTGAGTCTTTGTTTCCCAATGTACTGGTTGTGTGGTCTTGGGGAGGTTAGTTAACCTCTCTGGTTCTCATCAATTTCTCTATTTATAAAATGGAGATTATCTTGCTTACCTGATAGTATAAGTTTCTTTATGGAAATTGGGAAGATTTTGTAAGCTTCTTTATGTAAATTGCCTGGTCCACTAGCAGACTCTGAGTGAAGTAACTCTTCTCCTTCTCACCCCATAATCTCATTTTATAGACCTCTGGAGATGAAATGGTCATTAGTGATTATCTGGTCCACTGCTTGCATTTGCAAGGAAATTGCAGGTTAGAGAAGTAAATAATGTGCTTCAGAGGTGTCAGATTGAGTTAAAGATGGGGCTAGGACCAGGATTCATGTGTACTACCTTAGGAGCCAGCATTTCTCCCCACATCATTCATTCCCTCATTTATTCATTAATCCTTCATGCACGCATGTTTTCATGTTTGCTGAGCACCTATCAAGCAGCAGGTACTGAAAATATGGAAATGAGCCAACAAATGCAACCCTCACCACCACCAAAGATGCAACAAAGTTGGTCCAGAAAAAAAAGCTAATAATATTAGCGAATATTTTTGAGCTCTCTTCCTACTCCATTTAGTGCTTGGAATTGTTCTAAAGACTTTACATGCTTGACTCCTTTAATTCTCCCAGCGTATATGAGTTATAGATTCCTATGAGAAAAACCGAGGCACGGGGGTTGAATGATTTGCACAAGATTACGTGGCTAGTAAGTGATTGTTACAGGATTCGACCCCAGGCAGTGTTATTTCCAAGTTCATGCTGTTAACCACTAAATTTTACCATCTCCTGGTGCAGAAATAAGACCAGCGAGTTTAACACAACAATCCAGAGACTGTACGAATTCAATGTTGGGCCACTCCCACTATCCAGTGGGTGTCAGGGGAAGGGACTCATTTGGGGAGTGATGTTGTCCATCTGATATTGTTAATGAGCTAGGATGTCATTAACTTCAGAGGTGGCAATCTGATAGAATTCCATGGCATCAGAAATAAGACTCCAAGCGAATCACAGAAACATAAGATAAAGGAGACCAACCATGGGTTTAGGAACACTTCATGATTTGCATGTCACTTTCACACCTATTGGCTTGAGCAGCACAATACCGCCTTAGTCATGAGGGCAAGGCATGGATAATAATTCTAGTTCTACAAGTAAAAATAACTAGACTCAGAGACAGTAGCTTTGGTCAAAGATGTTAAGCAAGGTCATAGCAGAGCCGGTTATACCACAAGATAGGGGACCTGTGGTTATTTAGGGCACTCCCTGTCCTTGACTTGGCTCCCATTCCCTTTTTTTTTTTTTTTTTGTTATTTGGCTTAAAAAATGAAGAAACCCCCAGCAAAGAAGAGAAAGGGATAATTAGTGGACCCATCAGCCTGCCTCCCCAAACATCCAATGTTGTTGTCGTCAGGGTTCAGTATGGCTCTTAAGTTCAGACAGATTGCACTAAAATCCTCCAACAGAACCCACAGGGTAGATATTCTACACATTGTTGTCTAAAGAGAGCAGGATTTTTTGCCAGAAAAGCAAGGCTAGAGGGAATGATACACTTGTATTTTTGCCCTGAGAGAAAGATTTACCAACCCTACAGTGAACCAAAGTAGGGCGCAGATAAGCCCATCTTTTTTTTTTTTTTTTTTTTAAAGAAACTGTGCTTTGGGATCATACAAAGGTTCTGCTCTCTATGACAAGAAAGTGATAACATTATCTGTTGGAAGCTTTTTAAAAGACACTCGTAACACTCTGATGGTCCAACACATAACCTCTGCGGCCTCTAGCAACATATCATTTCGAGGACACATTTCTGATTGGATGAGTCAGCAGTGAAATGTATCCCTGAGTAGGCGGCCCTGCTATGTAAGTGCTGGCCAGTGTGAACAGGTTTCCACCGCATTACCATCAAAGGTTGTCAACATCCCTTTGAAAAACATGATGTAAAACCAAGGACCTTCTCTTAAAAAAATGTACATAGGCACACACATGCACATTTTTAATACATTTTCCAGGAGTCCACAGACACCCTGAGGCCTAAACATAGAAATTCTGGTCATTCAGATACAAAAATGTAAAAATCCCAGAGTTTTAAAATTTTGTAGTTACGTTTAAGATGGGTTGGATTTGCATATTTCCATGAACAGGGACTGTGTTTTATTCACTATTATGTCTTCAGTGACCAGGAACAAAATACGTATTCCAAATCATTTGGTTGAATTAAACTGACTTAAAATATAATTAAATGCTCTATCAGTTAGCTATTACTGCTTAACAAACTATCCCAAAAGATAATGGCTTAAAACAAAAACCATTTATTTAACTCATGATTCTGCAGGTTAGCAATTTGGACAGGGCTCAGCTGGGAAGTTCCTTTGGTCTCAGCTAGGTTCCCTCATGTTTTGGGGGGGTTTGTTTTGTTTTTTAATTATGTTCAGTTAGCCAACATATAGTACATTATTAGCTTTAGAGGTAGTGTACGACGATTCATTAGTTGCTTATAATACCCAGTGCTCATTACAACGTGCATCCTCCTTAATACCCTCATGCATTTTGGGTCAGTTTCAAGTCAGATACAAATTATTTTTGCTGATAGCGATTGAACATTATATCTGGGGCCTCAACTGGGACAACCAGGTTGACTCATCTGTGTCATCTTTAATCAACATCACATGAGTTAGTTCACGTGATAGACACAGGGAAAACATACCTTCACACTCAGGGTGACTTGGCTAGCTTCTGTTGCCAAGGACACTCTCTGTCACCCCCAGCTCTGTTTTGTACCATCTCCATAAGAAACCCAATGCTAATTGATCCCTACTGAGCCTTCATGTCTCATAATGTCTTCCTTTTGCCTTTAGCTGAAAAAGAGCAGACTCATTAATTCACAGAAATGTATTAGTGACTCATCTTTTAACACTGTACCTTGCTATCAGTGGCAACATCACCTATGGGTGGCTTGGAGACAAACACTGCAGAGGAGGTTGGTGGTGGCGTGGCCACTGGGACAAAAGAGGAGCTATGAATAGCAGGACAGGGGGAAAGGCTGGAAGATGGTTGTTCATCAGGCTGACCAACTGCAGACTTTAATGCTATAGCTTCAGTTCTATATGTGGGCAACGTTTCACCTTTCCACTGCCGCCACCAGATTTCCTAGAAGAAATCACTGGAGAAGAAAGCAGCCTGGATTTCCTGAAAGGCAGGAGGGTGAAGTCTGGAAGCACTGAGATTTGAACTAATATTATTAATGTGTACCAAAGAGAGAGACCACACAGGGAACCTTCTCACCACCCTGTCTCCCGACCAGAATAGGAACTCCCTCCCTGAGCTCCCAGGGCCTTGGTCTGTGCGCCTCATCTGTGACTTTGATTGCCTGTATGATCATGTTTCATACAGAGCTTAAGTTCTACGAGAACAGAGACCTCCACCGTATCTCTTTCATCCTCCCAAGACTGGTGTATGGAGAAGGCCCAGTGTTGATCCAATTTACTTACAACCGTCTTTTATGGATAACACAAGAATTTGGGGAGAGAATGAAGTGTCAGGTCTAGGATGTAAGAGACCCAGATGCAGTTTTTAGACTGGCTTCCCCATCATTCCACCATCTTTAAAGATTCACTCCATCTCTAAGAGTCTCTGACTCTCCTGATCCAACTTCAGGGCCAGAGTTTCTCAGGAAGGGTCGGGTTGCTCATGATGGGTCTATCAAAATGCAAGCAATTCTGATGTAGGTGGAAACAATGATAATAATCATAATAAGCACTACCAAAGAGATGTGTTGTTCTTTGCAGCTCTTATTAACCTGGATTTTGTTTAAGAGGTTTCCAATTAGCTTCTTGTATCTGCACAGTTAACCTTCTCTGAGCTTTTCTCTTCAGGGCCCCTCTCCCCAAGCCCTCAGCCCTCATTTCTGCCCATGGGGCCTCACAGGAATAGCTGGAATCCAGCCTCCTGAACAGCTCCTGAGCATGGGATAATTGCAATATAATTAATGAATTAAAAAGAATGAAATGTTTTAAGTGCTTTCAATATTCCCTTTTCTATAATTATCTACAGGAAACATGTTCATTAACAATCTTGTGCTGACAGCCCCCAGGCTCTGGATAAGCTAGCTCTCAGCTTCCAATAAGAAAATGAATTGATGACCTCTCTATCTCAGACCTTCACCTTCGATGGGGAGAGTAGAGGCCAGAGCAAGACCATCATTTGGAAAACTGGTGACCAGATCAGACTCCCTCCCTTACCTTCAGTCTCAGGGCACCTTGACTAGTCTTATATGCTAAGGATATTCCCTTTGCCTGTCTCCCCAGATCTGCTTTATGCTGTCCCTCAAGGAAACACAATATTAGTTGGTCTCCATTAAGTCTCTTATGTCTCATATTGTCTTCCCTTTGCCCTCAGCGAGAAAAGAGCTGAATCATTCATTCATTCACAGAAATATGTGAATGACTCAGATTTCAATGCTGAGCCTTGCAGCCAGAGGTAACACCATCCATGATGGGAAACCAGAAGTTACTCAGAGCCACAGGGTATACCTGGTGTAGATGTCTGGGACTTAATTTTATTTGGCCATTGGGAGGAAATATTGGTATTGCATAAAATAGTATTCAAAATACATGTGGATTGAAAAAACTAAAACATTATACCAAAATAAAATCATGTTTGGGGGGAACTGTTTCAGACAGGGTCCCCAGTAGCTCCAGAGACACATGATCACTGATCACATCACCACAGACATTTATTGTTAAATCTGGTCGAATGAGATACCCTTACTATGATTACTTGGTGCCAGCCCAGAGCAACAAATCTTATACTGTGTTATTTCCATGATTGTGACAGACGATGAGAAGGACATTTTGGGTTAGGGTCCCATCCCAGAACTTTATAGGTTTATTTATTTTTAGACTTGTGAGTTTCTAATGCATACGAGGTGATAAGGCAGGTCCAGTGTAGAATACATTGGTGAACGACATAGAACTGTGTATTTAAAGGTTTTATAGACTAGTGGGGGAGATAAGATTTCTATCTATAAATAACTATAATAAAGACAGGGCTAGGGACTGGGAAAGAAGGGCAATAAAAGAGCTTTAGAAGTGCAGAAGAAGCATTATCATCTCCAGTCCCAGGGACCTGATGACAGGTCACGGAGAGGGAAGAATTTTCAGCTACAACTTGAAGGACAAGTAAGACTTGGATGGGCCGAGATGCAAGAGGATGGTTGTCACTAGGTCAGGAAACAATCCTTCTCAGAGATGCAGAGACTGAGGCCAGAGGTCTGGCTAGGGTGGGGCTGTTGAGGTTAAATGTACAGTTGGGGTGTGGCTGAAGGAAGCAAGTCTGGAATTGCAGTTGGGGAAGAGTCTGCAAAGGCGTCTGCCTGGCACACGCACGAGGTTAAATCAATACCAGGCTTTCAGCTTATGAGCAAAAGGGATCTTTGTGTTGCCGAAAGACAGCGGTGTGGTCAGGAGGGGCATGGTTCAAGTGGTTGGAGGAAAACGGAGGTAGGAACTCAGGTTAGGAAACTGTGAAAGAGACGGTGCAGGCAACAGAGAATGAATGATCAAATAAAACCTGTTTAAACCCCGCCACCGTCACTGCATGGGCCTGAGGACACCCGGCTACCATTATGCCGTGGAACAAATGCAAATAAATGGAAGTCAACAGTTGAAGGATGTGCAAAGGAGCCGCAGGACACACTGAACAGATCTGAAAACCATCAGCATTAAAAAAAAAAAAAAATTAGTAATCTGTTGGGGCATCTCTGTGGCTCACTTCATTAAGCATCAGATTCTTCTGCTCAGGTCATGATTTCAGGGTCATGAGATCAAGCCCCATGTTGGGCTCTGCACTCAGAGGGGAGTCTGCTTGAGGATTCTCTCTCTCTCTCCCTCTGCCCCTCCCCCCACTTGCACACTCTCTAAATAAATAAATAAATAAAATCTTTGAAAAATAATCTGTTCATAGAATCAAACCATCTTTGTATATATTTTTGAGACACAGGAAGTTGGTAATCAATAAGATATTTATTGGAGTCATCTTTGGCATACCTAGAAAATTCAGATTTGGGAGCAGGCTCTTAGAGGCAGGAGATACTGCAGATAAGCTGGGCAGGGAACGGTTTGGGCAGCTGTCAATATAACAAAATGACAGCTTTAGAGTTTGTTGGTGTCAAGGTGGGTGCCTTTGTTGGGGTCCCTGAAGCAGGTGCTGCACAGAATTCAAGGCAGGCAGAGATGGTCAGGCAACACAGAGACAGAGGCAGTTCCTTCCAGAGCTCCAACAGGCTTGTGCTACTCTGCCAGTTTGCAGTCCGCCGGAGGCTTTTCCACCCTCTGAGTTCAGGCCAAATTGTGTCATAAGTTTTCTTGTTCCTCAAAGGGACCCATCACTTTTATATATTCACTTTGTTTGAACTGAGCTCCATCATCATATCCTCAGGACAACGTGGTCCCTGAATTAAAATGGGAGGTCAGGACTTCTGATCTCATAAGAATGACAGAATATGGCTTCTGGAGCCAGGCCAATTGGATGACTTTTTTTTTTTTCTTTTCTTTTCTTTCCTTATGCCTTTTACTGGGTGAGCAATGTTGGGCAAGTTTCTTAAAATCTCCGAGGTTTCGTATCCTTCTCTATGAGCTGATATTATGATCATATTTACCTTCCAGGGCCATCATGTGGATGAAATTAGGTAATATTTGGATGTCTGGGTGACTCAGTCAGTTAAGTGTCTGCCTTCAGCTCAGGCCCTGATCATGGGGTCCTGGGACCGAGTCCCACATCAGACCCCTTGGTCATCAGGGACCCTGCTTCTCCTTCTGCTTGCCACTCCCCCTGCTTGCGATCTCTCTCTCTCTCTCTGACAATTAAATAAAATATTTAAAAAATACTTGCAAGTCCCTAAGCATAGAATGTGGTATTTACTAGACACCCAGCAAAGGTTCCTTGTTGTTCTTTTCGTTGTTGTGGTTGTCTTTTGCGTACTGTTCTCGGGTTGTCTGCTGGCTAGTCCTTAAGGAACCCTATTATCATTTCATAACAGTTAACAACTTCTTAGATGTTTCTTTGGGGCTTTGTTTGTTTGTTTTGTTTTGCTTTGCTTTTTTAAAGGACCAAACCCGCCCTCTGTTCCTGGGAAGAGAGGTGTATGTAGTACTCAGGATTATTTGGTTGCAAGTAACAAAAACCCCAGTGATTCAAGCTAAAAGGAGAATGTGGGGTTTCATACAGCATGCTTCAAGAATGGCTGGAGAAGTTCGAGTTTCAGGAATCTCTGTTTTGCATGTTTCAGCTCTAATTTCCTTATCAGTATAATCATTGGAAGATCCAAGATGGCCTCCGGTGGATTCAGGCTCACGTTCTACCAGGTGAGAAATCCTCGAAGAAGAGGAGTGCCTTGGTTCAATATGGTTCTCTTGTCTGCCCTAAATAATCCTCTATCAGTGGGTGGTTGGAATTAACTAATTGTCGGGTCTAGCTTGTGTTCCCACCTGTGGAGCTGAAGGCTGAAATTAGTCTCTGAACCCCATAGATTTAGAATCAAGGAGTGGTGGCTTTTTAATGTAGTGGTTCCCAGAGTATGGCCCCTGGACCAGTAACATCAGCATCCCCTGAAAAAATACCTAGAAACACAACTTCCATAATACAATCATATTGTATAATATAATTTTATATTAATACTATTGTAAATTTTATGATACAATTATTTATACAGACCTATGAAGTCAGAAACTCTGAAGACAGTGTTCGGGAATCTGTGTTTTAACAGCCTTCCATGCAATTCTCGATGTATGCTCAAATTTGAGAATCACCCTTCTAAAGGAAAAGATGCAAACGATTTCTGGAAAAAGACAGAAGGTTACCAAACAAGCCCAGTATAGCCTGCACCTTCATCAACTGTCATGACCCTTTTACAGAAGGGGAATCTGAAGGTGCAGGAAGTAATGAGACTCTACCAAGGCTTCCTGTCTCATAAGCCCAGAGCCAGAACTGGCACTCAGATACCCTCGTTCCTAATCCAGCACTCCTACCAAAACACTGTAAAAGAAAATGAAAGAAGAAACTTCTTGCCACAAGGTATGACACCTGATTATGTGGACGGTTCATTTTTTAAGGAGCTTTATTCACCGAAGTAAACACTACTTAATAGTGGATTGCCCAAATGCGTTTTCAAGACATGAGCTTCTCTACAGCCCTAGAGGGAATATGCCCCCGAGAAGTGATGGGTACATCAAGTAGCGGTTTCTATTCCATATCTGCTCACATCCCAGAAAGCTTCCCCATGCCCACAGGTTCTGCATGACCAGGTGACATGATTATCTGCAGATGTTACTGACTCCAGGGCCAAGTTATTCATATTTTACATTTGAAAATCATCTCCCAGCTAAGGCCAAGTGAAATGACCTTTGCAGAATGAACTAGACTGGAGTCAACAAGAATTTATTGAGCAGGGAGCCTGTGGTCGGGACCGTCAGTCACGGCTGAGCATGTGAGGGAGGAAGAAAGCATGGGCACTTCCCCAAAGGAGATCGCAATGCAGTCTGGCAGATGACATGAGCGCCACTAAAACAATTAGAGAATTTTACAGGCATTCTCGTCCTCCAGTTGTGCTGTCATGTGCCCAGCACATGAACCTTCTTTCTGTGTTTGAGGAGTCTTTCACATTTATAAACCTTGATGAGGATCAATCTGTGTCTCACTATGAAAGCTGAAAAAGGCAGGTAGAAACTTTCCCAGCTAGCCAGGAAATGAGAGCATGGATGGCCAGGCAGAGGTGCCTGGCGGGAGGTAATGGTAGAGCAGGTCAGGGGGAGAAAGACTGGAGAAAAGTTCATCGTCGTAGCAGCAGTGACACCTGCATCTTTTCAGGGCACTGGTGACAAAGGTGTGGGACATAAGCCAGAAGCCCTGTGCTGCAGGGGTGGTGATGCTGGCTATGGATCCTGATGTTAAGACCATGAGCTCTCAGGGTCCTCACCAGATTGCTTAAGAACCACAATGTTTGTGATGGGCTTTAGTGGTGTAGACTCCTTTTGTTTCCAAGTGAGGCTTTGAACTTCTCACTATTCTTCCATAATTTGCTACCGGGCTTAAATGTCACCAGAGTCTGCTTCGGTTGCTTGCCCCTACGCACCCTGGCTGATGAACACTGCCTCCTTTCTCTTCTTCAGTGTATCATGTTCTCTCTGCCATGGGCTTGTGCTGGGTGTCCCCTCAGCCCAGGCCACATTTCCCCCCCTTGTCTCCCCTTCTCTTTACTTATGTAACCACTAATCACCCTCCTAATCCTTTCGGCCCTAGCTTGAACACCATTTCTTCATGGCAGCCCTCCCTGAACACTGGGACACCTGTCTTCTTATCCACTCCCCCCACCATGCCATCTTGCTTTGAAACACTATCCAAGTTGGTGAATGCATGGAACTCATTGCCAGCTCCTCAGACTAGATTTGAGTTATATGAGGGTAAAGACTATGTCGTTTGCTCACTGCCCGTATCACCACTACCTAGCATGGTCTTGGGCACATGGAAGCTGCAGCATCTGGGATGGCTGAGTGGGATGAATGAATGAAGACTGGGGTGGGGGGAATGTGTGGTACACACCATAAATACTGTAGTCCTTCTTCAAGGCACTGCAGAAACTAGAGTAACCAGAGAACGTTTCCTGGAGTAGAGGGTGTTGAGTTGGATTTTGAAGTATTTGTGGAATTTGAATTCAGGGAATTTGGAACAGGACAGCACATTCCAGATTGAGAGAACAGCATGGAGGCCAGACTAGGAAGGGATTTGTCATTGTGTGCTCTGAGAACAAGCAGGTGACTTAGCTGCTGAAATAGGGGTCTGTGCAGGAGAAAGGAATAGGTTCAACCACATTGGTTAGAGAAGGGAGATTTGATAGACTTTTATTAAGGAGTCTAATCCTGGCTCTGCTATTTTTAAGCTATTCAGTTCTAGGCAGATGCTTCATCCCATCTGAATGTCAACTTCTCCATTTGGAAAACAGGAATAACGTCAAGTCCATGATTTCCTTGGAACGAAGTAAATGTAAAGTGATTTCTAAGGTTCCTTCTGAAAATCAAACATGGCCATCTCCTGCTAGGAACCTTCCCCACTGACAAAGCTGGAGATCCATAGCCGAGTTTTGAGGTTCTTAATCATGTGATCCACACCTGCTTCTCCAGCCTGGCTTCCTGCTGACTCGTTCCCGCACTTCATTCACATTTCCCTAAGCTCTTTATCACCTCAGTGTCTTTGTGCATACTCTTCCTTCTGACTACCTTGCCCTTTCTGATCCATCTGGTGAGCTCCCAAGTCATCTATTCAAACCCAGCTTATGTCACCTCCTCCAAGAAGGCTCTGTTGCATCAGAGGTCATCATCTGGTTCCCTTTCACAACTTAGAGATGTCAGTGATGATCTTTTTTCTTTCTTTTCTTTTTTTTTTTTTAAAGATTTTATTTATTTATTTAACAGAGAGAGACATAGTGAGAGAAGGAACACAAGCAGGGGGAGTGGGAGAGGGAGAAGCAGACTTCCCACTGAACAGGGAGCCCGATTTGGGGCTCGATCCCAGGACTCTGGGATCATGACCTGAGCCGAAGGCAGATGCTCAATGACTGAGCCACCCAGGTGCCCAGTGATGATTTTTTTCACAAATTTTTTATAACCCAGCACCTTCTTTGTGACTGGAATAGAATAGGCACTCACCAACTGGGTATGAAATCAAACCTCTTGTGTGAACTACTGAAAAGTAGAGAGAGTTCATCTACTAAACACTTGCTGAT
The DNA here is from genome assembly GCF_002288905.1 of Enhydra lutris kenyoni. Taxonomy (NCBI): domain Eukaryota; kingdom Metazoa; phylum Chordata; class Mammalia; order Carnivora; family Mustelidae; genus Enhydra; species Enhydra lutris. Next base: position 25,393,200 of record NW_019154097.1, on the reverse strand, counting down.
CATCTATTATGTCCCAGGTGAGACATTAGGCAGCTTGTTGATGACTGTAGGAAAACCAAACAGTCCAGAGAACTCTCACTAATGGGAGGGACTTGGGAGCACCTGTTCCAATCCATAAGAGAGCAAAGCCCTGAGAAGTTAGTAGTTTGTTTAAGAGCAAAAAGTAATTTATAGCAGTGCAAAAGACAAACCCATTTCCTGTGACCCTCAGCTTGAGAACACGTCCCTATCACCACCTACTTTTATGCGTATCATGGTTATAATTATCCTGTCTCTTAGCCGCACTAGTTATCTCTTATTTTTATAGCCCGAGCTAACATTGTGGAGGATAAATATCCTTTCTTCCTACCCTTATTAGTACATTATGTGACTGCAACTAAGTCATAGCCTATGTTTTCCCCTGTTTTTTAGATGAATATACAAAGAATGACTTCCTAATATTTGAAGAGTTGCTAAATTATAAATTCAGAAAATTTCCATTTCCACCCACCTCCTTTCCTGCTGTAGCAATTCTGGAGTCATTTGGTGGTGATTTGTAAATCTTTGAACCTGTAACAGGAGAATGGATAATTCTAAGAGTGCGTCTAGAAGAAATAGTTTGCATCGTTCGGAACAATGAACTATTCTATAATTGAAGAGAAGACCTGAGACAGCATGAATGAGATCATGTCTGTAAAATGGTCTGAGCCCCTTAGAGGCAGTCACTCCATAAATACACGGTATTGTTATTTTAGCATTTGTAGCACCACATAATATGAGCACTACTCATTATGAGAGGAAATGGCTTATATGGAGTTTCATAAATAAAAAGAGTGTGCTTGCTCACCCCTCCCTCATTGTTCCTAGCTCTGTTGTGGCCTCTGGGCCAGTATTTGACCCTGTTTTCCATCTTGCCGCTTAAAACAGAATGTTGGAAAAAACTCAGCAAAATGGGTCATCCCTTCAGTAATTCATCCAATTTTTATTGAGATCCTACTATGTGCTAACTGTATGCTAGGTCCTTGGTAACTTGCTGGCATCTCTGTCCTCGAAGTCTTATCCCCAGTCCTCTGGACCCAAGAAGTTCTGGCATTAAGTGCTTATTTCCAGCCCAATGAAACTCTTCCCTGTTGTGCCATGAAGCCTCAGAGCTCAATTTGGTGCCAACACTTTATGAGTCAAGTTGTAGAATTCTCAGAGATTGGAGCCATTTTCATTTTGTCCCCCCATAAAATTTCTTATTGGTGACAAACTGCAGTGCCCCTTATATGGTCAAAGGAGGACAAATCATTTAGTCACTCATTCAACCAATATTCACCAAGTGCCTGTAACGTGTTGAGAAGGCACTATGGATATAGGGAAGAATGAGAAAGGTAAGTTCTCTACCCTCAGGAAAACAGATAAGGATGTCAACAAGTAAGGATATCATATAATGACAGGTGGTGTAAGTTTTGTGAATAAAAATAAACCAAAAAAAAAATAAAGAAAAAGAAAACAGGGTGAAGGGATTAAAAAATAACTGGGGGCCATTTTAGATATAGTAGCCTGGGCTACTGTGTCCTGTCTACCCTACTGGAGCACTTTCCACTCCCTCTGATGCCAGGGTCTCATCCTTCCAATCATCACTGTGCATCTGAATTTAAAGTCTCCATCCAATCTTGGGTCAGATCAAGCCACATCTATCCTCAAGGCTTCCCAGGGGCTCCCTGATATTTAAAAAACTAAGTTCAAATGACTCTTCCTGACACTAGCATGTCAGTGTCATGGATATAGATGGGAGTAAGACTACTCCCATCTATATCCATCTGCCTCCCTACACTCTGACTGCTTTTGAACATATGCATTCCTGGAAAATGCCTGGCTCTTTCTTACCATTGTTCATGCCATTCCCTTGACCTTGTCCCTCTTCTTCATTTCTCATCCTTCAGGACTTGGCTCAAATGCCACGCTGTCTTCCAACGCACAGTTGGAATGATGCTCTTCCCTGTGTGCTCCAAAATGGGCATTATTCCATTTGTGTTGTGTTGGATTCTGCCTCAGTGAACAGAACTTGTGCATGTGTCAGGTCCCGATGAGGGTGTCAGGTTCTTGAGAACAGGGATTTTGTTCTTAGTTATTCCCAAGTTCTCAGCACTTTGCACCATGCCTGGCATTATGATCAGCATTTGGGAAAGGTTTGCTGAGTGACTAATAATCTTCATTGTAAGCAAACAACCACAGGAGCTAACATTTGTTAAGGACCCACCATGTACTTAGTCTTAGGGTAGGAGTCTTAGGTAGAATATCTCACTTAATCTTTACCACAGTAGTTGGGGCTCTTACTAATGAAATTTACAGAGGAGAGGACAGAAAGACAGAAAGTTAAGGATCTTAGCTAGGTTCAGTTTGACACTTTTAACCAAAGTTAAGGCTGCACTTTTAACCATCATGTTGGACAAAATCTCTACGATGGTTAAATTCCGTTTCCGTGGAGATCAGAACCAATTCACAGAAGGATGGAGAGATTCTAGCTGACCGTGAAGAGGGTTTTCTCGTAATGGAAGTTTCCTTATTTCTGGAGTGTGTTGCCAAGGACTGCGATGGATGAGGTAAGTCTTCCCTATCCCTAGTAGGAGCTGGTTAGGATGTGTCACTCCCCAGGTGATCCTTAGAGAACTCTTCTTCCCAAATTTGCCCTAATAGTCTATATCTTACCCATACAGAATAAAAGACGAAGACCTATATTTGAAAGTCCTTGACCTTAATCCTGGATCTGAGTATGACCTAGCTAGGAAACTTGTTTTTTTAATCTTTGAATTGGTGGCAATATACCTCTAACCAGGCAGCTTCCCAGAGTTGTCACTATTAGACATCCTTCCTCCCTCCTTCTAATAACATGTACTAATAGCCACTTCACTACCAGAAAACTTCATGTGCACCATAAATAGACAGGTGACATATAGTCCCTATCATCATTGAGGAGTTTATATTACATTTAAGAAGATAAGACATATATTTGGAAAACCATGATTCTCATCAATGTATGATAAACACCAATAAAGGAGCTTGTACATAGAAAATGCTAAATAAGTGTTTATGGATGATTGACTGACTGAGTTCATTAAATAATTCAAGAAACACTCATCAGGCATTGCATGCTGTAAAAATTATGAAAAGATGGACCACTTCCGTGTGGTGTGACTTAAGAAGGCTTCACTGACAAAATGACATTTGAGAAGACTCTATAAATTTCAGGCTCCATGAGAGCAGGGATTTTCATTAATTTGCTACTGTATCCCTGGACTCGGGACAGTGCTTTGCATGTGTGGGCACTTGCTATGTATTTGTTCAATGAATGAATGAATAGAATTGTAATGGCCAGTTGACAAGAGCATGTGACGGATAGCAGCTGAACCGGTTTTCTTCTAACACCAACATGCATGAAGCTCCACTCATCACCAAGGCCACGAGTGCAGCCCTTCACCTTGGTGATCTTCAGCATCATCTCTTGTCAATATTGCATCTGCACCAAAAGCTCTCCTGGGATGCCTTCCAGGTTTAATGCCGTATATTCAGAGTTTTCTGTGAAGCTTGGGGAAGGAAGGAGGGGGGACTCATGATTTGACCAAATCTCCCAGTCTAGAACCTGCCAGTATTGGTCCAGAACACTAAGGGAACCAATCTCTAAAACGTGTCTAACATTTCTAAAACATCTCTCTGGTGGCTTTTAACCACTTCTACCCTTGAGGTTGCCCTAGGCCCTGATCAGAGTGAGTAAATACTACAACTCATCTCTATCATGACACACAAAGTGGCCTTGCATGAGTTACTGCTCCCCACTGGACCTCAGCTTCCTCAACAGGAAACTATTGAGGTTGGCCTAGATGATCCCCAGGGCCTCCTCTCCCTCCTGTTGTGTGCTATATCCTGCACTGCTTCGAGTAAGCAATAGTCATCACCATGACTAATGTGTTCTTGGGCTGGGACATATCTGTTTAACAAGGGCCTACAGGATGGAGTGGGTTTCTCTGTGTGTTCCTGTTAGAGAAGAACACACTCTTCAGCATGGGCTTCAGCATGGACATCTGCCCACACCAAACATGACGGTTCAGCCCCAGGGGATGAAGGCTTATGAATTTCATGGCAGTGCCTGGAACCTGAAGCCTGGGCCTGAAGCAGGTTCTGGGTGGGAGGATGTTGTCACTCAGAAGCCAGTTCATTCAGTAAGTGGAAAATTCCATTCTATCAGAGAGTTGATGCCATGAGGATCCAGAAGAAGGCTTCATTTCTAAAAGTCTTGAACGATAGCTCACTAAGGGAGATCCTCCAAAATCCTACAGGAGCAGGACTGAAAAATATTTTACTGTGTAGCATTAGAAAAATTACTTACCTTCCCTGCTTCTTTCTTCCATCTCTCTCAGGAGAGGTGCTAGGGCATCACAAAGGATTTGAGATCCTCCCATACACCCTGGAGTAAGCTTTCTGGTCACCAGACTCCCCATATTGTAGACTCCTAGCTCTGTCCTCAAAACTACCCTGAGACAATGGATGGTTATTGTGATCTCTCCAAAGCTCTGTTTCTCTTCTATGGATGTTTTAAGACTGAATGAATGAATGCTTGATAAATAAAATATGAAAAAGACAACAGAGTAACATAAAGGAAATAAAAACATCATGTTATCCTGGCTTGGTCCAATACGTTCTTTACTCCTAAGATGTATAACCTTGGACGAGTTAATTGACCTTGTGAGTCCAATTTTCCAACTGGACAAATGGCAATATCATACAAGATTATTGTGGGGGTTAAAGGAGATACCCCATGGAAAATGTCAGGCCCACGGTAGGCATGCAGTAAATACTGTTTCCTGTCTCCATTTCTCCCTGTATGAACACATGAAATTTCAGATGCATCAGTAAGATGCACTGTGCAATGTGGAGTGTTTCTGTTTCTGAGATACTGAGCATGCTCTGGGCTTTACTGGCAGTGTTAGGTAATTAAGAAAAGGGGTAATTATTCTAGCCCATGGAAGCTCATGAGGCCTGACAGGACTGTAGGAGCAGAAAAAGTAGTAGCTCAAGCCTAGCTCTAAGAAGAAAATGTACTTTCCATGATTTTCTTTTTTAATGTTTAGCTTGCAGTCCTGCCCAGAGATCAACCACAGTAACTGCCATAACCCCCTATCCCCCAACTCAGTTGGTGGCTTGTCAAGATCAGGCAGTAAGATAAAGTTTTTGATGTTTTCTTTTGGGGGTTCCAACAGGTACACCTGATTTATTCTTGTGGATCTTGACATTGTGTACATTCAGCCCTGGTAGGGAGCATGCCCAGATGGAGAAAGGTGCCCTTGCAATGCTGACACATCCCTAATACCACATGTGTTTTTCCCAACAACCAGCAAGCAGGCATCACGATAAAGAAGACCCAAGTCACATAAATCCCAAGGAATGACCGATATTCACTTGTATCCGTGGTTACTCTCTTGCTAAACAATGAGCATGGATTCTCTTTCTGATTGAGAAATCAGTGCTCAGCGGTCGGTCGCGTTATTACCCCCATGTTACAGATGAGGACTTAAGCCCCAAGACCTCAGGTAATTGACCCAAGTAACCCTAGTAAATGACACAGCACAGATTTGAATCTAGGCTGGTGGGCTTCCTTTGACCTCCACCCAGTCTCACCTCTCAAAGACACAAGCCTCTGTCCTGGGAATAGCTCTAAGCACAACACTGAAGTGATCTAGCACTCAGCTTGGGTTGACTTAATTCCATTTGGGCATCCTCATTCCGAGCTTTTCCGATATGGAGTTCGACCGTTTGGCTAAATCAGCCCCTTCTTTCATAATGACTTTGGATAAAAATTCCATGGAAGAAGGCCATTGGGGTCTGCAACTTGCAAGCAGTGAGATCCAGGCCCCCTGGGCGAGGAAGCACATTTTATCACTGACATTATCTAGAGTTGCCTAAGAAAAAGCCAGTCGAATTTTAGGTTTAGATCTTATTGTTTTGTATTTATTTTTTATTGACTGTATCATTGTTTTTAAATTTCCTGCAGAGATGACATACCCCCTTGTTGCCTACCTCCAGGGTGGACCACTGCCACTATCCCACCCTAGAGACACCACTAGCAGAGAGTAAAGATTCTAGAAATTGCTTCCCCAATGCCCCCTGCACCCCCCATGTCTCCATAGTAACCAGAAACTTTTGCTTTCATGTGGTTTATGTGTTGGGGTATGGACAAAACTTTGGCTAGGAAACAGGCTCCACTACTAAAAAAGAATTTGAAACCATCCACCAAGATATTCTTTCTAGAGTTCAGTCTGGTCTCAACATTTTATGGTTCTAAAACTGTACTCCCTTGGGAGGAGTGATTCAAAGCACTTATTTACATAAGTGCACAAGTTCCCCTGAAGGCATTTGGGAACAAACTGTGGACATTTCCCACTTTGTGACCGTTATTCCTGATGTGAGTCCCAAAGACGATGCATCCCTTTTTTTAAAACAAAGAAAAAACCAGTTTACTCTGTGTTCACTATTTGCCAGGCACTGTGTTAGGGACTGGCCTCTCAAGAAGGAAAAAGGAAAAATACGATACTTGGGCTCATGGGGCTTGAGAATAGTGGGAGAAAGAGAGAGGGCAATGAATAATTCCAAACAAATATATAATTACAGATTGAGGTAAGTGCCAAGAGCAAAGAGATCCTCATTTAGGTTGGAGAGGGGTAAGAAGAATCTTTCTGCTAAAGTAATATTTCTTCAGAAATCTGGAGGAAGATTAGCAATGGATGGTAGAGGACCGGAGAGAAAGGCATTCCTTATGGTGGGAAAGGCCCATGCAACAGCACTGAGGAGGGAAATGAGCTAGGGTCCCTGTAGGAAAGCAGGGCTATGGGAATGCAAGAGGTAGTGGTGTGGACCAGGGGACGTGAAGAGGCCAGAGAGGCAGGCAAAGGCCACATCTTCCAGACTCTAGAGGCAATGACAAGTATTGTGAAAGTCCCTAAAGATTTTTAGAAAGAAAATGCCATGACCCAGTTTTTATTTTAGAAAGACCCCTCTGGCTGTGCCATGAAGAACTGAGTCACTAAAACTTGCTGAATAATCCTAAAATATCTTTATCACAAAAATAGTACCCTCCTTGAATCTCAGTGAGAACGTTGTGAATTCAAGCTTTGGGGATTGTCTGCGTCCACACCAGACCTTCTGTACACAGTGGTCTGGGGGTCTAGAGCTTAGCAGACCATAGACATCGCTTGTGTGGAGTCCCATGCTGCTGGGTGATGTGTCTCCCCCCTTCCCTTCCTCCACTGGGTGAATCACAGCTTTTGTCCAAAGTGGGTGGATCCTCCTGCCAGCTCCTATCCTCCTTGTCCCCATAAGAGGAGGCAGCTCTGCCAAGTCCCCCTTCAGAGTCAGGGACACCACCTGTCATGTTGCGTCCTCCTCCTACTCGGACATCTGACAGCCTCCGTGACTCGTGAGCTGAGGAATTACGGATCATCAAAGCAAAAGGGACCCTAGAAACCATCCAGTCATCCACCCAACTTACAAACTAAGGGAGGAGGAGGACGGTGCCCCTAAGGGCCACAGTTAGCTGGGGGCAGTGTCAGAACCAAGGTAAGTTGCAAGGGAGCTACATGATAAATACCTCTGTACCAGCCTAGTGCTACAACTTGAACGGAAACATTGTAGGCATCAAGAGGTACTCTGGGATGGGAAGCCAGTGACTTGTGTTCCAGTCCCAACCCCAGAGATGGCCTGTTGTGTGACCTTGGGCAAGCTTCCTTCTTCTCTGAGCTGCACTGCTATCCCCTGCACTCTCAAAGGACCCATGCTGCAGATGCCCAAGGTTTGCCTGAGCTTTCACGGGCAAGAACGCAGCCCATGGTCCAGGAACCCAGAAAGGGCCAGTCCCGGTGGCAGAGGATGTTTGATGGGGCTCTGCAGCAGCTCTCCTCCCAGCCAGCCTGAAGAATCTGCTGGAACTGCTGCCATCACTGGACACCCCTCTCCCCACATCTCTACATGGGACGCCTTGCCTCCACATCACCATCAGCCAGACACCCGACCCATCTCTGCCTTTCTTGATGGAAGTCCTTTCCCCCCGGCCATTCTCCACTCCTTCTCTCCCACGAGTGCACAACCCTGGGGTTCCTCATCTTCCACACGGCCCATTAGTCTGTGACCCCATCTCAGGATGAGGGAGATAGTGGTGACTCAGCCATCCATCCCCAGGGCATCTCCTCATTTCATCCTCCCCACCATCCTACAGTTAAACAACAAGAAAAATACGTATTTCATACGGGAAGATGAAAGCAAAGACAGGGACGAGATGTTGCCAAAAGCACTCAGATACATAGGTTGAAGCCAACCGGGCTTCAACTTCATCTCCTAGCCAAGGCTGTAAGTAATTCCCTTTGCTGATAAAGCGTTCACCTCCAAATGCACCCCTATTCCCCCCCTTCCCGACATGAGGACTCTGCCATAAACCCCAAGAGTGACCTCTAGAATATCCAGCTTGCCTCAGGATTACCAAGGGGAAGTTTGAGGTGGAAGGGAGGCTTCAGCCACGCCAGCAGGCAGCTGCCTGCTCGGCCTATGCTCCAAGCCTGGCCTTGATGTTGCCTCTGGTGAAAGACATCCTGGCCCCTAACCAAGGAGGCTTCACTTGCAGGCTGTCTCCCTCTCCCTCTCTCCTTTCTTTCTGTGCCACTCAGTAATGTAAATTGGTGTTTTGAAGAAGCCCATTGCTTTCATGTGCAGCTCTAAGAGAATCATGCAGATGGCCCCCTGGGGCCCCTGCCTCTGCATTTACCCATGCGCAGATGCACATGCGCCCTCACACCCACATGCATGCACACAGAGGCACTGAAGACTCTGCGAATGTAAAAAAGAGCCAATGATAGAAACAGGGTATATATAATGCTGAGTTTATACAACTGGGTATACAAGGAGAGGGTCCTAGTTTTGTAGGTTAATGACAGTGTCTGCGGGGATGGCTATGGAATTTGCAAGCTTCCCTCCTTCTGAGATGGCCTCTCTATGCTCTGAGGGCAAGTTTTAAGATTCTAGGGAGGGAACGGGTCTGTTTGCTGCGGTGGGTATAGTATCCCCTACACGGTGGTCCTCTGGTTGCAGGTGTTGACCCTGGCCTCCTCTTTCCAAGGCACAGCTTCCCCACCCTAGTCCCCCCTCCCCTGAGGTGCCCACTGAGCACAGACATGACAGCTTGCTCTCGGTTCTCAGCTCAGGCTGCAGCCGTGCCCTCCTCATGCAGAAGAGGCTCAGGCTCTTTCACTCCCATGAACTTCCTTCCTCAAAAAAAAAAAAAAAAAAAAAAAAAAAAACCACCATCCCTTCCCTCTCTCCTATGGTCTTCTGGGGTGATGCAGATGATCCCCCTCAAATGCCCAAGTCATAAATGTCAGCTCCCTTCCTGGGGTCACGGTAGGGAAACAGATGCCCATGCAAAATTAGTAGCTTTTTCAGAAACTTATCTTTTTTCACGAATCTGTTTAAGAATCAGAAACGAATCCAGAAGGTGGGGTGATTTCTATTTTTGATCTAAGGATCCGTAACACAGCACAATGAGGAGATACTAATAAGAGGCCATGGTAGGAACAGAATGAAATAAGACAATTCAGACTGACACTAAATGCCGTGCTTGGCACATAATTAGTGTGAGGTTGAGTGTGTGTGTGTGTGTGTGTGTGTGTGTGTGTGTGTGTGTGTTCCCACGTACATGGGTGTTCACACACCCCCTCCAAGGCCTCCGTGGGTCTGTGAGATGGAACAGAAGGGGGCCAGCCCTCTCCTTTTCTCTGAGACAAGTGATTTTCGGAAGAAGCACTTCTCACCACTCTTCGGCCCGAGCTGAGATTGTAATTAACTGCTCTTCCTCACTCAACCCAGATTTCTTTCTCTCATGCTCCAAACGCTGGCAGCCTGTGCACTTCATTTTTCCTTTGGCCTGAGGGGCCATTTCCCTCGGCTGAGGTGCCAAGTGCCCCTTTGCCGTGGCAGAGCTCATCGAATGCAGGGCCTGTCCTGGGAGGGGGCTTACGGAGGCCCACGCGCTCAGGGCTTCCAGAGTGGCCTGGCTCCAGCCCGGTGCAGACAGGAGAGCCGAGGGGAGGCGTGGAGGGGGAGCTGGGGTCTGCCAACCTTGGTCACTCTTGTTCACACTGTGCTTCCGGGTTAGACCTCCAGTGGGATTTAGTCAAGATATGGCCTGTGTTTTCTGGAAGTTTACCCCGAATCTATTGTAAGTGCTTGCGTATATGGTGGGATGAAAAGCATGTGGATGTCAGATGAAGAGATACCCACATGGGTTTGGCTCTGACACATACTGGTTGTGAGACCTTAGATAAGATTTCCCACCTGCCCTAATAAGGATGGGGGTTTTGCCTTTGCTTTGCCAAGCACTACAGGTGTACCCATATCGTCGAACTTTGTCCCCTAACTATAACTACCCACTTACTCATCTGTGTTTCCCCTAGACTCTGAGTTCTTTGAGGGCAGAGACCATGTCTCGTTCAGCAATGTAATCTCGTGCTTAGCGAGGTTACTTTCACGATAGGTACTCCATGCAATGCCTGGTGAGCGAATGGGTACGCTAATGATAGATGGATAGAAGGATGAATGGATGGACGGATGGACGGTTTTTTCTCAAGTCGATACTCCCTCATCTGTCAAAAGGCAGAAATACCATCTACTTCATAAAGATTTTATGGAAATTAAATGAAATGAGATTCACTAAACCCTTGTCACAATCCCTGGTATCTAAAAGATACTAAGCAAAAACTGCCTCCTACCCAGTATCCATCCACATTTGCCTGCAAGGTAACATGCTAGCTTTCGTAGATCTTACTCAATAGCAGTTATTGATTTGTAAGCTTCCAACATGCTATTAATTTACAAATGGCCAGGGTCAACTTTTTAAATGGCAGACCAGGCCATTTCACTTTTCCACTAAAACCCAATCGATGGTGCCCCAAAATCAGTAAGCAAAACAGGATTTCTCTCAATCAATTATCAAAATTCTCAGTGTAGCCCACAGAGTTCTGCCCAAGTTCACTGTTACCCATCTCTCCAGGCCTGGATGATGCTACTTTGCCCCCCCCCCCCCAGCCACCCTGGCCTTATTTTACACACTAGGCTTAGGATACACTAGACTACTTTCTCCTGGGGACCCCCACTTGTCTTGCCTCTCCTGCCTGCAACGACTCCCACCTCCTGGACTACATCAGGACCCCCCTTTTTTTTTAAAAATAAATGTTCATATTTCCACAAATTTTTCTTCATGAAAGATAGTTTAAAATGCAAAAATAAAAATATATCTGTGTGATCACATGATGAATGTCAGCCTCCAACATGGATTCATCTGCTTTGCTCTGTCCCTGCCAATGAACACATTTGCTGACATATTAAAAGGCATCCACGAATATTTATTGAAGAGTGGAAATCCTGATCGTTCCCCAAAGCCTGCTCTCACGCTCCTCCCTGGCCATACACACTTACCAGCAAAGGTGTGTATGTCTTCCTTTCCATGCTACATTTTGGGATTATCTATTGTACTTTTGCTCCCCAGTCCAGTGTGTTTCTTGGCAAGCTATAACAGGTGCCTATTCCGATGGAAACTCAACATTCATAAGTCTTGGGGAACTTTCGTATTTGGATCCGTCTTCTGCCAGCACACCTGCCATTCGCTCCCATCTACCTCCCTGGGCTGACTTTTACCTGCTTTCTCCCTTCAGGTCATGGCAAGTACATCCCAGGAGTCCTTGGAAGTGGAAATAGGCAACCAAAGTGGGCATTATGGAGACATTTTATCTCAGATCCAGTCATACTGGAGAGAGGTCTTGTCCCTACAGGGAACTTCCTGGTCATAAGATTTTTTTATTCTTAAAAATTCATTTTTAGGGGCGCCTGGGTGGCTCAGTGGGTTAAGCCTCTGCCTTCGGCTCAGGTCATGGTCTCAGGGTCCTGGGATCGAGCCCCGCATCGGGCTCTCTGCTCGGCGGGGAGCCTGCTTCCTCCCTCTCTCTCTGCCTGCCTCTCTGCCTACTTGTGATCTTTGTCTGTCAAATGAATAAATTAAAAAAATCTTTAAAAAAATTCATTTTTAAATTTTAAAATTAAATTTAAATTTAAATTAAATTAAAAAAAAAACTTATAAAGACTGTTTAGGGCCTGGGCTAGTGGAAGGAGATATTTATGGCATGTCACTTTAAATCAAAGATTAAAGCCTCCCCTGGGTTTGGAGGCATAGTGCATGCATGGTAGAGAGGGAAGCGTGCTTACAGACAGGCAGACTGGAGAGCTGGTCTAGGTCTCACCTCCTTTCAGTGACTGTTTCTTTGTCACCAAGTGGGAAGAGTTGTGTATATCGTATCAACAGCGTTGATATTCAATGCGACAATGCCTGTCAAGGACACACCCTTTCCCACACGATTCAGATTTGGTGAATTCCTTGAGAAATTTTGACATGACAGAGCCAGACGAATTGGGAGAGGACCATCCAAACCAACGTCCTCACGAGTTTGGCTGGAGCTCCTGCCATCTGCTGGAGCAAGAGCTTGCGCTAGAGAGTCAGTTTTGCAATCCATGTCACTTGAATTAGACCCGAAGTGAAATCTAATTCTAAAGTGGAATCATATATTATTTTCCCCGAGAAAATTATACAGGCAGTCACTTAAGCTACACACGCACATCTAGAGTGATCGTTCTTCAAATTATTCATCTGTGTGTCACCAATGTGCATTAAGACTTGACATCTATTCACTTGAATTGTCTCTCTGAGTTGACATTTTATCTCCATTTCTGCAGCCGTTCCCCCAACCCAGGCTTCGACCAATTGTTATATTTGGACATCTAACCAGATGCTATGGGTCTTCAAACCTCTGGCTGGTTTTGGCACCAGTCTCCCAGCCAGCCCCTCACCCCATGCCAGTTCCCCTTTCATGAACTCTAAGAACCACCTTCCAAAAATCCTCTTTTCCTATTGTCACTGCCCGGTGCTCTGCTGCCTCTCAGTACTTAATGTCGGCTCTGATTTTAGTCCAAACCTCATGGAGTTGAAGCCTCTCCTGTGACTCTCCCTGTCCACTGCAACCCATCCAAACATCTGATGCTTCCCACCCACCGGTCAAGCCCAAATTATCTTTCTTATCCCCAGACAGGTCCTGTTGAGTTCTGCTCTGCACCTTGGCTTACGAGCTGACTTTTCCCGAAATACATTCTCTTATTATTTGCCATTTGTTGAAATGCGTTTATGGATTCACCACTGACCCCCTCCTTTCCTAAATCTCGGCACTACCTCTCTGAGATCCCCTTCCCATTCTTCAGGATCAGTGCGAATCCTACCTCATCCAAGAGGGCTTTGTTCATCTCTCCAGCTCACACTGACCTCACTTCTCTGAATTCCAAATACATTTATCATTAGTCAAAGTTATTTTTCTCAAATGATTCATATACTGCTTTGTTTTGGTGGTGGTTGTTGTTCTGTGCTTTCAAAATGAAGATGACTGCTGAGTTTAGGCCTGATATGCCAACATCCCAAGCAGTTACTGGCTGGATCTCATGAGTTTAGGGAGAAGTTTTAAAACCAACTGGTTTTTACCTCCTTGCCCATCTGCTCACTCCTTTCCCAATCCTGCCCAAAACATTAACAGCAGCTTTTTTTGCTAGTGGGTAGGATTGCTAAACAGAAAACTCTATGCCATGTATGGAACCCTTTTTCACCTTTCCTTGTGGATGGTCAGTTAGATGCTTACCATTGTAGGCGGCTGATTCAGGGTGACTTCCCGAGGAGATCCAGCCATGTCTCTCTTCCGGCTCCATCTCCCTCCTGCTCACAAGGGGATGAGTAGTCAGAATTTCTGGCTAGCACAAGGAGGTGACTTGAGGCAGCTTTTCAGGGTCTCATTCTACCTGTTAGCCCCACCCCTCACTATCTGATAGAGTTACCCTTTTTACAGAGATCACAGAAATTGATGTCAGAGTAGCATGTAGAGTGCATCTTTTCCAACATTCTCTTTGGACACATGGTAAAATTATTACTCAGAGGAAGTATTGTATTTCTAGAGGTCCCAGAACAAAGTAGAGACAGGATCTGAATCCAGATCTCTTCTCTTTTTGTCCAGCTCTCTTTCAAGGATGCCATGTTCTAGGGCACAGGATGGGGACATCTTTGTTTGACTCCCATACCTGAATCTCACCAGGCAGACACTCTCTGAGGCAAAAGATAACATATTAAATTTATAAATGCCACTTTATTTCCACATCATTTGTGTCATTTGTGAAAAGAAAAATAACATGTTTCTGGGAAGGTAGTCAACACTTGATGGTAGGGCATGGGTACATTGTGAGCCAATGGAAATCCTCTTTTGTCCCTGGAGCCTGGGCATGGCTCCCAGCTCCTCGAAGGGCCCAAGGATGAGTCAGGAGTGGGATCATGTACAGCATGGGCTGAATGGCCACAAAACGTGGCCTTAAAGGAATTAGGGAAAGAATCTGGAGATAACACTTCCCCTAGCTTCCCCAACTCCAACAGTGCCGTGCATAAAACTCGCTAGGTCCAAAATGAAATGCTGGGTTTAAAAAAAAATAATAATAAAGTGACACAAAATTAAATGGCCAAGAGCCACTTGCTCTTATAACTTGGACTTGGACTTACAGATGATTTAATTCTATCTAATGTTCAGCTAAAATGTTGCCACTTCTACAACACATTTCTCAACCCCCATTATCAAGACAAATCGCCACACTGCCCCCCCCCATGTTGTCATAGAATGTATTAACATTGCGCTGTTGGCTTATGTGTCATGTAATTTAACTATGTATTTGTCTGTCTTTCCCGATAGATTAAGAGACTTTTGGGGACAGGAGCTCCCTTAATACATATTTCTATCCCTTATAGCCAGAATGGCAAGATGCAGTCTGCTGCCTTTACCTCACTCCTTGCTCTAGGCAGACATTGATAACAATCACAGCATTTCATACTATGGTGCTTGGAAAAGGCCTCAGAACCCTTCATAACAAAGCCCTTTAAGCTGCTACTACTGATTAACCAGAGTTTTGATGCAAAAGAAACTTATTTTTTGTGTCTATTATAAGTAGCATAGTGGTTCACACAATGTTGGTGTTCAATTAATATTTGTTGAGTTAAAATAGCTCCTGACAGGCATATACCCCAAAAAGTTTAGGAGATTGGTAGATAGAGTAAGGGTGAAATGAGCTGGGTCAGGGAGGGGCCACAATCAGTAGGACTGAGGGTCTTGGTTAAAGGGAGGAGAGTGGTCCAGGACACACTTTCCTGTTGGTATAGCACCTCAGGATATAGGATTATCGTACTGAGCTGTGCATGGTAGTCAGGTCTGAGGCACGGTGACATTCAGGTCATTCGGGGACAGACAATCAGGCTGTTCTGGCAGGACCACAACTTTGCTCATGGTGGCAAGGGCAAGAGACACTCTAAAGCATTCGTTAAAGGCCTGAATGCTCAGCATCTGGCACCGATTAAATGAATCAATAATCCAAAGTGCTCCAGGGTACTTGTCTCCTAACCTCATTATAGTCTCTTTACCATGTTGCCTTTTTTTCCTTCAAACCTAATGTTTTGTTCTTCTCTTATCCTGGGTTAACCAATCCCTTCAATTTTCTTTCCTGGTGGTTTGCTTAGTTAGTTAAGAGTGTTTCCACTGGGCAGAAACTTGAGTTCACAATAAATCAGGCAATGTGGGCCATTGACAAATGGGGCTGCCTTTGGTCAGCAGCTCACCATACAAGTGAAAATTTGATGTGAAGAAGTCAATCAGCACTTCCCTTGGTGGCTTAGTGTGGGCAGTTTGAGCTAGACAGAGATAGAGGCATTCTTAGCTCCTATGCTGGACTTCTTCAGTGTAGGGAAGGAACCATGAGAGAGCCAGAGAGCCACTAGGACAGGGCATAAAGTCAGGAGCTCAGTGCAAGGGATTGAGCAGAGAGTAGAACAGAACTTGGTGCAAGGGGAAGTTAGGGTACCCAGTAGGAAACTCTGTTGAGTTTCAAAGTTATTCTTGAATCCATGATTTGATCTTCTTTATCAATTTTGGAAAATCTTTGGCTATTATCTCTTCTAATATTTCTTCTTTTCCAGTTCTCTGCTTCTGGGACTCCAATTGCATCATTTGTTATTGTCTTACATGTATCTTTTTTTTCATTGTTTTTCTTTCCTCTGTGTGCTTCAGGTTGTAGAATTTCTATTGATTTATTTTTGAATTTACTGTTCCTTTATTCCGCTGTGTCAGGTCTGCTGGTAGGCTTACCCAATTAATTCTCTCTTTCAGATATTGTACTCTTCAGTTTTAGTGTTTACTTGGAACAGTTTTAGAGATTCTCTTTCTCCATTAATTTTCTCATTTTTTATCTATCTTTTCATCCTAAATTACATTACTACATAGTTATCATTTTTAAATCATTACCTGTTAATTCAAAAATTGGGGTCATCAATAGATCTGCTTTTATTGACCATTTTTCCTCTTTTTTTATGGATAGTGGTATCCTATTCCTTTGCAAACCTTGAAATTTTAATGTACTCCAGATATTATAATTGAAACAACCATAGAGAGTACAGTAAATATTATTTTACTCCAAAGAGACCACAGCCAACTCAAAGAAAGCTAGAATAGGGGCTGACTATTTCAATTAAATTCAGTTATGAGTTGGAATTGGTCATATCTAGGTTTAAGCTTTCTTTAGTTTCAGTTCACCTCTGACTTCAAATGTCTAAGGTCAAGATGTATCCTGTGTGTATTACTGGCCCCTCTCTCTAGCAGGACTGTGAGCTCTGAAAACTGGTGAAGAGAGATTGCTATCATTCCAGCTCAGCCCTCAACCTTATGCAATGCTACCATGCATTTGGCAAAAGTCCTATGGGGAAGAATCAATAGAAAAAGAGAATTAAAGCTGTGTTTTAGAAGGTGGAGTCCTACAGATATCAATTCATCATACCAGGCCATAGGACTACAAAAGCTTTGTTGGCTTATTATTAGCCCATACAAGATCATCTGCCTATGGAAGGCATACACTTTTACCTTCTCTGGCTTAAGCAATGTCAGATACTGACAGGGAGGAAAGAAGCCTCTCTTTTCTGCTCATCTAGAAGAACTCAGCTCTCTCTAAAATTTAATTCTTTGTGTCCATTGTCCTCTAAGATCTGAAAAGATATATGATATTTCCTGTTAGTTTTGGTTGCGAGAACAACAGTCTATCTTGAGGTACCACATCCCAAACCAAAGCAGAATTCTCTCTGGTTATCATTATGGTCATATTCTAGGACCTCCTCATGGAGGTGACTGGGTTGCTTATATTCTTTCCTTGTGAGGTTTGGCTGTAGTTGATATTTTTTGTAGGATCTGAGATGATCTCAGTATATTAGTTATTGCTGTTAACAACTATCGAATTCTTGGTAGCATGCAATAAACATTTATTTTCTTCTTCATAAACCTTTGAGTTGGCTATGGTTCTGCTGGGATTGTCTGGGCTTGGCTTTGGGCTAAGGGTTGGGTTCAGGTATGATCCACATGCTCCATTATTCTTTTGGCTACCTGCAGAATGCTCTTAGGATGGGTCAAAGAAAATCAATAGGACCATGATATATAAACAAGTTTAAAGTCTCTGTTCATGTCACATTGGCTTATATTACAGTAGCCAAACCAAGTCATGGTGCCAAAGTAATCATCAATGGAACAGGGAAGTAGATTCCACAAACAGAGGAGAGCACTACAAAGACAAACCACATGTATACCATCCTTTTATGGGGAGTAAACAATGTGAAAACGTACTCTAATCCATCCTGAATTGTGTCATGTTAGGAAAGTCAAGGCACAGCTGCATTAACAAGAGCCTGAAGAAAGCTTTAAACCTCTCATGTCCATAAAAGGAGTCTTTGACATTTTTTGCATTAACCTTTTTATATTGAGAACCCATATGACAACTCTCACCCAAGAAAAAGGAGAAGAATAGATTTGAGGCAGACAAAGCCAAGACACTGACCTTGCTCCAGTTGGAAACGTTCGTCTCACCTGTTCTTCCTGATTCAGATGCTAATGTACGAGTGAGTCTATTAAGGAAAAAGAAAACCAAGTGCCTCATGAAACAAACAACAGAACCACAGTCGCCCAAAAAGCTCACAGCACTGCTGCAGTTGGTAGCATATGTCTCTATCTGTGCCTTAGAATTTGCCCTACAATAGTAGTCTACGAACTTCAGCAAGCAGCATAATTATCTGGAAATCTCATTAATCACAGTCCTGGACCCCAACCCCAGAGTTACCAATTTAGCTGGTCTTGAGTGGGACCAAATGATTTTCATTCCAAACAAGATTTCAGGTAATGCTGATGCTGCTGGTCTGGGACTATAGTTTGAGGACTCCTCCAATAGATCATAAATCCTCCAAAGCAGAGACATTTCATGCATTCTACTGAGGACTGTGGGAAGGCTCTCCTTCACCCCTGAGCTACCTTGATGTTCTGTCAGTGCTCCTGAAGGCTGAGGATTTTCATAAGGCAAAATGTATGAAGCTGTAGCCCATGGAGCTAGGTAGCCCTGTGTTAGGATCATTGGGTTCTAATCCATTTGTGCTATTGGCCTATTTTGTAACAAGTCATTTTTACCTCTCTGGGCCTCAAGTTCCTTCCATGCTAGAGAAAATCCAAGCTTTGGACAACTCAGTTGACTTAGTTGACTTTTAAGAAATCCTTAATATAAAAACTATATAATTTTTTTAAAATTTTTTATTTCTTTTCAGTGTAACAGTATTTATTGTTTTTGCACCACACCCAGTGCTCCATGCAGTCCATGCCCTCTCTAATACCCACCACCTGGTTCCCCCAACCTCCCACTCCCCACCCCTTCAAAACCCTCAGATTGTTTTTCGGAGTCCATAGTCTCTCATGGTTCACCTCCCCTTCCGACTTCCCTCAACTCCCTTCTCCTCTCCATCTCCCCACGTCTTCCATGTTATTTGTTATGCTCCACAAATAAGTGAAACATATGAAACATATGATAATTGACTCTCTCTGCTTGACTTATTTCACTCAGCATAATCTCTTCCAGTCCCGTCCATGTTGCTACAATGTTGGGTATTCTTCCTTTCCGATGGAGGCATAATACTCCATAGTGTATATGGACCACAT